>NW_022589717.1:19054784-19335811 GCF_004348235.1 Phoca vitulina
ACAGAGAAATGTGCATTCTGCTTTCTCACGTCAAAAATATTTAAAAATATTTCCTAATATCATTAGTACAAATTGAAAAATATTAAAGTATTTTTTATCACAGTGTGCTCTGAAGTTGGTGAAATCACCACATCATAATAGTAAAGCTTTATGAAAGGGTACATACTCTTCCTCATAATCCAGTTCGCTTATCTAGAGGCAACCATTTTTAATTCTTTTAGCTGATGTTTAAAAAAAGTTAATTGAAATATCACTGACATATAATATTGTGTTAGTTCCAGGTATACAACATAATGGCTCAATATTTGTATACAGATGGCCTCTGACTGACAACGGTGTGACTTAATATTTTTTGACTTTATGGTGGTGTAAAAGCAATACGAATTCAGGAGAAACTGTACCTTGAATTCTGATCTTTTTTCCGGGCTAGCAATGTGAAGTATGATACTCTCTTTTGATGGGGCAGCTCCCAGTCCGCCATGTGCTCAAGAGGTTAAACAACAGATAGACTTACAACCATTCTGTTTTTCACTTTCAGTACAGTATTCAATAAGTTACAGGAGATATTCAACACTTTATTATCAAATATTATCAAATGTGTCAGATGACTTTGCCTAACTGTACACTAATGTAGGTGTTCTGAGCATGTTTAAGGGAGGCCAAGTTGCTAGGCTATCATGTTTGGTAGGTTGAGTGTATTACATGCATTTTCAGTTTATGAGATTTTCAACTTTTGATGGGTTAATCGGGGCATAACCCCATCATATGTCAAGGAAGATTTGCATATTGTGAAATGATTACCACTGTAAGTCTAGTTAACGTCTGTCACTATCCATAGTTACAAGTTTATCTTTCTTGTGATGAGAACTTTTAAGATCTACTCTGTTAGCAACTCTGAAATATGCAATACAGTATTATTAACTACAGTAACCATGCTGTACATTACACCTCCTATTTTATAAATGCAAGTTTGTACCTTTTGAGTCTTTGCTGATTCTTTTGTTGTTCCTTTCATACCCCTAAATACTATCTTGTACTGCTATTTTTCAATTATTCAATCTTAGAAATTATTTATTTACTCTTTTGTCTCTTAATCTACCAAACTTCTAGGATAGCTAAATCACTATTTTTAGTTAAATCGATAAATTATATAAATATAGTTTATTTGAAGGACAAACAGCTCATTTTTGTGCAGTTTTTTCATTTACCAAGAGTTTCTCATTTCCTCTTTTTCTATGTCCCTTTATCCTAATATTATATTTAAACTGTTTATTTTATCAAGCATTTTATAGAGTGTTTGTTTTACTGCCTTTCCCTAGAACACTCTGTTTCTCATCTGTCATCTGGACATGTCTTTTTTTAGGAGAGCTTTGAAGTGGTCATCATGGGCTATACTCTTGGGTAGAAACCCTCATTTCCGGGAACTTGTCTTTGTCTTTCTTGGATTACTATTTTGTTTTGCTAGAGCAAAGAGTGTGTGGGAAGTAATATTTCTGAAAATTTGTATGTCTGAAAATGTGTTTATTCCAAACATTTGACTGAAAGTTTGGCTAGACATAGAATTTTAGTCCAAAATCTATTTCTGTCAGATTTCTGAAAGCGCTAATCCATAACTATCTAGCATCAGTGTTATTGATAAAATGGTTGGTGCCAATCTGATTATTCCTCTGTAGATGACATTTCTATTGCTCTCTGGAAACTATGAGGATTTTGTCGTTATTTCTTTGGCTCTAAAATTACACAAATACTTGTTGAAGAATGGGACTTTTTCATGCATTTATTTGGCATTTAGAGAGTGTTTTCAATCTGGAGACTTTGTCCTTTGACTCTCAAAAATTCTCTTGAATTGATTCTTTGGTATTTTACAAATGCTTCTTTTCTATGTCCTCTCATTATGAAATGCTATTCATCAGATCAATATTTATTGTTTGTTATTCAATGAACAATTTCAAAAATGAGATACAAGTGCTTAGTTTGGATTCTCAATCATCTGGGGTCTAATAGAAATCAATTCCTAGCAATTCCCTGAGGGCTGAATCTTCAGACCTCAGAGGCAAGGTCACAATTAGCAGCTGATCTTCTCCCAGAAGTCCTACGGCGACCAACCCCCTTATTTTGTAAGTGTAGACACCTGGATAATTAGGTAAATGTTCCAAGGTTTTACAGCCAGCTAGTGGCAGAGCCTGGATCAAACCAAAAGATTCTCATTTTCTAGCTGGGTTCCTTGCTCATCACATGTTTTGATAGTCTGCCACAAACCCAGTGGCTTGAAACATAAATTCACATATCTTAAGTTCAACCATGATGGGCGTGGTTTCCAAAGGAAATTCTAGGGACTGTTATACAAGCAAAAAGTGGAGAAGGGCTACTGGGATGGCAGAAATGAGACATCCTTCCAAGGAATACCTGCCATCAGTCACTGCCGACAACTCTTTCTGCAACTGTTTATGAAGCCAGTTTGTAAATACATGGTGGTTATTTTATCTATTTAATATTTAAATAGAACATTGCTTCCTTGGGTATGATTACTGAAGAATTGTTTGAAGTATATAAAGCTTTAAATGCATATAAATATTTTTTTGTAGTAGAACAGGGTCTTAGAATAAACATTGACTAAATCATCATGTTAAAGAAAACTCAAAATGGAGCCCAAAGTCTGAGTATATTCCTGATCCAACCACCCACAGCCGTGGAAGGAAAACTTAAGCAGTTCTGATTTCCCTGAAATGCTGACTCTGACTTCAAACTAACCTTTGTAGCTTCCTAGCTGATCAGTTACAAACAAGTAAACTGATGAGGTGCTACTACCTTAAAAGGAATGTTAAGTGCCTGGTAACCAGTCACAATAGAAAGCAAGGCACTTCCTCATTCTGGCTTTGTAAACTGAGCTTAACTGCTGAGAGCCAAGCACTTTTAGTTTTGTGACTTTTTAAAAATTTTTTATTGTTATGTTAATCACCATACATTACATCATTAGTTTTCGATGTAGTGTTCCATGATTCATTGTTTGTGCATAACACCCAGTGCTCCATGCAGAACGTGCCCTCTTTAATACCCATCACCAGGCTAACCCACCCTCCCACCCTCCTCCCCTCTAGAACCCTCAGTTTGTTTTTCAGAGTCCATCGTCTCTCATGGTTCGTCTCGCCCTCCGATTTCCCCCCTTCATTCTTCCCCTCCTGCTATCTTCTTCTTCTTCTTTTTTTTCTTAACACATATTACATTATTTGTTTCAGAGGTACAGATCTGTGATTCAACAGTCTTGCACAATTCACAGCGCTCAGCATAGCACATACCCTCCCCAATGTCTATCACCCAGCCACCCCATCCCTCCCACCCCACCCCCCCACTCCAGCAACCCTGTTTGTTTCCTGAGATTAAGAATTCCTCATATCAGTGAGGTCATATGATATATGTCTTTCTCTGATTGACTTATTTCGCTCAGCGTAACACCCTCCAGTTCTATCCATGTCGTTGCAAATGGCAAGATCTCATTCCTTTCGATGGCTGCATAATATTCCATTGTATATATATACCACATCTTCTTTACTCATTCATCTGTCGATGGACATCTTGGCTTTTTCCACAGTTTGGCTATTGTGGACATTGCTGCTATAAACATCGGGGTGCACGTACCCCTTCAGACCTTTACATTTGCATCTTTGGTGTAAATACCCAGCAGCAAGCACTTTTAGTTTTGAAATCTCCCTGTTTGCAAATAGCTTCTTTCTTTCTCAGTAAAATATTCATATCAAATAAAACTTTCTGCACTTTATGACAATTTTACCATACCTACTTGGTACATTACTATGAACAAGTTAATTAAACTCTGCAAGTTTCTTCATTAGTAAAATGTGGAAATGATGGTAAGATTTATTGAAATATTCTAAACATTGGATGAAATTATGCATATAAATTAACTAGCACAGTGGCTGGTACATGGAATGTGCCCATAAAAATTTGTTAAATCAATGAATATTAGTTTATGTTGCTTGCCATATGGACATCCCATAAGATTTCTCATGCATATAATTATTTGATAATCAATCCACTAAATGTCAAAGGGACTGGAGAACTTTGTTCACGTTCAAAGTTGCTGACAAGTAGTAGTACCTCAGTTGACTTGCTTACAAGCAAATAAGAAAAAAAGCTGAAAATTATTAGTATAAACTGAGAGAATAGTTAGGATATGTGTCATTTTTGATACTGTAAGTTTAGAACATTTTGCACTAGGCTAGAAGTGGTGACTTCACTGCATAAAAATGACCTTTTCCTCTGATTGTATATTTACAGGATTGTGGAATGTGAGAAAAACATGCCGTGAGAATTGAACATCAGTGATAAATATTTAAATGTATGATTTTGGTGCTGCTCAATCCAGTCATTCATTCAAATGATTATTCAGTCAACTCAATAACTCATTTATTTATTCTCATATTTATTGAGTTCCAAGTCAGTAATGCTGAGGCTGTGAAGAAAAAGTCACTGCCCCGAGGCTAGCCATGTCATCTCCGTGACCTAATTCATTTGGAAAAATAAAGAAGAGTACGGGAAATTCGAACAGAAGTAGGTCAATATTCCTTGTGCTGCTGTGTAACTAGATAAGTTCCTCCTCTTCTAAGAACGTAGGTCAAGGATAGAAACCAGCACTGCCCAATAGAAACAAAATACAAACCACATGGGTAATTTCAAATTCTCTAACCACATTTAAAAAAAGTAAAAAGAAATAGGTAAAATTAATTTTAACAATTTATCTTAAATTCAGATTTTCAAAAATTACCATTTCAACATGTAATTGATATTAAGATTAATGATGAGAAAAAAAGATTATTAATGAGATAATTTACATTCCTCTTTTCATACCAAGTCTTTGAGAGCTAGTGTGTATTTTGCACTTACAATATATCTTAATCTCTACAAGCCATATTTCAAGTGCTCAACAGGCACATGGACTAGCGGTTATCATATTAGTATGTATTATAGATAGGGTTTAGGATGTGGATGTATCTTTCTGGAGGTCACCATTCAACCTGCTACACTCCCCTAGAGCCTCTAGAAGGAATGTAGCTTTGCCAACACCTTGTTAAAATCCAGTGATCAATCACCCAGTGCCGCCCAGTTTGGACTTCCAACACTGTAAGATAATGCATTTGTGTTATGTTAAGTGAGTCTGTGGTAATTTGCTACAACAGCAATAGGAAGCATTGAAGTTCATCTTAAATTTTGTTTCATCTAGCCAGTGGTCTCTTATTGAAATCGTTGAGTACAAAACATTGCAGTAATGACTAGTAGGAGAGGCTTCCTGAAGAAGGTTCACTAATGAGTTTGCTTAACCAGGAGAAATACACCAGAAAGGAAGGAAGGAAAGAAGGAAGAAAAGGAAGATGAATCTGTGAAAACTCAGGAAAATTCATCAAAATAGTAACTCAATGTATGTATGTAACTATGTCTCATGAACCAATGCCTGCAAAATAATGAAGAATAATGTGGAACTTGAATCATATGCTGTCAAACTTTTAATCCTATGAAACATGATTAAAGAAAGAACATTTAGGTGGTATTTTCTTGAAAAGTAAGCTAGGCTTCATTTATAATGTTTGATGTCAGTATCAGACGTGCTGCTTAAGTCATTTTTATTGAAAGTAATATAACAAAAGCTCCCAGGGATACACATTTGCTGGGTGCTTTCTGTGACTGTGAGTTTCCAAGTATCAGTAGCTACAGAAAATACGTGAAAGTAATAAAGTTTAAGAATTAACAAAAGGAATCTAGACCAATTAATAAGAACCTAGAGCTTATTATCAACCAAAATCTCTGCTGTGTTTCAGAGTGTGAGGAGTGTTAGAGAGACCAGGTAAGAAAGCACTTGGTATTCTGTTGTCACTTATGAGAGTCACTAAACAAGAGAGCAGAAAGGACCTCATCAAATGGGATAAGCCAATGGGACACTTTAAAGGTAAGCCAAATAAACAGAAAAAAAGAGAATCAAGGAACTTTATTGTCAGTACATCTCAAATAACCCACACACAGAGAAGGAAAGGAAGAAAATTTTGGACAGAATTGCCATTGGTTTATAACATATATATTATATATTTTTGGGGAATAAAGTATCTTAAGGTAGAGTAAAATTAATTTGGAATCTTGAGAATACTTTCTTTAGCATGTAAAATATAAGGTAATGAACATACAGTTTTTCTAATAAACTTTTCCCAAAAGATAAAAAAAGGAATTGATTTTTATATTACAAAGTGTTTAAAGATAAAGTGTTTACATACTGATATTCAATGGTTATTCCCAAAAATACATTTTATTTTTTAATAATTTTTCTATTTTTTATTTTTTTAAGATTTTATTTATTTATTTGACAGAGAGATAGGGAGAGGGAAGGGGAATGGCAGAGGGAGAAGGAGAAGCGGGCTCTCCGCTGAGCCGGAAGCCCAATGCCAGGCTGATGCGGGGCTTGATCCCACATCACGGATCACAGCAGGAGCCGAAGGTAGGCACTTAACTGACTGAGCCACCCAGCCGCCCCCCAAAATACATTTTAAAAGCTTCGTAATAGAAAGATTAGAATGTCCAATTCTTTCTTTCCAGACATTGATTACCAAAGATACATAAGCCTGACATATATATCATTGACAACTTTTACAAGCTAAATACATTTTAATAGTATGCACAGAAGAGTGTAAAATAAAGAGAATGTTAGTGCATTTCATTCTAATGGAAATCAACTATTAGTCGCAGGCTTATAAGAAAATGTTGTAATAGCACATATTTTTTGTTTATTTTGTTTTAAAAACATCAATACTCTTTAGATGTGTTGTTGGGAGATGTCTTCAAATTTGGCAGAGTACAGATGTCTTTTGGTAAGATTAACTCAAGAATATTCTATTTCTCCCACAACTCAGCCTTTTATTGCAAAGACAAGTCTACTCAATTTATTTGCTCAATTGTTAGCATAGACACAAAGAAGGCAGGAATGGAAAATCCCATCTCTCGTTTACTAGAGCAAAAACAAAAAGCTGTGTACTAGTCACCTTTCTTTTCATATCAAGGAAATTATGTATTTTTCTCTCTTTTCTTCCAATATTCTTAGAGTTTTACTATTTTTGTCTACTTCTAAAGCCAGAAATTTATTCCAAGTCTTGGTGTTTCCCTATTCAAACTATTTATGCCAACACATACATAGTTTCTTCATTTCTTCTACAAACATCAGTTCCTTTAGTCATTAGGTGATTGAATGAAATGGAGGTAATTATGACTCTTGACCCAGGTTTAGGTGGAGTTATGTAACTTGCCTGAAATAGTAGGCAAAAAATTTGGGATTTGAATCCACATCTGCCTAACTCCAAAGCCATCCGTTTTCTATTATATGACAAGTTTATCTCCATCACACTTGTGAATGCCAAAGCCTTGGACATATTCCTAAAAGATTATATAGGAGTTCCCTGTCACCTACCACAGCAGAGGTGGGCAGAGTATGGGAATATTTGAGTTTTTCCTTTAACTAAGATACTTGCCTCATATATTGAGCTATGATTATTAAAGAACAAACAAAAACGAAACCCTAAACCCTCAGTGTCGTTTTTGGAGGAGAGAGTGGCATTTTAGCTAAATATATACCCTCAGCTTCTTATGATCAACGAAGTTTGGCTAAAAATTTTATGTCTATTGAAGAAGTTTATTTTCATCTCAAATATTTCAAAATTCCCAAGTATAATTTACCCTACAATTGTATTTTATAGTTCTGTTAGTCTTGAATAGTGCCTACTGTTAAATTCAGCACATTATCCATTTCTTCTAGCCAATGGGAACTGAAAATTGTCACAACGTTGAGGAAAAAAGTATTTAAACTGTGGTAAGAATGGATGACATTTCCATCATTTTGTAACTTTCATTAAGTCAGAGATATGGAAATGCTTATATATGGTATCGTTTCTATTGAAGCCAACTATCTTGGCTTTCATATAAGTTAGGACAATATCAGTGTTTAAGACATTTTCAAAATTATTGTTTATTCATTGCTTTCCTTTCCTTTTTCATTTTTTGATTGTCCATAAATTGTGACACATTGCCTTCTCAATTCTTTTGACTTAAATGATCACTAACTCATGTGGGAAAATTAAAATGGTCCCAAAAAGGAAGCCAGTTTCTTAGGTAAAGCATGCTATTTTGTTTTTGAAATTCCACAAAAATGGGAAAATCAATTACGACTTAACATTTACCCATGGTGGCCTTAAAGGAAGCACATTATCTGCCAAAGACAACTAGAGCTTTCTAGTCTCTATATGAATTTAGTCTCTTACTCTAAATTTGTCTCTGATTTAATATTTTGCCTTTAGCAATATGTTGGAACACATATAGCAGAAAAGATGATTTTTGTTAAAATAGTTCCATGAAAATGATTAAGCATAATTTGGAAAGGAAAGAAACTATGCTGTTGAAAAGGCTAAGGTTGCTTTTGTATGATTACATAGTCTTAGCAGTGTAAATTGAAAGAACATTAGTCAAAAAGTCAATATCCAACACGCTTAAGCATTTCTTATTAATTCTGGTTAACAGGATTAACCACTTCAATGGAATAAAAACAACCCATGCTTGCATGAAGCCAAGAAAAATGAGACTTGTTCTACTGTTACAGAAGGTCTTTTGAATGCACTGGTGCCTTAAACCTTTTATATAATTGAAAATAATTAGGTTTGCATTAAAAAGTCATTGTCATAATAAAAATTTGGCTGGAAACTAATGAAATAAGCTGTGTGTTGTGTAACTACTTAACATATTTTTTTATTTGATTAGTTGACTAATCAAATGAATTACAGAGATAATATAATTGACTTTAAAATTTTACATTAACATATGCCCTGAAGTCTTTCTTAAAAGTCCATTAGGGTATAAACTATATCTATTGGAAGGAAAGATATTAAGTAGGCAATTTACCCTTTATAATAGGTGTTGTTTGGCTGGAAAACAAACCTAAAATCTGTGGCCTAAAAATGAATGTGCAATCTACAAATGCAGAAAGATTACCAGGTGGGAGGCAATTCCAGCTCTAAAGATGACTATTATTATAACCAAGTCACAAGCATATATTTTAGCAAGTAAATGATGGTACACACTAAATGGCAAATTTACACATGAGCTATAGAACACTAGGAAGCTTCTAGCTTTAAATTGTTAAAATATCATGTGACTAAGGTTTAAGATCTTTTGCGGTATACTTACCCAAAAAGTAGTTCTAATTTCTAGTTTGTAGGAATTACAGGGAATAGAGGAAAAAACTAGACAATGAGAGAGTTTAGAAAACTCTTCATTGTAAAACTCTGCGTAGGATATGGCAGGGGTTTCACCTTTGCTTTTTGGAAAATTTAGACGAGGGTGGCTTTGAAGATCTTGACATTAAAGAATCATTTAAGCTGAAGTGAAGTTTCCTCACAACATATCTTAGCTCAACTTCCTCATTTTACCGGATAAGGACAGTTGAGTTCAAACGCCACCCAAGCTAGTAAGAACCTGTCACCATGAGACCCCAGATCTGAAGTCTAGTGATCTTTGTATGGCCCCCTGTTAATTTCTCCAAGGGTGAGGTGGAACCTCACCAAGGAGTATGTTCCCCATCATTACACATGTTGCAGAGAAGGCTAGAGGAGAACTTGCAAATGATGCTACTGATAAAAAAAAAAATTAAACAGCAGACTTGAGCCTGGACTAAGCAGATGTCTTCAAGGTCTTCTTTGAAAGTGTGTGGTTTTTATGAGTAATTCACAGCCAATTGAGCAGACTTTAGCTGAGTAATTTAGGAATCCCACCCCCATTTGTACTCTTGCCCCTAAAAGTGTAATTTTTGCACAGGGAGTAATTTTAAGACATGCCTGACCACCACGGACAAGTTCATAAAATGGCAAACTTTTTTTTTTTTTTTTAGCTCCCTAGGAATGGATAAAGAAAGGTTAAAGGAAGCATTGCTGTTGTTTATTTTTCATTATCTTCAGATAATATTCACATAAAAATGCATTTTCATTATGCTGTCAAATTCAATTATGTAATCACTTCATTTGTACTTATTTTATGAAGAACAAGAAATATAACATTCAAAGTATTTGCGGTCTATAACACAGCAGCTAAAGATCCTACTTACCTGAAAGATTTTTTTTTGTAAACTATAAATTGCAAAAGAGATATCAGTAATTATTTCATTCACTTCTACAATGACCTTCATAACTGTTTTGTACTAAAGCATGCTGGGTAGCTCTTGTTTCCAAATGCAGTTAAAACAAAGCCTCAAAGTCAACATATTTCTCAGCAGGCTAATGAGAATTAGTAGGAAAGATGTACCTTATGTAAGGATACAAAAATGGTTTTAACATATTAGGTCCTGAGATTCCTCATGAGATTATTATACCCTTTTAGAGCAAACTGTTGCTAGACATGGCCCTTTAAACCTTGCTGGTAAATCAATAGCTTAACAATTTTATCCTCTGTCTTTCATTCCACGTGTATTGAAGATCTGTCCTCAAGAAAGGACTCTTAGGTGATTCTTATACCCATAGAGTAGAGGACTGTGGTATTGACCTGTTTATTAAAAGGAGGAATATGGTCTAAAAACTTTGAATATAAGCCCTACATTTCATTTTCTGTACCCAACAAAAAGGAACAAAAGACGATAAATGAAACCACAAACCACAACCACAAGGACAAAACCCCCCTTTTTTTGCACATTAGCTCCTTTTTTTATTGTAACTATAATTGTAATACAGTTCTGAAAGGCAAAATGCTAATAAACAATTAAAACATTTTTCTAAAGAAGGCAACTAGGGCAGGAAAAAAAAGCCAAGAACAAGGATATTTTACTAAATAATCAGACTAAAGAGCTTTTCTGCCCTATTTCCCATTACAAACTCAGGACACTAATGTTCCACACTCAGAACAAAGAACAGTATTAGACTATTAGACTCTTAGCCTTTCTAATTGTAGATTCTACTTTGCTACCTATTTAAAATGAAAATACTAGTTTTATTTTCAAATTATTCTGATAATAAACATAATGATAACTTATATTTAGTAAGTATCTCTGATGTGCCAAGAACATGTTGCTCATTACCCCACCTAATCCTCACCATTACTTTGTGACATAGACATTATTATCCTCATGTAACAGATGAGGACACTGAGATGGTGCTTTGGCAAGCTGTCCGAGTTCACACAGCAAAGAAGTGGAAGATTGGGATTCGATTTCAAATCCATCTGACCTCAGAGTTTATGTTCTTTTCTCTATATTGTAGTCTTATTTCCTGAAGAAACTAGAAGAGATGTAGTGAACAAATGGGTTAGATTCTTTTTCTATTTTAACTCTTAAAACAGCATCAATATTGTTTACTTTGAGTTGTAAGTTCTTAGGGTTATATAAATTAATACATTAGATTATATTGGAAATACAACTAGGAAGAGCTTACTAAATAGGTTATATAGAATTTAAAAAAAAAAAAATCTCCAAATCCTTGCCTCTCGTTTCTATTACAAATATATTTTCCTATTATAGTAATGTTAGTTTAAGTTACATTGTAGATGTGGTCAGTTCTAATTAGTACTCGAGCCAGGGAAGGCTAGCTAGTATTTGATCAAAAGGACATAATGCAGATGTGGCCACAATAAGGTTTAGCCATATTTATGAAAATTCAGCACCACAATTTTCTTAATTTGTGTAACAGAGGTTAAAGATTATGTTTCTTTGGTGAAATGAATGGTGTTTAAGATCTGCAGATGGCTGAAACATCACAGAGAAAGGTACATGAATAGGATGTAGGAATGTAGACTGCCCTTCATCTTTTACCCGTGGAGTTAACTACCTGGATCTCACGCCTAAATGGTCTTAGATTTAGCCATTGATCAGCAGACTTTTGTTCACATGACTCAGATTAAAGTGGTCACCTAGAATCGTAAACTTTTCATTTCAAGGTTTTGACAGAACACCTGAGGGACGGTTGGAGCAGACAGAAGGACTTGTTTGCTTGCTTCCTACCTTCTGGCTACTAAATATCCCATGTGTGACAGAATTCAGTCAGACTTGCTTTCATTTTAACAAAGCGGAGGAGGGAAAAGTATATCTTTTTACCTACCTCTAACTATTAGAAGTCACTAATATTTATCAAAAGGAATCTAATAGTTGTAGGTGGATAACTTGGCTTGGATTAGTTCAAGATAAATATTATTTAACTCCATGCATTTTATGAACATCGCCTCTATCATTACCTTGGGACGACTGGAATTCCCTCACCATTATAACTTTCCTTCCACCAAAAGGAAATGCCACAGGTTGGGCAGGATGCTCTGTGTCATTTTTAAACTAGCTTTTGGACACACTTGGACTTTGCCTGGGTCTCTGCAGAAGCTGGAAGGTGACCAGGCTGCCTATGGACTCTCTTATTTGCATAACTTATAGAACCAAGCCTCACAATGGCACAACAAACTGTTATTCTGTTAAAACAAGGGCTCGGTCCAGATTTAAATGACAGAATAAATGTCCTTAGGTTCAGGAGCTGCTCTTTCAAAGTATTCAAGATTGGTGACAGTAGGTCATAAAAATTGGCAAGTATGTTCTCTCAACAGTCTTTTGAAAATGGCTTTCCAAGAGAGGGGGTGGTCATTCAATCCAGAAAAATACCCTCCCCATTTTCTGTGTCGTGGTGAAGAGAAGAAGAATAGCAGTGTGACCCCCTGTGATTGGAAATAGAGCTAGGCTGTTAGAGAGGACTGGTATTGGGATGAGGATCGTGAGCTTCATGGAAATGAATAACGTGAGCTGTTTTACCATCACAAGATTTAAAGCAGATTAAACCTAACATTACAGGAAATAATATTCAGTAAATGTACACTTAAAACACACTTTTTTACAGATGGGATTCTTACCTAGGATTTCTTTTTTTTTTTTTATGTTATGTTAATCACCATACATTACATCATTAGTTTTTGATGTAGTGTTCCAGGATTCATTGTTTGCCTATAACACCCAGTGCTCCTTACCTGGGATTTCTAACCTGGGTAACATTCGACAAAGGAAATAATCTAGGACACATTTTTAAAGTAATAGAAATGTTCCTTATTTTCTTTTTCAAGTCTCTAAATTCAAATGACTTCTCTCCTAAAGGCAGATACTTTCTGAGTTGTATAATAGTCAGGAGAGGTTCATCCGTTCTTAGGTGTTAGTGAGTTAAGTAGCTTATGGTAATGAATCCCCATTCATGGGCAGAGAGAAGGTTTGTAAAATGTTGTTTAAATGAAAAATGTCTGTAACTTTTTAGTTTCCTACTCATACATACTGTCTGAGAAGGACTACCTGTTTCCACAGCTGGTCATGGCTTTATGACTTCTCTTGTGGAAGGAAGTTTAAGAGGAGTCTGAAGAGTGGTTGGGAGAAAAACAGGTTCTATACTCAGATTTGGGACAAATCTCATAGTTTCCTCTCACTAGTATAATAATAATATCTACTTCATACAATTATTTTGAGGATTAAATGAGATAATCACCTGAAATCATTTAACACACTACCTGGCACGTAGTAAGTGATCCATACACGTTTACAACAAACAGATATTCGGATTTCCTATTCCAAGTCAGGGGAATAAAAGGTACAGCATAGGGAATATAGTCAATGACATTGTAATAGTGCTGTCTGGTGACAGATGGGAGCTCCACTTGGGGTGAGCACAGCATAACATAAAGAGATGTTGAATCAGTATGTTGTACACCTGAAACTAATGTAACATTGTGTCACATCTATACTAAAACGAAGGAAGTTTAATAAGAAAAAAGATTTTCTATTCGAATTCCTTTCAAATACAAGTATCTCCTAATTTTTCTATCTCATAAACTTGGTTTTTCACAAATTTTATTTTCTTGTGAGTACAGCTACACCATATTATCATCATTAACCCTTCCTGGTGCTATGGTTGCTGAAAGTCAATGAGGCAGGCATAGTGCCCCGGCCACTGGGGACAGAGTGAGAGGTGCTGGGTTGAATTCTAGCCACGTGACTGACAATAGTCTGCTTAATTTTTCTGAGCCTACTTTCCTTACCTTCCCGTGTTGTTGTGAAAATTAAATGAGGTGAAGTATAACAAAGTGCCCATCACTGAGCCAGTCCATAACAGATGCTTGACAGCTAAAGTATTTATTTCTGTGGAGTAAGATGTGTGATGTGGATTTGTCCTTATCCCTATGTAGCTCATGGATCTGCACACCCTGGGTGTCCACTTAATAATTAAATATTTCCAGACTTCGTAAGTAAAATGTATTTCTATGTTTGTTTCAACTTTATTTGACTGTGTGACAAACAGTTGAGTATACGGGGGTGCCTAGGTGGATCAGTTGGTTAAGTGTCTGACTCGACTCTTTGATTTTGGCTCAGGTCATGATCTCAGGGTCCTGGGATCCAGCCCCATGTGGGGCTCCATGCTTAGCATGGAGTCTGCTTGGATTCTCTCTCTCCCTCTGCCCTTCCCCAAACTCGTGCTCTCTATCTTTCCCTAAAAGAAATAAATAAAATCTTTAAAAAACAGGTGAGTATGCAAATTTATTTCATTGTTTTCTCACGGGAGTACCTGAAATGCTATTCTACACCTTACAACTTCCCTGATGCTATTTTCTTTGTTAATGATGTCCAAACAAATGCAACGTTAAAAGCAAATTGCAGGGAAACACAGTGCGAAATGAAGTTTACCAGGTAGAAGATCAGGAGGAATTAAGTGCCAAAGCTCTAGCCCACATGTCTGTAAAATTGATTTGACTTAATAAGTTTAATGCAAATAGAGTTGTATTGTTTGGAATGTGTGTAGACACACACTCATACACATACAAACATACACATCTTCAACTGTGTGAGCACATCTTGCTTTTGTCCATTTAGAATTCTCATGAATAAATAAATATAAATAGGTTGTTTTCATTTTTGAAGATCAGCTTTTTATCTGAAATTTAAAACCGAGCATATACGAGCATAAGAACAGATAGACTTTAAGAAACACGGTAAACTGGGCCATGCCCAAAGACAGCTTATGATTGCCATGTTTTTCTCCATAAAAGAAGTACTGTATCTCTCATCTCATCCTCTTGATTAAACCTGTTTGTTTTTTACCCTTCTGTAAATCATTTTGTTGTAACCACCACTAGATTTAAAGCATGGAGCTGCTAGTAATCACACCAATTTTTCACTTCAAGGCTTTTTTAGGTGATTTGGTATAAAATGTTTTAGTCTGTTCTCCTAGCTAACCCTGGATATCTGCCAGGATTTAATTTTAGTATCCTTCAGGAAGCTTCCCGTTATCCCTTCTTCCTATTAGGCGCCAGTGAAATGCCCTTCCTCTGTTCTCTTAAATCACTGCACATGATATTAAAATTGTAGCTTTCTTTCTGTCTTATCTATTGCATTGTGAAAATCCTGTTTACTCTTGAATCCGATCCCCTACTACAGTGCTCAGCACAGAGGACATGCTCAACAGGTATTTGTTGAACTGAACTGAATCTAGTCATGGGCCTGTTTATGTGTCTAAGTTAATTCCAAAGTGATCTCCAAGTTTCTACCAGTCCAGGAAGAATACTTCATGTACAACTTCCTGAAGGAATCATTGATATGTACTATTATGAAAGCAAATTCTGTTTGGTGTTGCAGTGGTTGGTTTTCTAGCATCTCACTCTGATCTCAGGGGAGATACTACATCCAACTCATGAAAGTTGTAACATGCAACTGGCAATGGGTTGTATTCAAGGATGTGACTTCTCTACACATGTGACCAGTTCCATTCTGTGTTTTTGGTTTTCTGCTTTGCAAAGTAAAAATAATGATTATTCCGTCTTACCTCACAGAAGGGACTAGGACACTTGCCCTGCCCAATCAGACAAATCAAATGATTTTTAAATTGATTATGGTTTATTCTCTCTGAGAGGATTCTTTTACTTACCTGAGGGTCCCAATTACCAATATAGTAAATCTACAAAATAAAAGTAGAAACAACAGACGATTTTAAGAACAGTGATTTCATAACAATATAAAAGGGTAGTTAAGAGGAAAGAGAAGAATGCTAGCAAAGGTGAAAATACAACTAGTTAATAGAAGTCCAATTTAGAGCAGGATTTTGTTCATTTAGGATAGCAGACATCTTAAGGACATTTCTGATTATCTTACAGAGTTAGAATAAAAGGATGCATCTTCATTCTTTTATTAGGAAACTGAAAAATCAGAAAATAATTTTACTTGCTTAAATTGATATAGATCTCATGTATCAAAAATAGCATGCAAAAAAGAATTTATGACACACCTAATAATATCATCCATAAATGATGCCCAAGGTTCAAGGGCTCCAGATCTTCTAAAATATTGTACTGTTTCAAGGAAATGCATCATTTCTTTCTGTGTGTTTTTGGATAGGCAGTATTGACCTCATTGAAAAATGGAGAAAACTAAGCACAAGAAATAGTAACTTTCTGGCATAGGAACACTAGTAAGACAATAGGGGAATTAGCCTATATCCCACTTTTATTAGTTTTATCTCCGGAATTTATTTCTCTCATATATTTTTTCCACATGTTTATTTTTGAATTATACTCAGAACAAAGAACCGAGCAAAAATGTTTTCCATTTTTGGTGGACCATTATCTTTTTCACATAAAACAATACCTGCATTAGTTTCGGTGGATGGCTGTCTATCCAACAGAAAACAAGCCAAAAAACAAAACCTAGGAATAATATTCTACAAACCCCCATATGGAATATAACATTACAGAGAGTTGCAGTACAATAAGCAGTGCTCAGCATAAACATGGTGTAGTAGGGCTGAAAACAAGACAATGGGCCCAAATTGGAGTCACTTATGCTAAGCCCCATGTCACCAGATCAAGACTCAACTGAATTGCAGTTTCAGCTCTCTTGGAAATGGCATCATAAGGCAGTAGGGCTAAAAACAAGACAATGGGCCCAAATTGGAGTCACTTATGCTAAGCCCCATGTCACCAGATCAAGACTCAACTGAATCGCAGTTTCAGCTGTCTTGGAAATGGCATCATAAGGCAGTCAATCAGGAATCACACGATAAGCATAGGTTAGGTAACCTGCTTGAGAGACCCCTACCATGCTCTTAAAGGAAAGTAACCTTGCAATACCCAGTCATGTTCTTGTCTAGTATAACTTCCTTGTTCCATCCCCTTCTCCTTATAAAAGTCTTTCTTTTTGTACAGTTCCTTGAGCTCCTTTCTCTCTGCTGGATTGGAGGCTGCCTGATGCGTGAGTAGTTGAATAAAGCCAATATGCTCTTCAATATCAACTCAGTTGAATTTTGTCATTTAACAGTTGTTTGTTTATTGTCTTTATCCCTCAAAAGAAGAAATATATTTTATTCCACATCTTAGCACTAACACAACCTTCTCTCATCGAAGGTCCATTCCTAACTCATTAAACTCAGTTATTCAATACCTATAATATATTAAAATTTACGTCAAAGTCCACCTCAAAGCTGAACCTTCCAAGTGGTTAAAATTGTATTGTGTCAGAAAGTAATTCCTCTTTGCTCATCTCCCTGCCTCTGGATTTAATGGAGCTGGACTCGCCATGGAGCCGCAGCAGGTGCCTTTTAGCTTCCTTGATGATTTACTCTATTGCCTTCAAATGTTTTCCTAGTGCAGCATCTGTGAGCAAAATCAATTACGCATTCCAGGCAGGTTTCTTTTTTCTCTTCTTGAAAATTCATTATGCATCTTAATATATTTAAAAAGTTGTTTTTTCGTTTTTTGTTTTTTTTCCTGCTAGTCTCTTATTGGTTTCTGGTTCCAAGGCATTAAGAGTTGGATAATATGTTCACTCACTTATGTTTGTCTAAGTGCTCCCCACCCTCCACCCCCTTGTCCAGAACACTTTTAGCATTTGGTCTAAGCTGATCTAAAGATTTTAAACTATTCTATATGTAGCATCTGTGAAATTTGAATTAATTTATACGGAAAAGCTTTTTACAATCCTCTCAGTTATAAATGTTGAATGCTTACGTTCTCTAAATGGAGAAAAATCTGTGCTAGAAAAGATATTCGTGTAGAAACAATGTAAAGGCAGAAAAAACAAATACGTGTTTGTTCATCTTAAACACACAGAATTAAAAAGTAATCTTTACTATCATCCTTCAGGTATAGAACAAAATCATTTAATACCATTGTAGTTTTCTTCCTCAAATATTCTAAGAACTAATATTTTCAAGAAATGCCTCAAAATACAAATATTTCTCATGAGTTTATTTGTACATTAGGAAATTTTATTAAATCATATTTAAACTATTGGTTTTCTCTCAGGTATTTAGATCTTATCTCTTACTCCAACCATTCCCTAAAACACTAAATTTGGAAAACATATTTACTAAAAAGATGTACTAAAGAGAGAAATAATTCAAGTAAAATTCTCTACACAGTCTTCTTAGGTATTCAGACAATTTTTTAAAAAGATGAGTGATAAAGGTTGCACTGGAAAAATCACTTAATCTATCATTTGTCTCCATATTACAGTTTTAAACAAATAAATCCTACAAAAGTTATTTTTTAAGAGAGAGTTTAGGGAATTTATCTATAGTATTTCTTTTTTTGTTTCATGTTCTGAGCAAATTAGAGGTAGACAGAGCAAAGCGGTCAGAGATGAAGATATAAGCAATTAATTTTCTTTGAATTTTTAGATACCCTTTGACTTTCAGAAGAGCTGTAAAGATAGTATGGAGCGTTCCCATGTGACTTTCTTCTAGCCCCTCCTTGTCAACATCACACATAAACATTGGTTCAGGGCTATCAACTAAACTGCAGACTTTATTTAGATTTCCCAGACCTCCACTAATGTTCTTTTCCTGTTCCAGGATCTACATTTCATTCAGTTGTCATGTCTTCTTTACCTCCTCCAATCTGTCACAGTTCGTCAGGATTTTTTGTAACGCATGACCTTGGCAATTTTGGAAAAGTACTCGTCAGGCATTTTGTGATTGTCCCTGAATTTGGATCTGCCTTATAGGTTTTAATTATTAGACAGATGTTATGGATTTTGGGAATACCAGAGAGATCACATGCTCATCATATTGCATTAGAACAGAGAACACATGATATTAACACATTTTATTACTAGTGACCATTGGAGTCATTAATAATGCTGATTTTTCTACTTATATTCCTTCTCTATTCATTAATTGGAATTCTAAGGGGTAAGTTGTCTCTTTCCTCCCATTTATTTATTCATGCAATCATTTATTTTTATCACAAATTCTTATCTTATTCTTTGGTTAATAATCCAATGCTATCATTTTTTATTGTGTGCCTCTGATTGTTCCAACTGAGGCCATTGGAGGTTCTTTCAATTTGGCCCTTGTGTTCCTTTGAAATGTTCCATTTGTGTGTTGTTTTGATTTTGTTTTTTTGTTTGTTTGCTTATTCTATCCTTACTTTCTGGTACCTCAAGATGATCCAGATTCATCTTGTATTTTCTCCACCCCCACCCTGGAATAAACCATTTATTTAAGTAATCTTGTTTCCTTATGTTGGAAAATGGAATTTAGAAATCAACGTGCGGATGCTAGGGGTGTTCATTGCTTATGGTGTGTGACTGCTTCTAGGCACTCTTAGTGCACAGAGCTGGGGAATAGATGATGCAGACCTTTCCATGTAATCTCCACCTGTGTGTGTATGTTACACATACATAAATATATGTACATATGAACATAAATTTATACCAATATATCTGATTTCAGTCTACCCTAGTGTTTACTCTATCTTTCCTCTTTCTTTATTATAACTTCTTTCTCAGACAGGGAGAAACTTAGCTCTAACTACAAAATACCTATTTGTTTAACCATTGTATAGCTGTAATTTCAAAATTACCAATTTGTACTTGTATGAGAAACAAATTATGAACTAGAGCACCGTGTCCACTGCTTTTCGAAAGTCCACCTAATGCAACTTTGCTTTTACATTAGTACTGTTTTCCGTGACCAAAAGAAGAGGATTTTTGCTTTTATAAAAATAGGCAAAAGCTAAAGTAGCTTTCAGTGTCTGTGTTGCGATGAGCCCTTATAAAGGCAGCTTACATTCTAAGCAATGAGGGGGACCCAGCCAAGCTCCTTGCCTGGGAACTGCACTTACCAGTAACTCAGCATCCAGGTCCCATAGCTTTGAACTGCATCTGTGAGCACTGGAGTGTTATCTCCATTTATTTTGTGCCTCTGTTAGCGAGATGTGTCCTCAGGTGTGTATGCATTATGCATTGTGATCGGATATATACCCAGGATCTGTGGCATGCATAGTGTATTTGACACCAGGGCAAATCATTTTTTAATGCACCTTCACCCATATAACAAAATAAATTTTAGTAATAATCAGGTAAAAAACAGTAACAATCATTTTCCTAATTTGCTCTCTAGCTTTAAAACTAGTAATTAATGTAAAAAACATTATGTTTCATTTTTAAAGATTTTTCTTAAATTCAGTAAAATATTACATATATGATCAAAAATTTGCATTTTCAAAAAGTTAACAGTAGGCCTCCCAGTTCGCATTATGATAATGTTTTAAATTTTAAAGAACTTTATTCAGGTGGTTCTGTAGAGTGACAATTGGGATGACTCAAATTTTGATTTTGTCTCTTACAATCGCCGTGCGATCATTGTTTGTTTTGAATCTAATGCTTTTGTGAAGGAACATACAGTGTAACAGGAGTTGGAGACATGAATTTTAACAATTCTGAACTCTAAGGAACTTACACATAAGACGAACACATGTAACTGAGTCCACTTTTGTCAGAGACCAGTGATATAACCGGGAGTTCTCTGAATTCACGTTTATGTAACACACAAAGTTTATTAAAGGATATGTCATAAAATAGCTAATTTGATGCTGACCTATATTATTAAAATTAACAATATGATCAATATTGACTATGATCAATTGTTTAGAACTTAAACCAAGACAAGAAAGTTTTGGGGAAAGACTGTTTGCCCATTGACATTGTTTAGAATTTCTGGGGACAGAGTTATAATAAAAATCTGACCATCTTTTCATTTTTTTGTTTTTTTTTAGTTGTTTTTGTTGTAAGATTCTCTATAGACAGGGCATAGTCTAATTTCCTTCCCCCAGGGCAGAATGCTCCCACCTCCCCATATGTGGTATATCACTGCCTAAAAGTAGAATGGCTGGTCATGGGGTACGTGTAATGTTCAGATTAGTAGATACGGCCCATATCTGTCAGTACAGTAATTTAGATTTCTACTACCAGTATATGAGACTTCCAGCTGTTATTTTGTTACCAATATTTGACCTGTCAGGTTTTTAACGTTAACCATTCTACCTGTATATGGATTCTCAATGTGGTTTTAATTTGCATTTGCTGAATAACTAAGGAGGATAAGTACTCTACATACTTTTGGATATCTTCTTTTGTATCCCTAACTGGATTACCTGACATATTTTCTTTTAATGGTTTACATATCGTGGGAACAAGTACTTTGCTCATTATAAATATTGTAAATACCTTGTCCCATTCTGCATTATTCTTCTAATGCTCCTAATGATGTCATTTGTTGAATAGAAGTTCATTTTAAAATAAATGCCACTTATTAACATTTTGTTCTGTGGTTAGTGCTTTTATGGTCTCCTTAGGACAGAAGTTCTTCATCTTAACAAAGACAAATTTATCAATGTTTTCTTCAATGGTTAGGGCTATTGTGTCCTGTTTGAGAAATCTTTAGCTACCGCTAGTCATAAAGATGATCTTTATTATTTTATAGATGCTTTAATTCTTTTTTTTTAAGATTTATTTATTTATTTTAGAGAGAGAGTACGTGCGAGCAGGGCGAAGGGCAGAGGAAGAAGGAGGGAGAGAATCTCAAGCAGACACCCTGCCAAGCCCAGAGCCCATCTCCGCGCTCCATCTCACAACCCTGAGATCACGACCCGGGCCGAAATCAAGAGTCTGATGCTTGCTTAACCGACTGAGCCAGCCAGGCGCCCCTAGATGCTTTAATCCTTTACCTATCACATTAAGGTTTAAAAAATCTTCCTGGAATTGATTTTTTTTTTTTTTTTAATGTAGGGTAAGGCAGGGGTCCACCTCGTGGACAATTCCCTAGTGCCTTCCCTAGTGCTCTGCACCCACCACATTTGCGGGCAGTCAGGTAACTGAGTAGATGAAATGTAGCCCATATGATTGTTTTTTTCATCTAAACTTGCACTAGTACTGAATTACCTTCCTTGTACATTAAATTTTTGTATTTCACTGTGTGTGTACTACGTATTTGTTCAATTTATGAAAGTTTGCCTTGATTTTTTAGTACTCTTTGCGATTCCATGTGAAGTTTAGAATCAACTTGCCAATTTTCACCAAAATACCTGCTGGGAGTTTCCTTGGGATTGCTTTGAACCTATAGCATTGGTCTTGTGTGTTTCTGTTATATTGATTCAACTGCATTTGATATGCAATTGAAAAGTATGTATTTTGATAAATTGTATTTCCTAATTTTTCATCTACTAGTATATGGAAATATAATTGCTTTCTCTTCACTTATGTTGAATGACTAGCTTAATTCATTTCTTAATTCTCATATCTTATTTCTAATTTTAAAAAATCCACATGAACATCACATAATCGTATGTTTCATTTCATTTTTTAGAGTTCATTTATATAAATATAAAATAAAAAAATATATATATTCTTTTCTTTTCTTATTGTGCTGGTTCGGACCTCCAATATAATTCCGAAGTGTACAGAGAGAAGAACATCTTTTCCAGGTGCCTGTTACAAATATTTCACCATTCAGTATGCTGTAAGTTTTCAAGGTATCTCTTTATCAGGTAAGAAGTTTCCTTCTACTTCTAGTTTGTTGAATTTTACTCTACTTTTTTGACATCTATTAAGAAACCATATGATTTTACTCTTTTCTTCTTTAAATGTGGTAAATTATATTGACTGAGACCTGAATACTATACCAATCTTACATTCCTGGAATAAACTCAGCTTCTTTGTGATACATTTTTTCCAAATATCTTAATTGATTCAGCTGTTGATACTCTGTGCAGATATTTGTATTTATGATAATAAGGATAATTGACCAGAGATTGTCTTTTCTTGTAATATTTTTGTCAAGTATCCTGATCACAATTATGCTGGCCTCAAAGAACGTGTTTGAAAGTGTTCTATTTTTTATATCCTTCAGAAGAGTTTTTGTAAGATTGGTGGTTTTTCTTCCTTTCATTTTAAAACAGTTTATTGAGTATAAATTTTATACAATATATGGCACTTAAAGTGTATAATTTGATGGGTTTTTACCTATTATCTATCTATCTATCATCTATCTATCTATCATCATCTATCTATACTTATTTATCATCTATCCATCTATCATTGATCTGTTATCTCTATTTACCTATCTATATCATGAAGCCATTGGCACAAGTAAGGTAATTTACCACCCCCAAAAGTTTTTGGGTGCCCTTCTATAATCCATTTCTCATTTCCAAGCTTTGTCTTCAGGCACACACCTGATTTATTCATATCACTACAGGTTAGTTTGTATTTTCTAGAATTTATATAAATATAATCGTATAGTATGTGGTCTAATTTTGTTTGCATCTTACACTCAACATAATTGCTTTGAGATTTATCTACATCCTTGTCAACACTTGGTATAGTAAGTTTTTTAAACTTTGGCCATTCTAGTGGGTATGTGGTAGTATCTCTTTGTGGTTTTAATTTGCATTTTATTTTTTAAAAATTTTAATTAATTAAAAAAATTGGCATACAATCTAAAAAACGGACACACAGTAAAAGTCACTCTTCATTTTATACAGATCATGGATTTTGACAAATGCATAGAGTACTCTATATACCACCAAAATCAAGATACAGTGTAGTTCAATTACATCTAAAAATTTCAACATGTTCTCCCTTTGCAGTCAAACCTTCTTCTCAAATACAATTCTTGGCAACCACTGACCTTTTTTCTGTCCCTACAGTTTTTATTTTCCAAAATGCCATGTAAATGAAAGCATAGAGAATGTGATCTTTTGGGTCTTTTTTTACTTAGCAAAATGAATGGGAGATTCGTCAACATTGTTGTGTAAAGAAATAGTCCTGTGCTTTTGTGTTGCTGAAGAGTGTTACAATGTATGGATGTGCCACAGTTTCTTCACCCATTCAGGGGCTGAAGGATATTTGACTTGTTTCCAGGTTTCGGCAATTATAAAGTTTCCACAAATATTTGTGTACAGGTTTCTATATGAATAAACATTTTCATTTCTCTTGGGTAAATACCTGAGAGTAAGGTGATGGGGTTATGCACTAACTATATGTTAACTGCATAGGAAACCATGAAACTCTTTTCCAAAGTGACAGTATCACTATGCATTCCCACCAGCGGCAATGTATGAGAGTTCTAGTTGCTCCACATACTCAAGTGGTATCTCATTATGGTTTTGATTTGCAATTCTGTAGTGATTAATAATGTTGAACATCCTTTCATGTGTTTATTTGCCAGCCATATATTTCCCTTGGCAATGTGTCTATTCAAATCTTTTGCTCATGATTTTTTAAATTGAGTAGTTTGTTTGCCTACTGTTGAGCATTGAGAGTTACTTATAGTGTTAGTTGCAAATCCTTTGTTAGACATATGATTTGCACATATTTTCCTCTAGTCTGTGGCTAGGCTTTCTTTCTCTTCACAATGTTAAAGGCAGAACAAGTTTCTAATTTCAATAAAGTTAAATTAATTAATTCTTTTACTTTTATGATTTGTGCTTTTGCTATTGTATCTAAGAACTGTTTGCCTAACCCGAACTCAAAAATATTTTCCTCTATGGTTTCGTCTAGAAGTTTAATAGTTTTACATTTACATTTTGATTTATTGTTGTACAAGGTCTGAGGTATTCATGAAGGCTTACTTTTTGCATGTGAACATCCAATTGTTCCAGTGCCATTTGTTGAAAAAACTATCCTTGTATTAATTGACTTACCTTTGTGCCTTTGTAAATGGTATTGTTTATTACACTTAAATTGATTATTGTTAGAAATAGAGAAATGCAATTAATTTTTGTATATTGATCTTGTGTTCTGCAACCTTGTTAAATTCATTAATTACCTCTTTGCAATTACTTTGTATTGCTTTGTAATTACTTTATATTAACTTTTAATTCTTTTTTTTCTTGTTGTCTGGTTTTGATGTCAGGGTAAGACTGGCCTCATGGAATGAGTTTGGAAATATTCCCTCTTTATCAATTTTCTAAAAGAAAATGTCGTATCTGTAGGTAGGCAAATAGCAAATACCAGAAAAAAAAGAAGCAACGTATTAGCTAAACTCTGCATATCCAGTGGTGTTCACACTCACCAAATAAAAAGCTGCTGACTGAATGGCAATTTGTGTAAAGTATTATGAGCAACCACAAATATTATCCTAGAGGATGCTCCTCATCTAAAAACATGAAACAGAGGTGAAAGGATGTTTAGCCCTCTATTTTATTTCTCTTGAAAAAAGAAAATCAGTGCAAGTTCATATTTTTCTTTAGGAATAAGTCAGGGGCTTCTGAAATAAAACCATATTCTAGAGGCAATGCATGTTTCCGAGAATCCTTGCATTCGGGTGAATTCACTCCTTGTTCATGAAGCAGACAAGGGGCACGCATAGAGAGAGTTACGCTATCTTCAGTTTACATATGGCCAAATGAAAAATAACAATGAACTGATTCATTCAGGGTTAATGGCAAATCCAGAAACCATTAAACCTCTTACCTCTCAATGTAGTATTATAGTTGTTTCCTTAGTTACATTTATTTCAGTGAAATGACTTTTCATTTTTATCTTACTAGTGACTTTAGAGTCTAACTCCAAATAAAATGCAATTTTACAGTAAAGTAATTCTTATCAAAAGCAGGCTGCTTCTCCTATAACCCTACCTCTTAATGGTAAAGCCCTGAGAGTCCTGGTCACAGGCCTCTTTCTCATTGCTCTCACTCCCCAGATGATGTGGGTGTCCGCTTTTCCCATGTCTCTTCCTTTAGGGCATTGCTCTTTGCCAGTATCATTTAATGTGGTGAGCTATCCTTCAAAGTGCCACACTTCACCTGCCATAGAAGTGGAGAGGTGGCCCATACCGGGCCCTCAGAGTCTTTTCCCAGGACACAGTGAGTGGACAGAGTCCTTTTGGGGATCAATATGATTGCTGGAAGAGAAAGCACCTCTTTTTTCTCATGAGACATAAGTTAAAATACCATGTAAGCCTGGAACTGGCAGAGACTTTCTGAAATATTACAGTAAGATAGAGGAAAGAGCAGCCCCCCGCTCCCCCCAAGAAAATCCATGGGTGTGGGAATAGAGAAGACAGAAATGAGAGAGAGAGAGAGAGAAGAGAGAGAGAGGGAATGAGAAAGAGAACTGAAATTATCATTTAAACGTCAGGTGATAGATGTGCCTAAAACCGCACCCTTGCTCTTTTTCCATTTATGAGTCAAGAAATTGCCTTTTGGGGGCACCTGGGTGGCTCAATCATTAAGTGTCTGCCTTTGGCTCAGGTCACCATCCCAGAGTCCTGCGATGGAGCCCTGTGTCTGGCTCTCTGCTCAGTGGGGAGCCTGCTTCTCCCTCTGCCTGCCACTCCCCCGCTTGTGCTCTCTCTCTCTGACAAATAAATCTTTAAAAAAAAAAAAAAAAGAAATTGCCTTTTGTTTCAGTTAAGTTTTTTGCCACTTTCAGCCAAGTGTTAACTACCATTCTAAGTGTTTGCATTCATTTACATGTGCTGACAGCTTACACTACTCTATTCCCATTTTAGACTCTTGTCTGAACCCTAGATTCATCTCCATGGGCATACCTGAATTTTTGCTCGAATTGGATGACTTAGGCAGCTAAACCTACCATGTTCGAAGCCCAACAACTGGTTTCCCCACAGACCTACTCTTCCACCTTCTGCATCTTAGTGTATCACCACCACTTGCCAGTCGCTCAAATCCCCTCAAACTCCCCCACTACCAACCCTCCAGCAAGTCCTGCCATTCTCACTCCCCGAATGTTCCACGGATCTCTCTGCTTCCCTTCGTTTCTCCTGTCTCCACCCCAGCCTAGCACCATCTCTCACTGCCTGCAACTTCCTTCCAGCTGCCTCACCACGTTGTTTTGATTCCTCATAATCCAGCCTCTGCATGGCACCTGGAGTGATCCTTTAAAAATATAAACTAGGTCACTTTCGTTCCCGGGCTTGGAACCTTGTAATTTCTTCTCCTTTTTTTTTTTTTTTTTTAAGATTTTATTTATTTGACAGAGAGAGAGAGACACACAGTGAGAGAGGGAACACAAGCAGGGGGAGTGGGAGAGGGAGAAGCAGGCTTCCCACTGAGCAGGGAGCCTGATGCGGGACTTGATCCCAGGACCCGGGATCATGACCTGAGCCGAAAGCAGATGCCTAATGACTGAGCCACTCAGGCACCCCACCTTGTAATTGCTTCTAATTGCACATAAAATAAAGGTTGAATTCCCTTTCCTGGTCTAAAAGCCTTTCGCTAAGTCTAACCTCATCTCTCCCCCAGCCCTATACTCTGTGGTTCACGCACTGGCCCCAGGCAGACTCTCTCTGCTTGTGGGTCCCTCCCTTTCCTGGGTGATCCTCCTCCTTTATGGCTTAATCTGTGATGCCTTCTCAGAGACCATCCCTGACCACCCTTCCTAAAGCAAGGATACCTCTCACCTACACCATGATTCTCTGCCCAAACTCCTAGATCATTTACTTCCTATCAAACATGGTAATTAATAATTACTATTTTTTAGTTGGTTTCCCCTTTGTCTGCTTCCATCACTAGACTGGACAGTAAGGTCTGTGAATGGAAGAGCCATGCCCCTTGCCTGCCACTGAACACGCTGCTCCAAGTGCCTACCAGCCACATGGACACTGGAAAGTATCTGCTAAATGAGTCAACGAAGAAATGTACAAATGGATGAACTATACAGGGCATGGTAAAGAAAAACTAGAATAGCGGAGACTAATTCCATTTAGAGTGATGTAGGAAGATTGTTTTGGAAGAAGAAGCATGTGAGTTAAACTTGGAGCAATAGATTGGGGAAAGGAAATAGCTCAGAGAAAACCTGGAAGAGAGAGAGAGAGAGTGTGTGTGTGTGTGTAAGGGACACGTATGGTGTATGCAGGCTCCTAGTGTGGTTATGTATGGAGGACAGAGGTGCAGGAGATAGAAAGTAAGCCTTGGTAGATAAGGTGAGGCCAAATCGTGGATGTCATTGAATCCCAAACTTCATTTAGCTTGGACAAAGCTAGAGTTCTGGGGACAATAAAGGCTTGTATGAAAGAAATAGCTGTGGCCAGAAGAAAGGGAAGTAACAGATAGGAGGTGATGCAGTGGTGAAATGTATAGACCTAGTGACAAATGGAATGTTGATATATTGACGGAGATGGACGAGTTAAAGCTGATTGGAGCTTGTAAACCTGTGTGACTGGGGGACAGACACATGAACGGACAGGAAAGCTGGGACGGCTGTGTGTGAACTGGGAGGAGAGCAATGAAGGTATGAACACCCTCAAACAGATACATTCAAAAATGGCCAGATGATACTGGAAAAGGTGGCACCAGAGTCCAGCTGAAAAATCAAAGGTAAATAAGTTAATCAGCAAACAACTCCTGAAAAGAAATGTATTGAGTATGTCCTATAGACTGAGGGTATCACCAGTCAGGATTTAGTGCGGGAAGAGAATCCAGTCCGGTTATTTCTCGCAGAGAAAAATTGAATATGTGTAATATGGGGAATTCGATGTTTCTTTAATCATGGGAATGACTGGAGGAACTTCACATCTAAAGTGGACCCTCGTCAATCTTCTGGCTTCAAGCACCTCTGGTCCGGCTGTCAGGAATTACTATTGCCACCCACAGGCCTGGAAAATGCTCTGCTGTGACCACTGTGGAGATCACAGCCACCCCTACTAGCAAGCTGGGGAACTGGCAGTAGATATGGGAGTCCAACAGCTGCTCCTGCAAAACGCCTGTCTGCCCACACCGGTGCAGAAGGGGTAAGTCACTGCCTCCCTCCTGGCTGTCTTCCTTCTGCTTTCCAAATATGGTGCCAGAGGTCTCATGGGCAGAACCCATATATCCTGAACTGTCATGGTAAGTGTCCTGAGAACATGGAGTTTTAGTCAGCCAGCCCTTTAGTTGCAGATGATTGGGCTTCGGGGGACTAAACTAGGGAGGGAATGGGTGCTGGGCACAGGGCAAAGGGCTAGACCTACACTTTCGCACCTCCTTTTCACCAAGAAATACTAAGTAAGTCTTACTACACCCCTCTTTTACAGATCAGAATGTGAAGCCATAGAGGAACTTGACATATGTCTGCATCTAATTGGGGAAGCCAAGATCTGCATCCAGACACTGTGACTTAAAAGCCCACATTCTTTAGCCTGTGCTGGGGTTTTCTCCTTAGAAATAACAGTTAAAGACCTCGAAGGAGAGCATATCAAATGAGCAAAGACGAATATTGAGTCTAGACTTTTGGACTGGACTTCCTAAATGGAAGGAACAGGCAAGGGAAGCAGAAGGAGTAATTGAGACTAAAGAATGTTCAGAACTGAATGGCAGTGTTAAGAGGCCACACTCAAGGTCGGAGGAGGTGAACCAGCATGAAGGAGGTGGTGGCTTATGGTCAATTGGTTTAAAAACTGAGAAGCCACCATACTAAGTGAAAAAACAGATCATTATCACCGTTGCTGTCACTAAATTCTGAAACTACAGACAAAGTCCTATGGATTAGGGCTCTAGAGACTAAGTCACATGGATTAGGGCTCTAGAGACTAAGTCACATGGATTAGGGCTCTAGAGACTAAGTCACATGGATTAGGGCTCTAGAGACTAAGTCACATGGATTAGGAAGTGGAAGGGAGCTCTTGACACTTGAGCACCACATTCCTGGCATTCTACCCCAATACGCTTTCACGATCGTCTCCCTTTTCACTTAGTATTTATTTAGAAAACTGGTTCTTAAGTCACCTTTATTCATCAGGACCACTGAGAGAACAGAGAACTCAGTGTTTGTTGCCATCGCAACCCACAGAATCATGCCATGTGGCTACTTTTGCCTAGAATGGGTGCATGGCATGAAATGCTTCAACTACATCCACCCATCCTCCTGATTCTACCTTCTGGAGATACCGAAATACGGCCCTGGAGCACATTTTCTGAGTCTTTTGTTGTGTTATGACTTTGAGTGGGAGTGTCACAACAGTCAAGGTACCTTTGCGTGGAGGTTTAAGACAGCAGAGCACTCCTGCTTCACTGAGGCTGTCTTCTGGTTTGACGGCAGGCAGCATTTTGCCCTAATTCATTATGCATTGTCCCACCACGGGGCTACCTACAGATTGTTCCTGCTCAGATGTAGAACAACATGTTAGTACGAACATATATTAATGATGATGACATTACAGAAGAGGACTGTTTCTTGCTGCAGGATCAACAATGTTCTTGAAATGCTCCAGATGGCAAAACTCCATCCTTTCTTTACATGCAAGCAGGGGCCTCATTTGGTTAATTTTTTGGCAACAAGATATAATTACAACTGTGGAATGTGCGTTCTATCAGCTACTATAATGAGTTATGAACGATCAGATCCAACTAGCCTGTAAGGAGAAGTTAGTTCATGTGCTCAAGTGACTCCACCAGCATGTGGGCTACAAAGATCAGTGATTTGCCCAGGGTTGAAGCATTGACATCTGGTTCTTGAACTCTTTTCTAAATTGAGGTTGATCTTATTCCTACAGAATGGCAACCCTTAAAGATGCATTCTGCTAGTGAATATGAGACTAACCTAGAATCAATGTAAAATTTGCACTGTAATTGTGGTCTAGCAGAAAACTAGTCTATTCTCTTTGAACCATTGTTTAGGATACCCTTCTGCTATTTTAATTAACTTTTAGACATTGCTACACTGATGGAAACGAAAAAAAAAAAGTGTGATAGGGAGAAAAAGAAACATAAAAAATAAAAATCACATTTATTGAAACAAAAATATACACACAATGTACAATGAATATGGTTTACACGGAACAACAAAATAAAATGATATTTCTTCAAATGCCAGTATAACATGATCTAACCTATCTGTGCCCCATTTCCTAGGAATACACATTATTGGCTCATCTAGAATATATACTTAACATAAAAAGAAAACAAATGCCAACATTTCAGATAAGTACCACAAGAATCTGAAAATTAGATGTTAGGTTAAACAAAATAATAAAATATTCACACGAGAAGTATATGTGTACAAAGAACACACTTGTGCAGGAAAATGGGAGTGTCTCTCCACTTACACACCTGTGGAGCCTGCCTTTGAAAAGTTTTAAAGTCCTTTGACATGAAATATTTTTTAAATATGGACAGTGATATAAAAGCATCACAGGACCTATATAGATGAGAAAGCAATCTCGCCAATATGTGAGTCAGTATTTCCTGCTAGACAATGAAACTGTACCAAGTGATCATTAAAGATGGACTGTTGGATTATGCCCTTTTGTGACCATAGAGTAATTTCAATGATTTTAGGAAGCTCGTGAATATATTCATGCTATGAGTAGGAAAGTGCAACATCATCTTAACGAACTCGATTTATTAAAGATAAACAAGATCTGTCTTATCAGGCAACATTGCTTGTGTTAGGTCTTCTCTCTCCTGATATTCACTCTGGGTAGTATACTTCATTGTGAGCCATGTTTTCCTTTTTTGATTGATAATTTTAAATGTTCACATAATCTATGATATTCAAGCTGAGGACAGCTAATTGCACGTACAATTTATTTTTTTGGCTAATATTACCTTACAATTTTTTTTCCTACCTCCTTTTTACCAGTAGTCAGATAGGCTTTGTTTCTTTGACATCAGAAATGCTTTAGACTCTCTTACTTGCTTAGAAATAAAATTCAAAGACTGATTAATGTGCACCATGACTCAGAAAGTAAAAATCTAAATTTCCATACCTTAACTTTATACCTAATTGGCCCACAATATTTTATCTAACCATGATTTTATTTTCCTGTTCTTAAAGACAGTTTTGCTATCGGTAGCATCTGTTTGGGTAGAAAGTTCTAACTTAAAACTGCCAAAGAAACAAAGGATATAATATATTGGGACTTTCTTTGCAAAGCAATAAAATATAAATATGGGGAAAAAAGCAAAGCTTCTGCAGACTGCAGCTGAGCTAAATGAATGTCAATTCACACTAAAATTGTCAATCAACCACACAACTCTCAGCAAATCATTCTCTTCAGTGGTGCATAATTTGTAAAGCCTCCAGCTATTAGGGATGCTTTGTGTTCAACACACTTGCTTCCCTCCGTAACTGCTGATCACAGTTTTTCTCAGGCCAGTTTCTTAAATCTGTGATAAACGTTAATTTATTTCCTAAAGATTACAAAAGGTGCCCTTGCATATTGAATTAGACAACTGATATGCCATCCTGTTTGGAAATCAAACATCTAAAATGTCTGTGGTGTTTTAACATACTGCCAGAGTTTAATTTGCTTAATCTAACCGTGTGGGTTTCAACTGAACTATACTTATTAGAATCTGGACACAGTGATATATTACTGTTTTTTCTGCTTTTAGCAAATGCTAAAATTATAAACTTAAAAATTTGTACTGAAGCACATTTTCAGGGATACTCTAATTAGGCTAACATTTCTCTGAATCTAGCCCACAGTTGTTAGTGCTTACACTAAGGCTGCATTGTTAAGATCTCCCTTGCAGAACATCAAGAGAGATACATTTTTAAATGCATCTGTATGATTATATAATTTAATTATGAATAACATATAAATACCAAATATTACTTAGAGTCTAATAGGTGTCTTTAGAAAGGGGAAATCCAGAATTGTGGTCATCTGAAGATGCCTGATTGCACTTAATACCATATTAATAATTTTATAATGCTTCCAATTATTTATTATTTGCTGGAGAAAAAAGTGATGGTAGCATTCGGTTGTGTGCTGGTAAGTGTTTAACAACTAGCTTTCCAGGAATTAAAAGTCCCAGTTTGCAGCACTGGGTAATTTCTGCATGTAAATACTCCCACTGTAGTCAATTTCAAGCTACCCACGTGGTGTTCCTGGATGTGGAGTCAGGAAGAGATGCACAGTAGCACATGATGATACAGTGTTTCCACTGTGCAGAGACAGTGGACATAAATAATCACAGGTAAAGAGTAAAATGAAGGAACATAATTAGGAGGTGGTAAGTTTTGATTATTATATTTGTTTTTAATAAAATTCATTCAATTGCTTTTGATAACTTAGTATTTCATGATGGTGTATTTAACAACTGGCTTACAAAATTCCTGAAAATTTAATGATCAGCTCTCATGAGTCTGCATGAGTCAGTTCTTGTGCACCACTGGTATCCTTTCTCCTTGGCATGTATCATACTTTACATAAGGAGGGGCTTGATTTGTTGGGAAGGAAAGCATTATTCCATACAGATCTTTTTTCTTTTCCACTCTGAGTCTTATTTTATGCAAAATACCATATGTAGTTGAGGGGGAAAAAAAAAAAGGAAGTATCTTCCATCCAGATGCTGGCTTTTAAGACTTCACAGTTTTTCAGAAACAACAACAACAACAACAACAACAACAAGGATTTGTCTTATAAAGTGAGAACTGGAGGTTAGTCACATGGTATACTGCTCTAATTAGTTGGTTGGTCATTTTAGCACAATTTGTCAGCAGGATCAAATGCTGGCTCTGACTCACTGGATTACTGGACTGACTGAACACCAAAGGATTGTTTTGGCAGGATATAAACAAAATCCAAGACAATATTTACAAAGGAAAAAAAAAACCACACGAGAAATTAATAAATGCATCCAGATGTGGGTCTGCTTCAACCAAATATTTGAAACTTTTATGTCCAGCTGTTTCGTGGAACATTTTCAGGCTCTGGGTCTTTTGCCACTGGGTCAAACATAATCAAGATTTCACCTTCCCTTGTTTTTAAATATGTTTTCTATAGAACTCTGCAAATAGCTATACAGAACTCATTTCTGCATTTGATAACATTAGAGGGGAAACATATTTTTAGCCAAAAAAATTTTTATATTGTTTGGAAATGTCATTTTCTTGGTTCAGTTTCTGGTTCAATCTGATATCTTGAAATAGGCCTGCTGGTGTATATTTTAAATAAAAAAAGAGACAGAGGAAAGCATGACGAGGCTGTGTTTGTACAAAGGAGATTTTAAAACTTTTTAACATTTGCTTTTTGATTTAAAAAAATGTAATAGCTTAAGAAATAGTGAGGTGGATTTCCAACAGTACTTGGAATAGCTCTCAGGAAAGGAGCAGTATTGCTGTTGGTATGAAACATGAATTTTCTTGGTTAAATCCACGTCTAACGGTATGCACAGATACACAGGCTTTGTATAGGGAAAGGCAGATGACTCTGCTAATAATAAAAGAAAACTTCTATGCGTTTGTATTACAGTAAGCTCTAGCCTTTGAGACTTCTCTATCAGTACTTATTAAAAAAGAAAAAAATATCTTTGGGATATCTTCCCCAAATAGAAGACCCTACTTATTGGTTTTCTAGTAAATAAATATTTTTTCAGTATTTGAGTCAAGAGTTTTCATTTTTAAAAATATAAACAAAAATGACTGTTTATAAGAGTATTTACAGGATGATACATTTTCATTTAAGGTCTCTTGGAACACAGACCACTCTTTGATATACTGAATGAGGCTTCATTGTTACTCAAGAACCTCTGTCATCCCAAACCTCTTTACCTTAAATCCAATGGGATCATGGAAATAACCACAAATCCTACCATTTTCAAATAAAATTGAACAATTCAAAAATTATATTTAATCACTGAAATGGAGAAGGAAGCATAAAAGGGAGAACACCACGAAACTTCGTCTGTAAATAGATCTATAGTACACTGCATCTTTTTATTAAAAAACCTGTAAACTGTTTGTCAATGGCCTCAAATATAATGCCCACAAGTCAGTAGCTAAAATAATGGATTGAGAATTCTAGTATTAAAAGCCCCAAACGGTTATCTAAAATTTGTAGTAATCTGAAAAACCCAACATGAACCTAGAGATCTGTTTGGAGTCCTTAGTTCAACACACATCTTAGCCAAGAAGCTGTCATGCTAGCTTGGAAAGCCTCATAATATCATCCACTGAATGTGGTCACAGCCAGGAGATGTCTATGTAACAGCCCTCCAGCATTTCCAAGGGGAGATTTATGCTCTGGCTAGCATACTCTTCCAATGAGTGAGGAAAAAGAATAAACTCTTTAACATCTGGAGAAAACAGGTTTCATTTATTCAGACCATTATACTCCAAGGTTCAATTCTGGCAATAAATGCCAATTTCTATTTAACGAACTAGCATTCTCCCACAATTTTCATGTATTTTTAGCATGGCAATTTGGAGACTAGACAAGCCACAGGTTAGGAAGGTAAGAAGAGATTTTAATCATGGTTCTAAAATTATCTAGCTGGATGATTGGGGTGTATATCTTCCTTGTGCTTTAATTTACCTATTTATAATGACCTTATACAATATGATCTCTAAAGCAATTTCTAATTTGGAATTCTGGAAAACCTATGGTGCGATTTCCCTGAGAATAAATTTCAAATTCAGGTTAACAGAAATAATTGTTTCAGTTTATCACTAATTACGGTTGCATAGGTCTTAAAATGTTTATTCACACATAGTAATCTATGCCGGACAATGCATACTTCCACCATCCATATTCTGTAGCAAGAGGACTATTGGAAAACATCGCAAAGATAGTTTATTGACTTTTATGAACTTGGCTACATAAAGTTCAGGCTGTTGGGATTTTTAGGTTTGACATCAGCAGGCTGATCATCTTTCATTTCCTTGCAGTTGCTGTTCCTCCAGTGTTTTTTCCTACTATTCTATTCAACTTTCTCTATCACCACTTCTGTCATGGGGCCACACGACACGAGTCAGAGTTTTGAAAAGATACCACGTTATGGAAAAGTCTCTTCTCCGTGTTGCTAACACTGTCGTCTACCTGTTCGGGAGGACTGGTCTTGTCTGGCCTGGAGGACCCAAGTCTTTACAAGCACACCGGCAACCCGCTTCCACAGTCAAGATCATGCGTTCATGCTACCGAATTTTAATTCACTGGAAAAGTATTTTCCGAATCCCACACATGGGCTTTAAGGTTACACGTGAGTACGGCTGTGAAATAACATGTCTGAGTCTCCCTCCCCTGTCCCCTCTCGTCTTCCCTTTGGAGGTCAAGCGCCCCTCTCTGAGTCACCTGTCTTCCTCCTGTGACAACCTACGTTTCCTCAGAATGCCTCCGGCTGAAGGACTCCATGAATGAAATGCACCCATTTTGAGCTGAACACAGCCAGCGAGGGGCAACGCGTTGAAGCTGAGACCTAGAATCACAATGTTACTTAAGATTTTTTTAATGGATTTCATTCAGAGTAATATGCTAACACCTAATCCAAATAATGCCTAGATTTGGGCAAACATCCCTGATCACCTCCCTCCACAAATTCGTGACAATAAAAAAGTTAAAAGGGTGGAGATTATCCGACTGCAGCGTGTTTGTGTTCCTGCTTATTTACGTGTTGGTAAAGTTAGGTGTCAACTTTTCCATAAGTCCCCTCTGGAGGTCGGTACTGCTTGGGGAAAGCCATCAGCTGTAGCATGTTGAAAGCATACTTTCTGCATTTGACATTCTTCAGTACATTCTCTATGCGGCATCCTTCTCTGGTGAAAGGGGAAAAAGCACAACTTCATGAAACACAGAATAAATAAATATGCTTTATTTGTTCAATGCAGAGTTGCAGCAACAGTCCAAGTAAAAATAACAAAGATTCAACTCTACATTTTTTTTTTTTTTCACAAATGATGATACATCTTACAAAATTAAATCCTAGGCCAGGCCCAATACCGTTATTGCCCTCGGAAAGAGATGAGTCAAGTCTCTTTGCTCTTAACAGATATTTAAGGTTTAATAAACTCTTTAAATATAACTTGCTCCACAATACAGCTTCACTTTAGTTTCATAAATATATCTGCCTTTTTTTATAACTTTGCCACAAATTAACTTCTCAGTCTCTTTTAAAACACATTAAAATCTACATGTAGCCCTAAGGATGCAGGTTCTAGGAATAAGGCATTTAATTGATTAAGTCTGGCCCTATAGATTTTTAAAGGAAAATTTCATCTCTATTTTACTTCATTATTTTAGCTGTGCAACAAAGAGAAGAATGGCTTTCCGAACAGCCTGGTCCAAGTCTCCGCTTTATAAAGGAAGGGGGCTTGTGCAGACAGTACAAAAGTCACAGGTGCTGAAAATGGCGCGTAAGACACAAACAAGACTTTGTTAAAAAGAACAGAAAAGTATTCTGAGAGCCAAATCAACCCAAACAATAGTTACAAACAGGTTAATTTAATTACAAAACATAAATAGCCATTCTCTCCATAAAATTACTTGACAGAAAAGGGTCAACTGAAGCCAAGAACTAACATAACTCACAGGTTAAGGAATCACACAGAAGGTTCTATCAGCTGACGGCAACAATGATATTAGCACAGTGGAAATAAAGTCTGGAACCTCCCACATCTCTAAGACTTGTCTCAGGGTTTCAGTGCATTGTGCCAATTCATTCTTAATTGTTTTTGATAAATTGAATGGGAAGAGAAACGGGAGGTGCAGAACTTCAAGCTTTCAGGATTCTGTTCTTTGTCTTATTCCAAAGACAGTAATTTAAAAATTCTTTTGAGCTAGTTAACAGTGGGAAACACTTTTCCATGAACAAAAGAGCAAAATAATTCCCTTAATGCATAGTACTTCTTTTTGTAGATTTCAGGAAAAACAAACAAAACACAATTCAAACATTTGGTTTTTTTTTTAAATTCTGTGAATCTGAAAATGTAGAAATATTACAGCATCGCCCCCACCCCCGCCCCGTAATTTAAAGTCCATTGTCATTTGTAGAAAAGAAAGGAATACAACATAAAACTTATTGGTATTTGGCTAATAGTAATGCAAGACTTAAAATAAGCCACACAACTAGCAGGTGTGAGCTGACAAGCAGCAAGGCGACAGGATAGAAGTGTCGAGAAGTTGGCTTGTTATCAGTTAGACAGCCTGTTTCGGGATCATCGGATTCATTCAGTGCTCCCTGGGTTTGTCTGCTGTTAAACAGGGGGAGGGGGAAGTCAGGGGAGAAAAGAAAATAGTATAGCATTCACACAGGAAAGAAACTCAACCTTAAATATCCTGAAATACAACACATTATGTTATATAATACAGCTGTTTCAGATGGAGTTTTTATGCTAAACAGCCCCAAATGCATCCTGCGCATTTTTTTCTTCCTGTACTACATTGACAAATGCATTTAAAAAAAGAAGATTCCTTTTGCTTTATGTGCAAGAAGGAAGAGAGAGACACTAAGATGATATTCACGTGGGTTGAATGTGTACGTACCAGGAAGAATCAATTGCATAAGAAGCATAACAGCACCAATCAACAAGACTACATGAATAAAACTAAAATATGGATCAGGCCATAAAAAATAATCTGATAAATACATCTTCGGAAAACGAAATGAGAAACACAGTATGTAGTGAAGCAAACGGACATGCCTGGCACATTGAAACACACCATCTATTGTTACTATACCTACATAATGCATTTAAAGTTATAACAATGATTTATGGAAATGGTTTGGTATTTAAAATGAATGAAACATCTGACATGTCATCCTTGCCAGCCATACGATTCGTTGAACAAAACTCGACTCAGCACCCTTCTGTTAGTTCAGCTCATACACTATGTTTTCTGCTGCTCATCTTACTTAGATGAGGCCAAATCTATCTCCAAGGGACTCCTGATCTGAAAAGAGATCCATATTTGCAGAGTGACTCTTCGGGAAAGAAAAGATTTTCTGTGTGAGTGAAAAATGGACGTTTGTAATTGGGCTTAAAAGCAGCTCCAATTGTGGCATGTCTGAGATCTGCCATACTTACATAAGTCGAAAATAAAAGTTCTATGTTATATTTCATCAGTATTCAGAGTTTTCAGAATTTCAATCATACTCAGTTGTCAAGGGGTGGTTTGATCTTTATGAGCTCCTCCAGGTTCTGAAGCAGAAAACTGGTTGTCACTCAGTCTTAAGAAGAGTGCCATGGGAACAAGCCTCTGAGCTTCCATAGCCCCCTTTCAACCAGTTGCAGCCCCTGAAAACCTCCTACACAGACATTCTTGATGAGGCATTTGACCACATCACTGGCCAGCAGTGGTCATAATTACTTCGGACATCTATCTGACTTAGTTTAAAGCATCCAATCAATCATGTTGTGCTGTGCTCTGGTGTTTCCTTGTTCTTTGGTAAGACCTAAGGACTGTGGAGCCAGTGACAAAGTGAAATAGCAGCTTCTCTGAATAAAACAAATGGTTTATTGAGCAAAAGGAGAGTTATTCTGGACTTGCATAATTCCTATTGTCAATTGTGTGAGTGAGCTGGTTACTTGTTCAACATTCTGCGGCACTTAGGTAGGAAATACGCGGTAGGTTTTAAAGAATTGATATTTTTGTGATTAAGAAAAGCTTCCTTGCCCAGTATTATTTCTCTAGTATCACTACCATTCCCTCCTGTCCAGTTTTAAGGTGAAAGATATCTGTAGCAAATCTTAACTTTGTCGAAAACTTTTTGCCTCTCCCATCTTCCTTGTTAGGAGAGAAGTAGAGTCTCCTAAATCACCTCTCTCTCATCTATCTATCAATCATATTATAAATATTATATTCTGATTACAAATTTAGGTTAAATATTAACCACAATCTATCAATATAATAGTATAGAAATACTCTCTCCCACTGGGGCCACCTGTAGATAGGCCCATCTGGCTGAGGAGTACACTAGTGGCCAAAAAGTAAGTTGAAAGGATTTTGTGACAGTCCTTAATGCAAATACAGGGGACTAATTTATACTAGATTTTTTTTTTTTTTAAAACAACTGCCAGAGCACATTTCACATTTTCCAGTCTGTTTGCTGAATATGCCTTAGAAGTGAAAATTACTAAATTAAAAGGTAGGGGTTTTTTTGTTTTGTTTTGTTTCTGGAAGGATAGTTTTATAATTGAATTACTTTATTGTTTACTGACTTCATTCTCTGGAGATTAGCATAATACATTAAAAATGCCTCACACATTCCATTATTCAGCTAGAATTGAAGGCCACGTGGCCAAGGGGCCAGCACAGAACTTAAGGCTCGAGGCCCCTGACTATGGCGCATTGTACGCACGGGTGCTGTTCCTTCTTTCTACTAAGAATAGCACAAATGGTCATTTCCTTGTAACCACAAATGAATTTTTAAGCACTCTGCAAGTGTAAACTGCAAAGGATGTGTTAAGTAATGATATTAGTAATTTCCTCACCAGCAGATTATGAAAAAATAACTAATTAGTGGCCGCCTTGCAAGGTGCCCTGACAATACAGAGTCATTCGTTTTAGCCATCATTAGTAGATCACCATGGAAGCAAATCACCATGTTGCCTTCACTGAAATGTGACATGATCAGTCATTTAAGGGCAGTTACTAAATCTGCAGGATAGAAAATGATTTTTTTTTTCTTTACAGACCCATCAAAGCCATCACTTAAAAACAAGTAAAAAAAAAGTCTCACTTTTAAATACATCACTGCTACATGAGGAGACATTTCCTTAAATAAAACCCAATGTGCATGACTTGATGACATCTGCGTATTTCTCCCTCTTTTCTGTGGGTGACTACGGCTGTACGGTAGATCTCAAGTCCCCCACTGCAGGTATCCTCTCAAACCACCCAGACCACTAAAAACAAAAGTGACATTGGGGAGGGTATGTGCTATGGTGAGCGCTGTGAATTGTGTAAGACTGATGAATCACAGACCTGTACCCCTGAAACAAATAATACGTTATATGTTAAAAAAAAAAAAAAGAAGATAGTAGGAAAGGAAAAATGAAGGGGGGGAAATCGGAGGGGGAGACAAACCATGAGAGACAATGGACTCTGAGAAACAAACTGAGGGTTCTAGAGGGGAGGGGGTGGGGGGATGGGTTAGCCTGGTGATGGGTATTAAAGAGGGCACGTACTGCATGGAGCACTGGGTGTTATATAAAAACAATGAATCATGGAACATTACATCAAAAACTAATGATGTAATGTATGGTGACTAACATAACATAATAAAATAAAATCTAAAAAAAAGTGAGAGTCTTCCTATCTTCTTCTGCTGGGTAATCATTCATGAAGAGTTTTGCTATTTGGTATTTTATTCCTTTAACCATTAGAGCTCTTCTAGCTCCCCCAAAGGAAAATTCCCAATTAGAACTACATTGAAAAAGATTTACTTCTGACCAGAAAGCTGATTTCCTCCCATGCTAAAATGAGACCATTTAACATTTAATTACATCCAGGTTTGGGGCCGTGGGTACACCAGCTTGAAATTATGTGCTAAGATTTGAAAGCCAATATTTTTACAGAGTTTTCTTTGACTCCACATTCATCTAATAAATCAATCTTAATAGAGCACCATGTTTCAGGCCCTAGATTGGTGGGTTGCATCAGAGTTTAAGCTGGCCAATCTGTGTAAAAATGAATATAATGTAGGTCTCGTATCAATAAGAACTTTGAGACTGGTACAGAAATCACAGAATCATAGATTCTCAGATGTAAAAGTGCCTTCAAAAAATCTTCAAGTTGAACTGCACATTTTATAGATGAGAAACTAAATCTGAAGGCCTTGCCGATGCTTTACAACAGCAATCGCGAGGAAAGGATCCTGAGAATGTAGTTAGTCTGCTTCACAGTTTGCTTACACAGCAGTCTGATAAAATAAGGGGAGAAAGACTTCTTGTGTTCAGTTTAGATCAAGGCCCATGAAATTTAAAACTTAAAATACTCTTAAATGTCAAATTATCTACCAAAGCTTTTCAAAAGTTTAATTTATAACTAGAATATTAAAAGTATATTTCCAGGACTTTAAGAAACTGTACAACTATTTAAATCCAGGGAAAATTTTGATAAAACAATGTCAAAGGTGGGATAATTTCCAGTGGCCTAGAAGCAAGATTAGCCTTTGTGGCCACTGGATCACCTGCCACATTTAAGATGGTTTCTTCATTCTAATTGGATTTCAGAATCTAATTCAAAATATATTATGTAGATTATAGGAAAAGCCCCTAAATGAAGAAATTACTCAGAAGATGTAAGATTTTGTCACTGCTTTGAGTATCTGGGTCATAGAGTGTTTCTAATCATCATGGATAAGTTTGGTATAAAAGAAAGAGCAGTATTAAGCAAAACACAGCCCCAAAGGAAGCGGGAGTCCTCCCCATAGGACACTGCATGCATTTCTGGACAGGACACGTTTTGGGGGAAGGGGGACTGCTATGAACTAGAGGATACTAGAGCCTAATAACCAGGAAGTAATAGTGAGCTGGAGAGCCTGGCATATCAGAGAAGACGAAGATGGAAGACGTTGAGAATCAGAAGCGCTCCACTGGCTTAGAGAAGAGGAAAAAATCAAGAGGCTGATTTCAGAGAGTCCAAGTTTCTCTAGTATAAAGTCTGGGCTACCTTGGGAAGCAAAGGGAGTGTGTGGAAGTAAAGAAAAAGATCTCCCATGCATCATGTCCTACCCTGTGAAAGCTGCTTTGTAGGTGTTATCTTGTTCATTTCTTACACACAGCCAAGCTGGTCAGCATTATTATCTCCAAGAGCCCAAAAGGGTCACAAAACTTGTTCAAGTGGCAGATAGGGGATTTTTATCCCTGTCTGTCCAGTGGAAAAACCATATTCCTCTCACTTTATGACTGGGCTCCTTCAAGCACAAGGCTTCTTGCTCTGTCTGAAGCTGGCAGGTGTGATTTCTTGCTAGTTGTTACATTAGATTAAGGGACTTCTAAAATTACTTTCATCTCCACCTTCCCGTGATTCTTTGATTCTATTCAAACATAATGGCAATACTCTAGAGATGCATATTTTTTTCTACTAATAGAATAGGTGACAGTTCAATAAGAACTAGTTGAGGTAGGGAGCGAAAATCAAAGAATGCCAAGCATGTTGACACTGTGTTTGGTCTCTGAAGGTGTTCTTACCCATTCTTACCTATTGTTAGAGCTAAAAAAAGACATGTGACTTATTCGACCATTTTGATTTAGTTTCTCCCTGGTATCACTTTTTTACTCTTCTTCCATTTCACTCTTTTAGTTTTATAAAGTACCCAGAAAATAGGAATATCCTCTTATCAGAAGAAGCAAGGCTCCAAGTAGTGACACTTTCAGATAGTATCTGAACATTCCTTTGAAGAGACAGAAGGTACATATGCCCAGAAAAACAACTCAAGAAAAGATAGGAAAGTGGCTTGGTATCAAGTCTAAACATGTTTTATATATAATTTCGGGGGGCTCGAACTCATGACCTTGAGATCAAGACCTGAGCTGAAATCAAAAGTCGGATGCTTAACTGACTGAGCCACTCAGGCACCCCTATATATACATATATATAAAAATTTAAAGAAAAAAAAGAAAGGAGGAAGAGGACATAATGAGTTGAAAGTATAATTGCTTCCATCAGATGATTACCAGAGAACTGATTCCAGTTTTGATCTTAGAATTTTAGAAAGAAGGATATTTGGATAAGGTCCAGAAAGAAGTATCATAAATGATTAAAGGACTGAAGAAAAAAGCTTATGAGGAGGTGTTTACGGTTAATTTTATTTGGATAAGAGAAGACTAATATGCAATGTGATCACTATATTTAAATGTATGTAAGACTGCAGTAAAATAATTTTTGAGGTATTATTTTTTGTTCTCTTATATTTTAGGCTGTAGAATAAAGCATGTGTTCCAGGAATTTTAGCGGTGCCCAAACTAAGTAGATCTGCCCTTCGTTAATCTCATGACAGAGAAAATGTGAGGTGGCCAATGAGGGGGAATAGGATCTTTGAGGGTGGGGAGAGGAAAGAGAGGGAGAGGGAGAAGGAAAGGGAAGGGAGAGAGAGACACATAAAGACAGAGAACAACTAGGAAGAAGACAAAAGGACAAAGTTTGGTGTGGGGGGCGTGCGGGGGGTGAAGCCTTGTGCCTTGTTCCACATGGGTGCCTGGGGACAAATGACCACCAGACGGGAAGGGAGGCTGGATGCATCCAGGAAGCTGGCCCTCAGTCCTCAGTCACTGGTCTTGCCAAACAGTCCCTTGTCTTGAGTTTGGCTCGGATGCAACGAAATAAAGGTGAACGAAATACCACAGTGAACAGGAAATGGGCACACCAGTGGCTAATGACTGCTAACAGACAAGCCTTCTAGAAGTTTCAGTGCAAGATAAGACCTGTGGTAAGAGGAAGGCTCGAAATAAAAGTGACAAACTTTCCATCATCCTGGCTGGATGGGAACCGAAATGGAGAGTGACACTTGTTTAAAGAAATTTCTTTAGAAGAAACAAAACAAAACCACATTACATCTTACGTACCTTAACGGGCAGATAAATAAGGAAATTCTATAAAGAAATAAGTGCACAGGTCTAGATATAAACCCATAATTCATTTTCTATTTCCCATGCAACGTAACTAGCTTTTCTTTGTACCGGAGTGCCAACAAGATGACTTAGCTTTAATTGCTTCAAAGTTAACAGTCAGAAGAAGGGAAACCAGTCCTTAAAAAACATTCTGTAATGTGCTTGTTGCTTTGGTACTTAAAATATAAACAACCACTGTCTCACTGATCAAGTTTGCCACTCTCTTGGAGTTCGGGATAATTTTTATCCCCAAGTTAAGAGAAAATTAACATGCCCAAAATAAGACTTCTGATTCCATTCTTGATAAGCACCAGACAGGGAATCATGAGATTAATCCACGGCGAGCTAGCTTCCCTGGTGGAGCTGGGGGCCTGGGAGAGCAGGCAGCCTGACTCCAGGGGCTGCCCTTAAGCTCTCAAATAAAAATCAAGGTCCATATATACCAACAGATTATAGCCTAAGTTATTCTGAAAGTCGCCTGGAAAATGTAGCAGGTATCGGTAGCAACGAATAAGTATCACCACTTGTGTAAAAGAAAAGAAAATCAGTTCAGCTCTCTCTTACCTATTTGGTTAAGTATCTAATACTGTTAATGACCTTTAGTTATCTAGATTTTGTGTCCTGCATACGACTCCTGATTCTGGCCATTGGGAAAGCCTTATAACTGGCTTCCTAGAACTCCACTATTTATTCAGGGTTGATAAATGATCTCAAAAGTTGTTCAGCCAGCGGTGTCTCGGTGGCTCAGTCGGTTGAGCGTCAGTTCATGATCTCGGGGAGGTGAGATCGAGCTCAGGGTCAGTCTCCATGCTCAGCATGGAGCCCCACCTCACACTCTAAATAAATAAATAAATAAAATCTTAAAAAAAAAAAAAAAAAGATGTTCAGCTGTTTTCTACTGACCAGAGACTTACTTCCTCCTGTTTTTCTGTTTAATACTGGGTATTTCTTTTCCTTTTTTTAATGATATTATCCCAATATAAGTTCTAGTCGCTTGACTATAGATCTTGATTAACTTCCCTTTTTGATCTGTACCCCTCAGCCCCTCTAAGGATACAGAACACAACTCCATGAAAATAACATTTCCCAAGATATCTCTGATGAAATAAGTTGAGGGAATACTGGGTTAAAAACTCAAAGACATTAATTAATTAATTAATTAATTAATTTATGAAATACTCTTTTAAGTACTGACTTTGTGCATTGAATGGTGTGAACTGACAACAGTCTAAAAGGATTAGAAAAGAGGAGGGGGCAATGATGTAGGAAAAGTTGATTGATCCTGAAATGACAGAGGCCTCTAAAGTTCAGGCTAAAAAATTTTGGTATCACTCTCTATGTAGCAGGGAGTGACTGATGGGTGCTGAACTTTAGGAAGTAGACTGGAAGGCAAGGGATTGGAGAAAGCAGAACAATTAAGAGACTACTGCAATGGTCTGGGTGAAAAGTTGTAAGGGTCTGGAGTAAAGCAGAAGAAATAGAAATGAATGAGAGACCATATCTGAAAGACAGGGGATGGGGTGAATCAACATCCTGGGGAACCTACCTTATATGAATTATAGACAGAGGTCGCAATTATAAATCATAAGACCCAGGAGAGAGTATGTATCTTGGATACATTTTTTCCCCTTCTCTGTTCCCTTTTGTAACTATGCTGACAGAGATAATCAGGCTGAGTCTAAGGACTCATCATTTCTGACACTTGCAACAATTTTCTACAATAATTCTTGAAACGGCTGTGTTGTTTGCCAAATAGATGGCTATCTGGGAGAGTACAAAATATCACGCAGAGCCAACTGTGGTAATTGCTTACAGTTAACTTTTTTGATTAAAATAAAAAATGTGTCAGTAGTTTCATTGTAGTAGAACCAAGAGAATTCTTAGGACACAACAGGTTTTTTTTTTCCTATCCATTTGGTTCATGCTTTGTTGCACTTCAGTCAGAAATCACATTCTGTATTGACTGTCTTCTGTCCAACTGAGTAAGACACAAAGACACAGACCTTAGAAAAAGGCTATTTTTCCCTATTTTTGTCTTGTTTAGGGTCCCTCTAATTTGCTTAAAGCTTTTCCTCAACTCAGATTGTTGGAACCTAAAGGGACGTTAGAGATCACCTGGTCCAACATCTTCATTATTCAGATGAGAAAGCTGAGGCGTCCAGAGGAAGACAAGGATCTCATTAGTAGTCCATGGGGTGTAGAGCTGGGATTGTGTGCAGAACAATTAGATAGATGATATTCTTCAGCTCTCACACAATGAAACAGAACTTCCTCTCAGGCCCCATCCCTAATAGAGAGGAAGAAGCCACTTTCTCACTCCTCGGATTTTATACATTGTGAGGACATGGTGTCCAGCACATTCCTACACAGAAATGTTCTCAGGGTTGAGAGGAAGTGGAGCCCATATGACTCATCCTGATCTCTCTGTTCCTCAGCAATCCCTAAGGCATTTTACTTCCTTTTTCTAGACAATTATGGTGTGGAATTAGCCTTTCTCAATCTATCACTATAGCTGCTATTGCTCCAACTTACAAACCATTGAGAATTCCAGGAAAAAAAGAAAATTAATGAATGGGTTCACTTAACACTGATTCATAAAATCATCAGCTAAGCTCATAGAACGTTAGTAATGAAAGTTACCATTTATTGAATACTAATTATTTTACAAAGGCCCATCCCCTCACCCTAATGATCTTCAACCTTTATACTACTACTGTAAGGGAAGTACAAAGATCCATTTTGCAAAAGGCAAAACTCAGAAATAGCCAAGTTTACATCAGCAAAAGAGGTAGAGATGGAATTTGAATCTCATTCCTTCTGACTCCTAAGTCTGTGCTCTTAATAATTGCTCTACTTTCTTCTCTACATTCTGCATTGGGCAAGAAACTATGGAGATCAGAGTATCTGCATACATGGCCTTACAGTCTACATAGGACACCTCAAAATACTTAGAATAATTAGAGAAAGAGATGTAGTATTTGCCATAAATGAAATAAAGGGTTCAAATCTAAAGAGTTTTCAGTGTGACCTTAGGCTTAGGGTGACCACACATCCCAGCGTGCCCAGGATAGCTCTGGTTTATGCCTATTGCCCCAGCAGGACTTAGGTGGAGGGAAGGTGGGTTAAAGCATACAGTATTAAAAAGAAAGAAAAGAAAAAAGAAGCAAGGATATGTGGTGCTTGTTATGTTTGTGTGCTGTTACATGTTTGCTAAATAAGCGTGTAGCGGCATGTATTTACGTGAGAGAAGGATGGGAGGATGAGTGGGAGAAACACGGCAGGGTCTGACAAGGAGATGAAATGATACTACAAGATGATATGATTCTACATAATATATTTGGGTTTTATAAAGATCAGTTTAAAAATACTCTGCAGGGTAGGGCGCCTGGTGGCTCAATCAGTTAAGCATCTGACTCTTGATCTCAGCTCAGGTCTTGATCTCAGGGTTGTGAGTTCAAGCCCTGTGTTGGACTCCACGCTGGGTGTGGAGCCTACTTAAAAAAAAAAAAAAAAAGGTCCTCTGCAGGGTAGACTGAAGTAGAAAAATTGGAGGCAGAAAAGCCAGTGAAGAGGATATTGAAATAATTAAGGTGAGAGGCAAATAGGACAGGATCAGCACGACAGAGAGAACTTGTCAAAGCCAAAAGACATGTTGGTGGGAAGAAATGGCAGAGCTCCAGTCAGCAGACAAGTAATTAAGACTTGCCTGATTGTTTATGACTTGCATTGGCCCAACTATTAGGCGCTATGGTCATGGACAGTGAAAGAACAACAGAAATTGCCTTAATGTACTCATGAAGCTTTGGAGCTAAGTAACAGCAAACTGAAATAATGGTACATGCTACCAAAAAGGTTTTACAGTAGTTAAAAAAAAAAAAATGTCATGGCAGAAGTGTATCATACAGCACAGAAAAACATAGGCAACTTAAAAACTGTTGTCATATGCAATTTAACTTCAGCAAAATAGTATCACATCATAATAAATGAATTATGCTAACTTAGTTTTGTTGGTTTTGTTTTATGTAACTTGTCCATTTGTTTTGATTTATAGTTGTATCAGAGCTAAAGGCATAGGGAATTTCTACCTGGCCTTGTGTTTGGGCATATGTAAGTAAAATTATACTAAAAATAGTTTCTGTCAGAAAGGAAGGTATGCAATAATTATTTCTTCTTAAGGAGATCAGTGCAGGATTCAGGTTTGAGAAACACTGTCTAACACAAATAAGACTGTTATTTACATCACTGGCTTTGACAAGGAGGTAGTTAACCGTCACATGCAACCAAACAGTTTAAGTGGTCTGGTGGATTGGGAGTCAAACCGAAGGAAGAGGAGGACGATATGGGATTAAAAAGTAACAGTGACAGTTGAGACCACATCAAGAGGTATATATCATGTACAACAAATTCTGAAGGAGAAACATAAAATGAAGAAATGCAAGCAATAAAATCCAACCATATAAGCTATGATTGATACTCAAGACTTGTTACAATAGCTGCACTTGGCTAAAATATGAGTTTTGTGGTTCTGTGATAGACATTCCATATATTTCTTTCCAGAAAGGTGAATATATCAATAGGCAGGAATTAATTTTATGGCCAAAAATATAAATGATAATTGGCAAAATTCATTAAAAGACAAAGTGCCAAGAAATATGAAGACAGTCCAGATGTCAGATCTAATTACTCCAAACCACAAATCAATTAGCAAAGGTCCATAGGTCATACCCATGAGAAGTGCCATTAATTTAAAGAGCTGATTTTATGAGTTTTTGTCAGGTGGTGGTGTTGAGCTCTTAAACCACATGGCTAAAATATTTACTTTTGTTCTTTTTTTTTTTTTTTTTTAAGATTTCATTTATTTGAGAGAGAGAGCCAGAGCCAGAGCCGGGTGAAGGGCAGAGGGAGAAGCAGAGTCCCTGCCAAGCAGGGAGCCCGATGCGGGGCTGGATCCCAGGACTCCAAGATCACGACCGGAGCCAAGGCAGATGCTTAACCAACTGAGCCACCCAGGCACCCTGGTTCTTTTAATTCCTTTTTCTAAATAAAAGTCAGTTAATTCCTTGAAAACTAGCTTCTAAGAAATTGTTTAGGGGATCACGAGGAACTGACTCTGTGTAAATAAAGTTAATCTAGTAGTGACCTAAGATTCCTACATGCAAGTATGAAGCCAAAATTTATCAGGACACTTATCCTTTTGTTTTAGAGGATTGTATCTTAATGGATTCCATTCTAGTAAATCAAGGATTAGCTGTTAACTCTCATTATCTTAAAATACTTCCCATTGAGAATGATTAATAAAAAGTAAATGGTTGATTAAAAACCAAAATACAGATTATTAGCCTATACATTCCTATAATTGTATAAAGTATCAGTTTTAAAAAAATTCTCAGCAGATACCATCGTACATAGTGTCCAGTAATTCTATATCTCGATATAGCATGGTGTTTATACACTGGAGAGTCAGACAATCCTAGACTTGAATGTGACTTTGCCTCTTGTTACCTATGTCACCTGGACAAGTTATATAATTTGGCTAAACTTTTATTTTGTCTTCTTTCCAATGGGGGTGATAATAGTATTGTTACAGATAGGTTGACATGAACACATATATATATAAACAGACATGCACACAAATAGTATATTTAGTATGCCTTGCATATATTAAGTACTCAATAAATGGCAGCTATTATTATTGGTGTCATGCATATTGAAATACACTGAATAAATGACAATGAAATAATCTACAAGATCTCTCTATTAATGGCTAATGAAAAACATACAATGTAACACAGAATTATCTTTATAAAAGTTACAGTCCACAGTAGTGATTTCAAAAAGATTATTTAACCATTATTTCTAATAATATTTTGTTCTTATGATTTATATATACTAACAATGCATACAAATTCAAATTGGATGGGCTATTGAAAAGTATGATACTTTTTTTTTTTTCAGTATGATACTTTTTAACCAAAAGATGTTTTACCTGTAGAATATTCCTTTCTTGCTTTTATTAGTACACATTTAATGATGCTTATTTCTCTTATGTTTCTATTCCATGCCTCATATAATCATACATAGCACAAAAGAACTGTCAATCTTATCATTCATCTTAGTCTACCTGAAATAATCATTTAATACTGATGATGTTTTGTTATAATACTTTCAATCAAAAATCATTAATGTATAGAGAGATTTTTGTTCAAATATTTGTACCTTGAATAATTATAAATATTCAATCTCTCATAATTGAGATAATGGTAATTAGAGAGGTTTGATGCAAACTAAATTATTAAAATGCATAATACTTTCTAAGGGGAAATGAGGTTGCTCTTTTATTATTAAACTAGCTTATTTACTCCCTAGGAATTACTTATTTAAAATTTATTTCTCCAGAAACTACTACCTGATTACTTAAGTATAACCCATGTTCTTCTATGTCAATAAATAGAAACTGGAGCAAATGCATATAGGTATAAATTAAAACAAGTACATAGGTTTCTTTGTCTTCCCTCTACTCTCCCATAAGTAAGCACATCTTTATGAAATAACATTAATTCCCTGAAAAATTCTACAGTCAGGAATACAGTGAATACTTTCATTAAATATTCTTTTTGAATACAATGCCCTTATTTTATCTACTGGCCAAAATTTGCTGTGCTTAAATTGTCTAGTTTGCTAAGATGACTTTCCCATATTGTGTTCCATAAGTATAGATGAATGTGCAGTGTTAACAAAAGTCAATTTTATTTCTGATAGAATTTTCACAAGACTTCAACATATAAAAGGGTGGGGGCTTTTGGCAGCTGAAAACATGCTATTTCTTGGCTGTAAGCACTTGTTTCTCAGGTATTCACTTCATGATTATTCATTTAAATGTATACTTAGGTTTTATTCACTGTTTATTACTGATAATATTAATACTTTAACATTATGTCTTATAACATGTATTGTGATATTCTGTGATATTCTGAGGAGATATAGACTAAAAAAACTTTCCTTTTTTTGGAACACTTATTTAACATCATAAAGGCAACTAGTATTCAGAGGAACATGAATTAGGAAATGTTGCCCTACAAGAGCTCAGAAAACAAAGTCACAGGCTAATTAGAAAACTAAACCATTTACTCAAATTAATACCCACGCACCAAAGTCATGATGTCTCACAAAGGTAGGTAGAAAAATCAGTGCAATCATCTAATTCTGACAAAAATGTATTATTCTTATATATGTATGTTTAGATTAGATGCCATTTTATCTTGATTTTGAACGTGGATAAAATGTTCCAATTTTCTTTTCACTTGGTATTGGATGAAATCCAGGGCTGTCTTAAAAACATGTACATCGAGAACCTATCACTAAAGGAAAGCAATGTGGATACTTTAATATTATAAGGAAAGCAATGTGGATACTTTAATATTATAAGTAAAGATAGTACCACTGCTCTCATTTCTCTTTCTCTCTCTCTCTCTCTTTTTTTTTTCCTTTGGGTGGCTTTGGTTTAAATAAAGTATGAAATGACATACTATACTGAAATATGTTGTTGTTCTGACTTCCTTGGAATCAATGTTCAAATCTTTCTTTCTTTTTTTATTTTTAAAGCTTATTTTTTTTAAGATTTTATTTATTTATTGTCAGAGAGAGAAAAAGAGAGAGAGAGTACAAGCAGGGGACCAGCAGGCAGAGGGAGAAGCAAACTCCCCGCTGAGCAGGGAGCTCGATGTGGGACTCAATCCCAGGACTCTGGGATCATGACCTGAGCCGAAGGCAGATGCTGAAACGACTGAGCCACCCAGGCGTCCCTGTTCAAAGCTTTCTTAATCAAGAATAGACTCTTAGGGGCAACTGGGTGGTTCAGTGGGTTCAGCATCTGAATCTTGATTTCAGCTCAGGTCTTGATCTAAGGGTCGTGAGATCGAGCCCCGCATTGGGCTCTGTGCTGGGTACGGAGGCTGCTTAAGATTCTCTCTCTCCCTCTGCCCCTCTTCCACCTCTCTTTCTCTCCCTCTCTTAAAAAAAAAAAAAAAAAGAATAGACTATTATATCAGATTCCCATCATATTTAAAGTTTTTTCAAGTACTTTATAAAAAAAATCCCTCATAACAATTTTTTGTTATTCTCTAGATGTATATTTTAAGAATATGATTTATTAATTTTATTGTGCTAACTAAGCATTGTGTATTCCACCTTGGGGAACATCTGTAGATGTAAACATTCCCAGGAGACAAGACATGTACAAATAACCTATTTTCCCCAGAATTTCTATAAGTGCTATATAATCATTTTAGAGCTTCTAAACAAGCATGGAAACTCTATTGGTAAGATTTAAACACAGTTTTTGGGAAGAAAGGCTCCTTTCAGGGAAGAGTATTAATAAAGGAGGGATCTGGCAAACGGGGACCATCTGGTTTGCCTCAGAGGAAGTGTTGAGGGAAACAGGTTCTGGGCTTGGTGCTCTGACAAACCGATGGTGTGTATTGCAACGTAACTAAACTTAACTGAAGAGTTATTTGAGAGAATTGGCCTGGATACCCTCTAAGCCTAAAACCTAAGCTACCTCAACTTTTCCATCATTTACTGTACAATTCTAATTCTGAATTTCTAACTCTTCACCGTTCACCATGTACCAGGCATTGCATTAGATGCTAAAAAGATGAGTATTGTTTCAGCCTTCAGGGCTCCAAGACTAGAGGGAAAAAGGATATCTAAATCAATACTGATACCGAGATCTCACAGTGAATGTCGATACAGTAACACTCAAGCATAGAGAAAGGAACAATGAAGCATCACATAAGAGGTATCATCCAAGGTAGTTGTTATAATATGTGGCAGTTTAATTGGCAGAGGAGGTAGGAGGAGGTAGAAGCACAGCAGAGACAGATGGTGTGTGCAAAGGACAATGTCCTCAAGGATCTGGGGGATTGGTGGGGAGGAAAAGGGCTATAGAGAGAGAAGAGGTCAGGGGGGCAATGGTCATGGGACAGACCACTGAAAAGTTCCTAAGCAAGTAGGGGACTGACCAGATGTCTGTTTTTTCTTTTTCTTTTCTTTCTTTCTTTTTTTTTTTTTTTAAAGATTTTATTTATTTATTTGAGAGAAAGAGAGAGAGACCACAAGCAGGGGGGAGGGGCAGAGGGAGAGGGATAAGCAGGCTCCCTACTCAGGGCTGGATCCGAGGATCCTGGGATCATGACCTGAGCGGAAGACAGACACCCAGCTGACTGAGCCACCCAGGCGCCCTGGATTTCTGTTTTGAAACATGAATTTTGGCAGCTACTCAGAGGGTGAGCTTCCAGAAAGCAGTAAGGAGAAGAAATCTGGTGAGAAATGGTAATGCTTAATGTCAGGCAGACACTATGTGGATGCTGACATTCTGTGTTATTAACAGAAAGAAAATCTGTCCATTTCTAGTGACATTGGGGCCAGTGTTGGTATTTTGTTAGGAAAAATGAGAAATCTTGCTTGTATTCTTTGTCCTAATAACGGACCACCACATCCTCACATAAATAAAAGTTACAATTGTACTTGCAGTCATGGCCTAGCTTTTCAAAAAATACTGTAGATAGGCTTGAGCATTTAACTCAGAATTTACTTGAATCCCTCAATTTCTTTTCCAGGAATCATGGAAGATATAACCAGCTCTAGAAAATTGTGGGAGGGCAGTGAGTTACTAACTGCCAACCTCTCTACCAGAGAGCAAGAATGTTACAATAAGAATCCAAATGCAGGTCTTTCTTGTGTCAATTTTCACCTCTGACTTAGGCTTTAACAACCATTCTCTCATTCCCTTGAGGCTTAACTTATTCCTACTTGAATTCTGGCCTATAAAATGTATAAGTAGGCACAATCATTCACTCATGTCCACAGAATGTAATTTCGTACTTTAGTAATAGAATACTAACTAAATGATGCCTAGGATAGCCACCTGAAGGAAGGTGTCTTCCTAAAAGCCTAAATGGTTTTAGGGAGTTATTTGGACACTGGAGACATCTGTTCTTTTTCTTAGAAATATTTTATCATTTTAATCAACCTATCACTAAATGTATTTAGTGATATATTATCATATACCATCCATCTCTGCCTTCACATATTTTCTTCAGATAACCTTGCTAAACATTTCTATGCATCAATTTAGAAATTTCTAATGGAAATGTTGTTCTATAGGTCATTAAAAAAATCCTCTGATCATGCTCTATGTTGTTCTATTATGCTCTGTTATATGTAAATAAAATACACCAAAACCTGGCTGACTTCCCCATGGACATTATTCAATGTAATAATATGCTAAGCCGTACACTGTGTTTTTCATCTGTTTCCGTAGAAGCGAATGTCCTCAGAGTAGTGTCAGGAAACCCCACAACTGTATCTGAACACTTTTATACGCATGCATGAGATGATCACTGCTGCAAGTTCAAGTTCATTACAGCCTCATTTCAAGTTCCATCTGGGAATTAAACTTAAATTGAGACTGAAATGGGTTTTGTTATCCCTACTGTGCTGCTTAGGGAAGAGAACTCACGATGATAGGGAGAGCGATTGTCCCTGGGGCAGGAAACACAGAGTTTGGGATAGTTCACAACACACATACACACGGTAATCTAAAACTCAGGTACTTCCACAGACAGGCCAGAGAGTCATTTTTTTTTTCTTTCATTGAGAACTGACTTAATCGTGAGTGTCTGCTTGCCTGGATTAAGGATTTGCAACATTTACTTTAGTATTTTCTGATTCATTACGAAAACTAGTGCTGTGATTATAAGAGGCTGGATAATCACTAAGGATTCCTAAATCATACTTAAATATATCCACAGTCAGATAATGACATCGTTGGGCATGAAGTATTTAGGAGATGGGGATAATACTATACCTGAGGGATGCCATCTTTATTATGTACTGTCTGTAAAACGAGAATAGATGAAGGTCTCTAAACCTGTGTTGCCTTATTTAGAACAATCTGTTCTACTGAACTTGAATGGATATTTCAAAGTCAGCTAATTTTAACCGTAGTCATCAGCTAAAGATAGCCTACTAAGCATTTTATGACATAAGAGTGACCAAGTGTGTGTGCATGAATCTATTCACCAGAACTTTCTAGATTTTTTATTTTGCCTCATTAATTCAAAAAATAGTTCTTGTGGACTTAATCTGTGTATTTATAATTGCAAGTCACAGGAACCATGGGGCTAACGATACTGCATTCATTTTCAATAGCACAGTGCATTAAAGTTGGTTTGATGGTTAAATAGACCACCATTAATATTGACAATCACTGATTACTAAGACAAACATAAAAGGGGATTCAAATTCTGCAAACCTCTTTCTCATACAGCAAGAAAAAGATGACTCTGAGGTAGAGATGGACTCCAGACTTTACATTCAGAAGAGGCCATGGTAAATACAACTGTCAACCCCACATTCGTAAAATAAAGCAGGTCTTTGTCAACTAGGAAAGTTATTTTCTATCCTTTCTCTGAATCTTATACGTGTGTGTGTGTGTGTGTGTGTGTGTGTGTGTATGTATGTTTTAAGGCTAGATGAGATAATACCCATTAAATTCTTTAAAAGAGTACAAAAAAGGGAATTACAGAGGTATCTGAGTTAACCAAAGGAACACATTATATTCTGGGTCATCAGGAGTAGCAATAAAGTGGTCATTTCAAGTCATAAGTGTTATAAATAGTGTTTGTTCAAGGTTGTATAAATCTAATTTTCTTTTTTCTCAAGATTTATTTATTTTTTTTAGAGAGAGAAAGAGAAAGTGTGTGTGTGTGTGTGGTGGCGGGGGGGTGGGGGTTGGGTCAGAAGGAGAGGAGGAGACAGAGAGAAGCAGAGCCCAGAACCCCACGTGGGGCTTGATCTCACCACCCTGAGAACATGACCTGAGCAGAAATCAAGACTCCTACACTCAACTGACAGAGCCACCCAGGTGCCCCTAAATCTAATTTTCTACAAATATTTCTTTTTTATTCAAAGTTTCATTCTATGCAAAGTCATGTGAATCCTTTAACAACAACAACAAAAGCAATTAGTAGTTTATGAATAGTTTGAGTTGGAAATGCTTTCTTTTAGATGAGAGAGACTTAAACTATTAACAGTGCTACCTAAGTAAATTTGGCTTACAAAAAAAAAATCAGCCTACAGAAGATAAACTGTTAAATGGTATCTCCCTTTTCCAAAATGCTAGACTTTCAGAGACACCTTTGAATAGGAAATGAGATGCAATGGTTTATGGCACAGAGACTATATAAAAAGAACAAGATGCTGGGTACCTGTAAAAATTTAATCTAAGGATGGAAGTGATAGGGAGATGGAGAAAGTCAGCCTCAAGGACTTTTGATTCCCAGGACGACCTACGCTTCAGGTCCCAGAAAGAAGCTATTACTGGATGTTTTGGTCAGTAACAAAGTGCCAAAGATGACTGGAAGCCACTTAGTCCAAAGACACAGAAACATCTTACAGGGAAATGAAGAGCCTCAAGTACTAAATTGGCAAATCTAAAACTGCAGAGGGTTGGTATCGTTAATATATTATGTCCGCGGTTGTAACAGGATACACTGATGAAGGCAGAAGTCCACTGTCCTCTAGCCTCCTCTGGAAATCCGAACACTACTAGTGACAAGAGGAAATTAAAGACACGAGTCAACTTTGTGCTGTATTTTGCAACTGAAATACCCTTTTTGTCCTATTCTGGTTACTTGGGAGCCCTAAAGGCTCTGTTCAGAAAATTTTCTCACCTCTCACTTGTCAACCACACAAATGACCGAGAGGTGAAAAATACAAGTTTTTCTCTTAAAGTTTATTATGTTCTGTGATATCAGGGTACCCATATTCCAGACTGACAGGCACCATGGAAATAACTAATTACAGATGGAAAACTATAAATACATCATCGCATAACAAACCAACAATTACGAAATACAGCACATTTCACAGGAACTTTTGTAATGATAAAAATACTGCATTTTATTATGAGGATGTTAAAAACCAGCCATAAGATCTTTCTATCTGCATTATTTTTATCTGTTTGCCTTATTCTAAAGTTACAGAAAATCGGGGTGCCTGGGTGACTTAGTTGGTTAAGCCTGGGACTCTTAATTTCAGGTCAGGTCATGATCTCAGAGTCCTGGGATGGAGCCCTGCTTCGGGCTCCCCACTTAGTGCGGAGTCGGCTTGTCTCTCTCCCTCTGCCCCTCCCCCTGCTCATGCTCTCTCTCTCTCTCTCTCTCTCTAAAATAAATAAATAAATCTTCAAAAAATGTAAAAAAAATAAAGTTACAGAAAATTTATCTATAGTCAAATTCTTCATTGGCTACCACTTACACAATCTTTATTATTCTTCCTTTCCAATATTGGCTAGTGATCAAAGGGGAGAACTAAAGCAAAGGTTCTTTCAAGTAACTGGCCACGTCTATCTATTTCCACTTAAGATTCAAAAAAAATAAAGTCTCAGTAGCTATTCCAGAAATAAAAGACAATTTGACACATGCAATCTCAGTGCTGGACTTGAAATTAAGAGGTCAGTGTTTACTGACATGAACATTAGCAAAGGCTCCTAAGCCAAACCAGAAATAAATTTGTCTGGGTATATAGATAATGGAAATTCTTCCCTAGCCACCGGCAAGAAAAAGGAAGGCATAAAATCTGGAACTGGTAATATTCCATTAACAATGCTTATATTATATCAAAATTTGCTTTCTTCTTCCCTTGTGCAGTGCTCTTTTTGCTTCCTAGTGAACATTTCTAGAATCCATGGTGCCAAAGATTTAATAGAAATTTAAAAAATATATATATCTTTTCAGTCCATTATTTCTCAAGATTCAGCTCCAATGCTCTAGGCAAAGTGAGCGTCAGAGGATCTTGGCCTCCTGTGAACACTTAGAGTACTTTCTGGATCTAACCAGATGGCATTCACCACATGCAGCCCTGCATTTTCTTTATTTGTGTATGTCTTGTCTCTCCTATCAGACTGGAGTTATTTTAGGACAAAGAACATATTTTATGTACCTAATGTGCCTTATACTAAAGAATCATATTTAAAATACCATTTGAGTCAAGGTCCCTCAAGAGAGCCAAGCGTTGCTCTTTCTGACAGTGTCCCTCACTTGGGCCATATCCATGCTAGTTACTCAAAAAATAAATGCATTTGATTAGAATTGATTGTGCCTTAACCTTAGTAAATATCAGAAGCTCATTAGCACAACAGAGATTTAGAGTAATAGTTATTTGTATACTGATTTGATATTTTAATCAGTTTATACTGACTTGCAAATTAGGACTAATTCTGATTTATGGCCTGACTCAAATAAAAACAATCCCTTGTTTTCACAAATGATGTTAAAATGAACATCACTATATCACTGGGCTATTATTTCTCAGATTTGTGCCTTTTTTCTCTTTTTTTCCTTAGAGTATCTTTGAGGAAGCTATTTTAGATCCAATCTGTTCTTTGTTCCAACAGCATATAACAGAACAAAAGGCTAGATATTCTTTGGTTCAATATTATGTTTAAAGCACTGCAGAATTCATATACCACTCTTGCTTAACAATTACGATGAAATACTCAAGACAAGAAAGGGTTGAGATTTAAGAAAAATAAAATACAAACCCTAAAATGAAATTCTACTTTGCAGAAGCATATTTTTAATATTGCTGAAACAGTTTAATCCCGTATTAAAACCAGTAGGGAGGGCTCTTGGGCAGAATCAGCTTATGATTATCTGTTGCAAGATACCTGGTTCTAACACAGCTTTCCCTCAATCTAGGAATAAAGGGTGGAGGTTAATTTGGGTTGAGCAGTAATAGTGTTTATGAGTCTTGAGAGGAGGTCAACTAAAATTGACACTAATAGGAGAGATTAAGTTTTTGATTGCGTCAGGGATTTCTAGCCCAAATATACTGTCTTGCCTGCCTCAGTCTGATGAAACCAGTTACAAAGGGGAAAAGTGCAGGCTGGTTAGAATCTCCTACGAAACTGATGTGTTTGTGGAGGGATAAGGGCTCCTAACTGTGGATACTTATAAAAGTCACTTCTCTAGTTTTTCTTAAGGTCATTGCTTTCTCAGAGAGTATGACTTGATAAAGTGATCTACTTTTAATATTTATTGTCATTATATCTGAATCTTAGCCTTTAGCAAAACATGCTGAAATTTCTAGAGTAACCAATAGTTTCAAAGTCTCTCATGGGTGGAATGTGTTCTTTCTCAATTTACCTGTCTTGTAATAATACCAACTTAAGGTCACCTTCTCTCTGCAGCCATAACAGTGCCCCACAGTCCCTGTGGGAATTAACTCCTCCCTTATCTAGGTTTCCCAAAGCAGTTTATATATAATATCATAAAAACTTAAGCCGTAATTATTTATTTGCATGTGATTCTCTCCCAATAGGCTTTGAGCTTCTTCAGGACCAGGAACACATCATGTTCATATGTCTTTCTTTCTTCTCTTTCTTTCTTTCTTTTTCTTTCTTTCTTTCTTTCTTTTTCTTTCTTTCTTTTTCTTTCTTTCTTTCCTTCCTTCCTTCCTTTCTTCCTTCCTTCCTTCCGCTCATTCTTTTTTTTTTTTTTTTAGAAAGAGAGAGAGTGCACTCGTGTGTGCAAGTGGGGTGGGGGAGAGTCAGAGAATGAGGGAAAGAGAGAATCCTAAGCAGGCTCCATGGAGCCTGACACGGGACTGGATCTCATGATCCTCAGATCATGACCTCAGCCTAAATCAAGAGTCGGAAGCTTAACCGACTGAGTCACCCAGGCGTCCCCATATATGTAATTTCAATATAAATCATGATTCTTGGTAAATAACATGCATTCAAAAATTGCTTCCCTCTTTGATGTAAGAGAATATTCAGAGCCATCTACTCCTTATGGTGAATGAAATATTTTTAAAGAAATACTTACTAGAAAAAAAAAATTTTTTTTTTTTTAAAGATTTTTTTATTTATTTATCTGAGAGAGAGAATGGGAGACAGAGAGCATGAGAGGGGGAGGATCAGAGGGAGAAGCAGACTCCCCGCTGAGCAGGGAGCCCGATGCGGGACTCGATCCCGGGACTCCAGGATCATGACCTGAGCCGAAGGCAGTCGCTTAACCAACTGAGCCACCCAGGCGCCCCCAAAAAAATTTTCTTAAATAAAAAAATAATTATGGTCAACCAAGGTCAGCCTATGCAGTCCCCATGTTGCAGAAAGAAGAACACAGTAGGTCATCATCATGCTGTAAATCTGCCTTCTGTGGTGGTAAGTAGACCTTTGAGGGAGAGATGGCTGCGCCCCAAAGATGACATAACGTAGAGTTACTCAGGGGTCTAATCTCTCCCTTCACTTTCCCATCCCTGTGCTTTGGGCCTTCAGGAGGAAAAAGCAGGTGCTGAGTTAAGTGCAACTGCTCACCAGCATCCTGTTCTCTTTGACATCATTGCACTGCTTGTTCATCAGGGAACCAAAGTGAAATTGAACCAAGTCCAAATGGTCTCTCTCGCCAATTTTCAAACTTGGTTAAGACTTTGTGGTCTGATTTAGTCTAAGAATCAGCCACAGATTGGTTCTAGAGTTGCTACATGCTATGTACACATGACTAATTTCTGGTTCTGCACCTTCCATGATTTTCCAATATAGGTATTTCACCATGCCCAGAGAAAGTGCCCCATGGAACATCTTTTTAAAATATTTCTTTATTTACTTAGTTACAGGGCTCTTCAATTACCTATTAATTATCATAGGCTAAGAATATGTTCTATCATAAAACTGAGCCCCATTTCTTAAAGCCAAGAACATTTTTAATGGGGCCATCATACTTACTTTCTTAGGGGCAAGGCTGTCAAGGATAAAAATATATACATTTATATTTCATTATAAAATATCAATCATCTCAGTAGAGCCGGGAGAAACCTTCCTAGACAGCAGTGTATATGACAAAGGACTACATGTTTTCACTTATTACACAGTGAGACAAAGTTCTAAGGGTCACACAATTTATGGACCCAGGAACAAAGAGATTGAACATAGATTAAGAGAGAGAGCCAAGGCTCTTAGAAGCACAGACGTGAAGATGGCCTGATTCTACCACTTCCTACTTGTGCAGACTTGAGCAAGTCCTTTAATCTCTCTGTGGCTGTTTCCTCATTACAGGCTTAATCTATAGGGTTTAAAATAAGGTTTAAGGGAGTTCATGTTTGTAAAGTGCCTAGAAAAATACAGTAAGCATTTTATAATGGAAGGGAAAAGAAGGAAGGAAGGAAAGAAGGAAGGGAGGGAGTTGGGAAATACAGACCTTTGTCTTATTTTACTTTGTGTTCTTCATGTTACATGTAGAACATAAAATGCAATTTTGCATGTAATTATTTATAAATATAGGGCATTTAATACAAAGAATGCTTTGAGAGATGGTGGCAATATCTTTCAAGGAGGGCAGGAGGAGTTGTATCTACTTTGACATATAAGGGGATTGAAAGATTAAGCAGAACACAGCAACGATTTTCAAATCCTTGCAGGATGACATAAGGAAGGAGATACTGATGTACTCTATGTTGATCCAAACAGATGAGTGGATTAACAACTGGAAGTTATTGGGTGACAGATGTCAGCTTAACATGAAGATAAGTTTTATAAAATGTATAGCCGTCCAACCACAAGATGGGTTGATATGCAAAGGAACAGACTCCCTGCTACTGGGCATGTGTAAGTAAAGGTTAGCTGACAATCTGTCAGAGAGGTTGTACATAGAATTCCTGCCTTGGTTGGCAGGGTCACTAGGTAATCTCTAAGGTCCTTTTCAAATACTGCAGTTTTAAAATACCATTAATATGAAAAGTTACAAGTGCACAGAAATGAAGTAGCTTGAAAACTGATTTTTTAGGAGAACAGCATGAAGGCTTGAAAAATAATATTTTATTCTGTACCTAAAGCTTGTGGCCCTTCGCCAACCCATGAAAATAATGAGCAAAGTCATCTGCTTGGCATATTTGGGGGAAGTTGATGTGTCAACTTCCAGGTATTCTTTTTTTCTTAATTTGTCTCATTTTAATGAGATATACGCTGTTAGATATATTTTTACTTCATATTACATTTTTTTTACTTAATATTAAATTTACTGGCCCAAATAGGAGTGTAAGAATAAGCACATCTCTCATAAGTCATAATGATTGGATTATCTGAATGGAGGTGCACTTTACGAACAAGATCAAATTAGGTCTAAGCAAAATGAACATAAAAATAATTTATGTATATGTTACAGTACTTATATTTTTGTGTATATATGTTATATATATGTTTATATACATATATCTATACACACAGATATATATGTATATATATATAACTACTATCTATAGTTAGGCTTTCACAGTAAGTCAAAGAGTAACATTAAAAAGATTCATTGCAATTCACTTTTCCATTTCAGTTACTTTATTTGGATCATAAGTCCTGCAAGGCTGCAAAATTCATTTTGTCAAAAAAAAGAAAAAGTGGCTTTAGACTATTCTCTGAAGTGGTTTTACACTATTTCCTCAAACACAGAGATCTAACCTTGCTCTTGTAATTCTGTATAAAGTCTTGCTGTTGCTCTGAGAAGCATATCTTCTCCCAGTTCAGACCCAAGGAGGGAATACCCTGTCATTCTCCAGCATGTCTGCTCTTACCCACCATCACAGCAGATGCCAGGTACAGAATTTTCCTTTGAAAATCCTCCCACAAAACTTAGCTAGTATCAACTTAAGAACAATATCCAGATTAAAAGATAATTACTTTATTAGGCATATATTCATTAACATACAACACTGTGAAGCATTGGGCCAGATGATATCTCATTTCCCTTCCAACAGTGATTCAACAGGAAAAGCGTATTTATAGACCTCTATTCTGACAGAAATGAAAAAAAAAAAATCAGTGTTAACCACACATTCAGATTCTTCAATAAAATATTTATCTTATGTCAAAATACTATTATTTTGCCTTTAGCTATCTTGGCGTCAGTGGAGATGTAAGGCCACGTGATGATAATGGTGCAAGAAGTTTCTTTACATGTGAATAACACCACTGCTTCAACAGTTGCTCATTATTTATTTATTTATTTGCAGAGACATGGCAAGAATATCAGATCGCCTAGCATTTTCCTTCAAGGAGAAATAAACATCTATGGGGAGTGCACACCACCTTCCTTGTGGCAAGTTTCTCTTTTAGCTGCTGGGGAAAATATCAGTCTAGATGATGTGCAGAAGCAGAAGGCTTGTCTCTGTAAGGGGGAGAGAGCCCTGTCTGCCTGGAAGACCCTCGCCCCATCCACCCTGGCCAAGGGGGCCCAGCCATGAGAAACAGGAAGAATTTCATAGAAATGAAAAGTTGATGCATGCCTTTACCTCATCAAACTCCATATAAATGAGAAAACTTTTTCCCTTCTACCCTCCACACACATGGTTTCAGATTCTTCCAAGATTCTTTCAGTTTTCTTTTTTCTCAATGTGATCAAATTAGTTAAACCAAAATTTTGCTTCCATTACGAACCAAACTCCAGGAGGAAATTAGCAGAGTTTAGCAAGATATTGGCAACATGTACTAATACCATTTTGACATTTAGCTCAAGAGAAGGATATTCAAAAGGCAGTTGCTAACTTTCAAATTAAAGTTAAAATTTTTTAAATACACATAAATTGATTTTTTAATTAGCACCTATGTGCCAACATCCCCAAATTCTGAAGGCTTTTAAAAATACTTAATATTCTTTTCATTCCCAGCAGCCACACCAAGAGAGTACATCCTTCTTTTGTTCTTCAAGGGGTGTGGGCAAAGGTGGAAAATAAACATCCACACATTTATGTTAAAACTATATAAAGCAGACTGCAAAGGAACATGACTTTTCTTTTACTTGGCAGAAATAGAAATGGAAAACAATTTCTATTTTCCATTACGGTCTGAAACCATAACCTCAGTAATGTAAAGTTTAAATGTATAAAAGAACTTTAAGGATTGCATTTGGGGGGATTATAACTGACTACATGAATATCAAACTGTATTACTTGCTAAAAATAGATTTATTTAATCCCCAAATAAAGCACCATTATTTAGACTTAATTTTCAATTATATACAGTCTCTCCTGTCTGTTCAGGAACCACACAATTCACTAGGGACCTTTAACTTATTAACGTGCACAATAAAATTGTACTTATGAAGTCAAACCACTGAGGAAAAAAAGATTAAACTCAGCAAAGGTTGGCCAGAGTCTGGGCTTTCCAGAGGCTGCCCACCACGCATTTCTCACGTGGTCAAGCTGGACCCATGGCGGCACCGCAGAGCTGCCTCTGTTGCCTCTGATTTTATGACCATGTACTATTTAATCATATGTACCTTGCATGTAGGCACGTGAGGTTTTGTTATCTTATTGGAAAAATGGTTTTTCTTTTTCTTTTCTTTTTTTTTGCGACTAGAGAGAGTGGAGTTTTCAATACATGTATCTATTTGAAGAGCAGCTGCTATAAGATCAGTTTGTTCTCATGAAGAGGAAGGCATTTGCTTATTCTTTTCTGGCAAAAATTATATCTCTTGACAGCTCTAATATGCCGTTTTCTCACTTCTGTTCCAGTCTTTCCAAGAGAAAAAAAAAATACCACAAAATCAAATAAAACTGTGTTATAAACACTCCATCTCTGAATTCATGTTATAAAATTAAATTATGGAAGAGAAACTGAACAAAGGATGATATCTATTGTATTCCTATTTTCCAGAGCAAAAGAGCAGTCAAGGTGATTTGCAAACTCTGAAGCATATAAAAATATAATGCTATTATTTTCTCAAATAGTTGGGAGGACAGATATCACTTTGAAAACACATAAATTCAGATGTAAGAGACTGAATTTCTTTTTTTTTTGCAGTTTGAAAAAACTATAAATCAGTATTATTCAACTTGATTTGACAAGTGCTAAGTATAGGTTTAGAAGTCTTCAGCTTAGGATAGAGGGGATGCTTTATGTGGTTTTATTCTTAGGTATTTAAATCCTGCCTTGTTTTAAAAAGAATTTAAGGCAGTTTAAATGGATACATAAAATTCAGTAAGATATCAAGAATGAAAAGTGGGGAAGAAACAGTAAATGCAAGGGTTATATCATAAAAAGAAATTAGGAATGAGGCCACTATATTTTTTTTAAAGGCCCATTAAGAATGCTATCTATTTCTAGTAGATGGATCACAGAATTGGCTGTGAGTTTTTTAGGAGCCTCTACAAAAGGGAAATCATGAAATTAAAACTCACATGCACACACAATCACACCCAGCTACCCCATTCCCATATACAAATGTACACACGTACTCGAGTTGTTCTGGAGAATCATAAGCAAACCTAATATTAATGCTGTAGAAAGGAATGCAAAGACTATTCACAGAGAGGGAACTTTACAAGGTAATGAAAAATACCTGCAACATAGATGACCTTTGAAAATAGTATGCTAAGTAAAAGAAGTCATTCACAAAAGACCACATATTCTATGATTCTATTCATGTGAAATGTCCAGAATAGGCAAAAGTGATGAACATTTTCTAAAATTATATTGTGATGATGATTGTACAACTTTGTGAATATACTAAAATCTATTGAATTGTACAATTTTAATGTGTGAATTTTTTCTTTTTAAACTTCAGATAAACAAGAAGTTAGTTTTTGATATAAATATATCTCATATATTTCATGGGATATTCTATTTTCTTTTTTTAAATTGAAGTATGGTTGAAACACAATGTTACCTGTTTCAGGTGTATAACGTAGTGGTTTGACAACTCTCTATGTTATGCTGTTCTTACCACCAGTGTAGCTACCCTCTGTCACCATACCACACGATTACAGTATCATTGACTAGATTCCCTATGCTGTATCTTTTATCCCCTGAGTAATTGATTCTATACCTCTAACTCCCCTTCACCCTTAAATGGATGAATTTTATGGCATGGTATGGTATGGTATGGTATGGTATGGTATGGTATGGTATGGCATGGAAGGTGTATGTGAATTTTATCTCAGCAAAACTGTTAAAAATGTAATACCATCCTTACACTAGACCAGAGGTTATGAAACCTAAGTATGCACCACAGTCACCTGGAGAGTTTGTTAAAGCACTGATTGCTGGGCCCCACTCCTACAGTTTCTGATTCAGTAGGACTGGGGTGAGGCCTGAGAATCTGGATTTACAACAAGTTCTTGGGGGATGCTGATGCTGCTGGCCTGGGAACCACTCTTCGAGAATCAGTGCATAGACAATATGAATAATTGCAAGGGCTGTTTCTTTTACTTTCTTCAGTGTAGTTTGAGGAGTCACACCAATGCACAGTTTAGTACAGACAGTTTGATGAGACACCATTATGACAAAGAAGGTGGTAGCAATAAGCATAGTACCAGTAACAACAGCCATATCAGTAACAACTGTAGCAGCATTTACTTTTTACTGATCGCTACTATGTAACTATGTTACTATGTACTCTGTTATGTGCTTTGATGATCATTATTTAATTTAATCCTCACAATAGCCTTACGAGGTGAAGATGCTGGGGAAATCAACACTGCAATAGTTAAACTTTATCAAGCACTTACTTGATATTCCTGTTACCAATTTCTTCATATACACTGTTTCTCTTTACACATAAAAGAACCCAAAGGCTCCTAGAATTTTCTTCTCACTGCAAGAAGTGGAGAACCAGGCCAACTATCCCCAAAGTCCCTCCTCTTAACCACTGACCTACACTCACTACTCTTCACCAAGCTGGCTTAATTCTTAGATTTTAGAGGATTCAAAGCAACGACTCCACCAAAACAATGCTGTGATACTTGAGAAATACCACATGTGATTTTTTTTTTACTATAATAAACTACTAATTTTCCAAATGATATGCTTTATAAATTACACTCTTGATCCCTGTAATGATGTCATTCACACTCATATGAATCCTGATAGACTCAATGAATGGGAGAGAATGGGGTGTAATTGCGCATATTATATTTTTGCTCATAGGACTTGAGACCATTATCCTCAGGCATAAATGCATTACGATGGACATTTGAATTTTTCTGTCATTTGGGTGATCTTCCTGTCAGGAGAAAAGTTTACAGTATTTTGACTGCTCTTCCATGAACTTATTGACTCTCAATCTAGTTTTTTATTAGACAGTGGCCAATGAAGACTTTCAGTTTGTTCTCCTGGGCTAAAGACTGGAGCATTATAAGAAAAATTCAGGTCAGAAGGAGGGTTGAAACCTTTCTATGACAGTGTTTACCCAAGTAGACTAAACACTCTGACGAAGGCAAGAATTTTTACACAGTACACTGATGATACATTGATTCTAACAGTTTTTGATTTATTCTTCTGGGTTTTAGGACAAATATACCAGGCACATCAAGTCCATGAATTCATGAATATCATTGCTTAGGACAAGGCTGAAGGTAATGATTGTTCAAGTGACACTTGTGGAAAAAAATTATTAGGTGGTTTAATGAATGACTGAGATTTGGGAAGCATTATAATATGGGAACTAAATGTCCTAACAAATTTGCCAACTTTAAAAGCAAGCTCGGTCTGAGATAGAACTGTGATATTTGTTTCATATCCACGTGTTTAATTCTGAGTTGTTTCTCTCTTTGAAGGGGGTGTTCAGGTTCAGCAATATGTGTCTACACCCACTCACTTCCTCACTTCCTCTACTTTTGCATCTCAACTTTTCAGGAGCAGTGTTAAACAGACTTTCTAGATTTTGGCACATCTGAATAATGTGGTTTCCACATATCACTTAGGCCTGGACCACCCGCATCTCTGGCTTTTTAAAGGAAAACAAGCCCTTTCTAGGACTAGTTCCTGCTACACCTCATTTTCCAAGTGCAAAAGCATCAATCGCCTCCCTCATTGCCCCTGTGTGTGTACACGTGTCTCAGCTGGAAGTCCCTGTCCCTTGTCTAAAATGGACCACTACAATGTCTCCTATCATGTCACAGGCTCCTGTCAAAACACTCCATTTCTCTGTCCAAACCCAAGAGACCCTTCTGGCCTACTCCACTGTGCTTTTATTTTTTGGAAAAACAAAACAAAACAAAACAAATAAAAATATTTTTAAAAACTATCACTCCTGAAGCTCTCTTATCTAGAACTTGACTTAAACAATAAATCAGCAGTTCATATATGCTAGAACCCTTTCATAACTGGCATTATATGCAAACCTCCAATATACGAAACATATAATAAAGATGAGATGCTAGAAGTGGAAACACAGATGGCCAATCAATGTTTAGAAAGATATTCAACATCACTTATCATCAGGGAAATACAAATTAAATCAAGATATCACTTTCTACCCATCAGATCAGTAAAAACCTATCCAGTGCACATATTTGGGCATGTGGAAAATGGGAACACAGGTGCATGGGTTGAGGGATATAAATAGTATAGCTATTTTGAAGAACAATCTGGTAACATCTAGTAGAAATGAAAAATAAATATCTTACCACCCATTTCACTTTTATGTTTATTATACTGGAAAAATTCTCATACTTGTATTCATGGATACACTCATGAGTACGGCTACTGCACTGTTGTTTGTAATAGCAAAATATCAGAGACAACCTAAAATTCAATAGGGGAATAGATAAATTATGGTCTATTCATATGAGGGAATACTATGTTAAAGGAGAGGACTAGCCATACAGGGGCAATAAGGGAGGTGATTGATGCTTTTGCACTTGGAAAATGAGGTGTAGCAGGAACTAGTCTTAGAAAGGGCTTGTTTTCCTTTAAAAAGCCAGAGATGCGGGTGGTCCAGGCCTAAGTGATAAGTGGAAACCACATCATTCAGACATGCCAAAATCTAGAAAGTCTGTTTCTGCTCCTGAAAAGTTGAGATGCAAGAGTAGAGGAAGTGAGGAAGTGAGTGGGTGTAGCCACATATTTGCTGAACCCGAACACCCCCTTCAAAGAGAGGAACAACTCAGAATGTAGTAAACAAACCTGATACCTGCTGAAGACAATGAGTTGTTGGATGTGCCACACATGATGGTTTACGTAAATACAAACACTCAACAAATGTGATGAATTCATAAACAGTACCCTTACCTCACCCACTTAGATATTTCTAGTCAAGAACTCCTAACTCCTCCTTGCTGCTTCCCTAAATCATACTCATCTTCAAGATACAGCTCAAATCCTACCTTCCCCAGGAGCACCCCTGCCCACAGTGATTTCTTTTCCCTTCCGATCCACTCCAGTAATAGAAGTTTTAGGCATGTGGACTCCTCTATCTCATACTATCCCCATGGGAATTAACAGAGGTTCCTCCTATAGAATGTAATGTTTAATGTAATTCTTAGTGCATAGCAAGAACTCATTGATTACTAGCTCTTGTTCTTATTACAAATGCATATTTCCCCTTTGCTTAGCATGGTACTCTGCTGTAGAAGATATTCAATAAATGTTAACTTTTGACTCTGAATATGGTGATGACATACTTACGTTACTGGTATATTTGCCCAGGCCATCTCCTGAGGTGGGGTTCTTGGCTTGTTATTTACTGGATATCCTAAATCACTAGTGAAGTCTGTGGGCATTTGAGGTCGGACACACGCAAGTTCTACTCCCTGAATGCTGAGGCGCTGCTCTCTGGGACGGCATATGGTCACTAACCCTTTGTTCCAGGCTTGGCTGCTCCTAGATTTCTCCTGATACCATTGGCAGGGTTCTCGCAAGATTTCCAAACCATCTAGCCCACAGTCATTGAGAGAGAGTTTAAGCCTTTTAGAAACCAAGTATTACTCTTGGGGCTTTTCTTCTAAGACCTTAAAGACCAGGGAAACTTAATTCCAGGAGTATCAGAGGAGGCATGGAGGAGAAACCTGGGCTAAGGAAGAATAGGCAGGGCAGGTGGCGACGTGGAGAACATGGGGAGCAAGCAGACCACCTGATACCACTGGGCACAGAGACTTTCAGTTAGTGATCTCATTTAACACAACCACCACAGCACAGAGAGATTGTTACCCCTACGTTACAGATGAGGAAACTGAGGCCTGGAGATAAATTTGTCCAAAGATGTACAGACAATGAGTGTTAGAATAAGGATTCTACCGCAGATCTTCTTGACTTTAAAAAACTCATGTTTGTGGCAGAAGTTAAATCCACTTCAATTAAATTCATTTATATTTGTTTCCATTAAACAAAATTAAAAAAACCTCTATTCCATATGCTTATAATTCTAGGCCATCAGGTAATAATTTCAAGAATTGAAAGAAGTGACTTACTTGAAAAACAAACTGAGGGTTCTAGAGGGGAGGGGGGTGGGGGGACGGGTTAGCCTGGTGATGGGTATTAAAGAGGGCACGTTCTGCATGGAGCACTGGGTGTTACACACAAACAATGAATCATGGAACACTACATCAAAAACTAATGATGTAATGTATGGTGACTAACATAACATAAAAAAAAAAAAGAAGTGACTTATTTGGGAAGGTGTGTGCAAAGCTGGTAGGTGCTCTGGATGACAAGCACAGGGTCCCATGGCACTAGTAGTAGAAAACAAATACTCTACACAACACAAATTAGGAAGAAGAAATAGACCTAAAAATCATGACTTTTTTAGAATCAAAACAATACAACATGCAATAAACGTATAAAGAAGATTACCTAAAATCAGCACATACGTTTTGTTCAGGAAGTTGAAAGTTTTTCTGTAGGTCATTCTTTGATTTCTCCAATAAGCTCAGTTCCCTTTTTGTGGTACATCTGTGGATATCTTGTTAAAGGATCCTTGCTCCAGCATGATTTTTAAAAAGTGTATTCTTTGCCACTATCTCACCTTACGGTAAACTGAAGCAAAAACATCCTAATGGGGTCAGTGTTCACATAACTATTAGCAACCCTACGATGAAGGTGACTCCATCTGGGCTTATTGCTGTTATTCGTCACAGATACAGACTGAAGGAATGCAGCAAATACACTACTGAAGTTCTCCAGGGAAGAGAGAACACTTGGTGCTAACGGGAAAACTACTCCCGCTTACGCTGCTCTACACAAAGACAGCCCTTTCGGGCAGTCAGGACATAACGGAAAGCTTCAATTACCTCTGCCTACAATGCTTATTATTCACTTTAATATTTGAAATATTAGAGAATATGAAATAATAGCAGCTTTTCTCTGACTCATACAATCCAACAAAAGTAAAGGAAAAGAAGATGAAGTGAAAACAAGACCAAGAAAAGAAGTTTTCTATTTTAACACAAATGAACTACATGACTCAAAAGTAAAACCCACAAAGAAGTAAGCTAGAAATAAAATCCTTACTGACAGACATCAATCGGTTAAGGGGCACTTATTTATAAAGCAGAACATTTCATCAGTTAGGAAATAAAAACAAATTTCAGGTGCAACATGTTGAGAATACGCCATTCAACAACATAAAACTCAACAAGCCTGATAAGCCTTTCAGTCTTTCTCTTATGAATTCAATATTTACTAAAATAGAGTGATGAAAGCCTTGTATCTAAAGGATGACAAATAGGTTGTATGCTGAAATGAACCCTGATTAATCTTACTAATGGCATATCAACTATCTTAATTTTAAGGAGCCATTATAGAATGACAGATTGCAGAGTAATGTAGCATAAGGACAATAATAGGTACACTTGTCACCCCTTTCTGGTGTGACAGTGTTACACTGTGGACACACATAATCCTGGGGTTCCTGTTAAAGGAAATAAGAGGGCACTTGCATTTTCATTTTCATATACTTTTTAGTGGCTCTTAAATTTCCCAACACAATCATTTTTGATAAAGCATGACATTTTATAATCCAGTCAAATTTTGTACTTTAAAATCCACTCCTAATTGCCTATTAATGAAATACAAGCTTAAAAGTCCTTACTAAAAATGCTTCCCATAAATGCACTGGGACCAAATGGCTCTTAGCATCAATGGAGATTCCATAACCAAAAACTGAGAGCTAATACTGCATTATCCCTTTCTTTTAAAAACAATCTGCCAATTATGCTGCCACCATTTTTGTAAATTTCCACTAAAGAGGATTCAAGGGAGAATTTGTCAATACACGTACACTTCAAAACTCAAGGAAAGGATAGATATACCAGGTTTATAGTCTTACCACAAAGCCATTAAAATAAGTTACTGAAGGGTGGCAGGTTTAAATGAGGTCTACTTCATTCAAGTGATTCGCCACCTGGTCTCCATCCCAGAAGCTGGTTTGGGGAGGGACTCCTGCCATTTAGCCCCCAAGTCCCCCGGGGTTTCTAAGGCGGGTTGAGAATCGTTGCTTTGGTCTTGCAGTATAGGCAACTACCAAGAGTTCCTTACAGAGCCAGGTCTTTCCAGTTACTCTGCTAACTTGGCTCATTTGAATAGGCCCTTCTGCTACTCAGTCAAGCAGACCGTAACCAGAGGCACGCATCAGGAGTGTGCGCCTGTGGGTAATATTGGCTATGTAGGAAAAGAGAATGACATTTTTGAAAATAGTACAAAGGGTGGATTCAGACAATGAGTTAAGAGGTTTTTTGTGGCCTGTTTGTTTTTGAATCGGTATCATAATGTCTCCAAAAGCTTTCAATTTCATCTTCTGGAACTTTTGTTGATAAATATGTCACAACTGAGTAATAATTTCATGTTTAATTCTAAATGCCTATGTATGCACAAAACTCCTAATATAGATGACCTGAACATTTTAGAAACCTGTGTTATTCATTCCTTCATCTACCCATTCATTGAGTATTTATCGAGAACCTACTATCACTAGGCATGTACTGGGAAGATTGCAATGGACAAAGGAGAACCAAAATACCTGCTCTCATGGAGCTTATTCTGCTGACGGAGTTTCTGACTAAGCAGCCAAATGAAGCTTTACTTATTTCTCTTTATCTATTACATTTCATTTATCCATAAATAATCTGAAACTTACAGAGAGAAGCACAATGCAATAGAAAAATTTAATATAGATAAGGAAAAGTAAAACCCAAAAAACAGCAATGATATTATAACGTTGGTGAACTTTAAAAAAATCCAGAGCAAATAGCCTGAAAGGTGGTTAGAATAACTCAGTGGTAAAATAAACTGCAACTGATGTTAAATAAAGTAAAAAACCAATATTTTCAAAAGCATAAAAATCAAAGTCCTTTAAAACACTGATTTTTTAAAATCTAAGGTTGTGTCCCAGAATATTAGTAAAGTTCTTAAAAAATTTAGATCCCTGGATCTACCTCAGATCTTCCCAATTATAAATCATATAGGATCCAAAGATAGATAGTTTTAAAAAGCCCCAGAAGCAGTCTGAGGCGCCTTTTAAAGCCACTGTCTGAGGGTGGGATTTCCTAGATGGCAGACCGAGGAGTTCTACAAATCCTCTTTCTCCCAAAAAACGATGAGAATGGAAAATACAGTCAAATCAACCATTTCAGGACCCTGGTAATCAACGAAAATCAAGCAACAAGCTGAGAACTGTTGCTTCTTGGAAAACTACCCACAGTGGGGAAGCGGAGGGGAAGTGTGTGGTCTTCCTGCCCCTCTCAGCTCAAGCTCTACTCTGGTGGGCGGGCGGTGCGCCAGACTGCACTGAATGCGGACAGCGGAAAATGCCACTCCCAGGCATTGTCCGAAAACAGCAGGGCTCTTGCAGGCAAACGGATGCTGACAGTCAACCTCTTAGCTAGCCTGAGACAGCAGTCCTACTGGGGCCACTCCCAGATGACTATCTGTTCATCCAACCAGAGATCCTAAAAATGAGAGAGCCATGGAGGGTTTTGATAAACTTTCACACATCCCGGCCAACTAGGAGGACCTAACAGGTCTGGTGGAAATAAAAGGCAGAGCAGGTTTGAAAACTCCTGAACTCTGAATATGTTCACAATCCACAATCCACATCAAAAGAGGTTGGAAGCTTTACTGGATTGAGCTGTTGCAGTGCAACCTCTGGCTTATCATTAACCACTGAACTACGGACACCGAACGACAACCCCAGGAAACAAGGCTTAGACATAAAAGTAAGAACTAAATTGCTATCTTGAATATAACTGAAAACATAATTTAAAAAAAAAAGACAAAATTGTTACATGGTTGTGAAAAACAGAAGGCAGCAGAATGAATTCCTATGTGGACTGTTCTTCATTTATTCAATCCCTATTTATATTTGTTTTACTCTGGACCAGACACTGCACTCAATGCCCCAGTACAATGGTGGACATAATAGATAAGGCTGAAATTAAATAGTTCATATTCTAAAACTAGGGTCTGCTCTTCAAGGTCTCAGGATTTGGGGCAGATTTCTCTAGTCTTTTTTTTTTTTAAGATTTTATTTATTCATTTGAGACACAGAGATACAGAGAGAGAGAGAGAGCATGAGCAGGGAGAGAGGCAGAGGGAGAGGGAGAAGCAGGCTCCCCGCTGAGCAGGGAGCCCGATGCAGGGCTCGATCCCAGGACCCTGGGATCATGACCTGAGCCGAAGGCAGACGCTTAACCATCTGAGCCACCCAGGTGCCCCCAGATTTCTCTAGTCTTACACACAGTCTCAAATTCCTAAAAGCACATGGTTTTTAATGATTTATATGACTTATATAATACACTTGACCTTTGAACACCACAGGGGTTAGGAGCACCAAACCCTTGCACAGTGGAAAATCCATGTATAATACTTGAGTCCCCTAAAATTTAACTAGTAATAGCCTACTGTTGACAGAAAGCCTTACTGATAACATAAACAGTTGATTAACATATCTTTTGTATTTTATATGTATTATATACTATATTCTTACAATAAAGTAAGCTAGGAAAAAGAAAATGTTATAAGGAAAATCATAAGTTAAAATACATTTACTGTACTGTGTTTATTAAAAAAAATCCACATGTAAGTAGACCCATGCAGTTCAAACTTGTGTTGGTCAAGGGTCAACTGTATTTTAAGTAACAGATTTGAGGGAGTCAAATACATTACCAAATAATTTTAAGTGATAGTATTTTGTTTCATTTGGTACAAAGAAAATAACATTAAAATATAACAAGGGCATCTATGTTCCAGAGCTGGCTCTAACACTTTCTGTCTCAATAGTCTTTGCCAAAACATTCTAGAGCTCAGTTTCATTATTTATAAAGTAAAGCAGATTTGACTAGATTTCTAGACTGACTCTTTGATCTCAAATCTATGACTCAAATTCCAAGGGCATAGAATAATGCAATAATACACAGTAACATAAAAATACTTACAAGAAACCTACCCAGGCCTACTTTAATGAATACAATCCATCCATAATTAGCACAGCATTTGTAAACACATGCACACTTTAAGGTGGAATTTAAAGAACTATTCTCTTGAATAGATAAAGCATTGCATTTGAAACCTTATTTATAAGAATTGGCAATAGACTTTATTTTAATATACGGTATTAGAGTCAAAACTTGTCATAATATATTCACAAAGATTACAGGGATCATAGTGATTAGATTTTACTGTACCTGAGATCAGAATGTTAACATCATGATTCTCGATATTTATTTTTTATTTACTTAACAAATATTACACAGTAATCACTGTGTAATCACTTTACACATATCAATTCATTTAATCCTCAAGACACTCCTCCGAAGAGCTACTATTATTATCACATCTGTTTTACAGATAAAGGAAACTGAGGAATCAAGAGGTTGACTAACTTGCCTAAGGCGCTAGGTAGGAGGCAGTAAGACATTAAACTCGCTCATGGCTGGGGCACCTGGGTGGCTCAGTCGGTTAAGCATCTGCCTTTGGCTCAGGTCATGATCCCAGAGTCCTGGGATCCAGCCCTGCATCAGGCTCCCGGCTCAGCGGGGAGTCTGCTTCTCCCTCTCTCTGCACCCCATTGTTCTCTCTCTCTCTCTCTCAAATAAATAAATAAAAGCTTTAAAAAAAACAAAACAAAAAACCCTTGCCAATGGCTAGTAAGTGGCATATAGGCTGCATTAAAACTCAGGTCAGCTGGCTCCCAAACCCCATGCTCTCACTTACTGTATATTGCCAGAACTCATAAACCAATAGGCTTGTACTGTAATACAGAATATCCAAAGAAGGAAATTATGGCAGTTATTAAAGGAAAGGACATATATTATTTCCCTTAAACATATGCACACACACACGTGCGCGCCCTCACAGACTCACACAGCTCTCGTGCATTCACAAAACCAAATGATAAATTTGACAGATTTGAAATTTATAAAAAAATATGTATATAAATATAAATATATATATATTCCCCAGAGAAGTGGTGGTATAGAAGTTAAGATCTTCAGTGTTTTTAGATTAAAATTATTAGACCTTACATTTTTTAACAATCCAAAAATGAACCCTATACATGTTATGTTGTGAGCAAGTACGTTACATATATAATGTCGATTCTATACAAACTTTATGCGATACCACACTATCTAGCTTTGTATTTTAACATGTATATGATACACCTTTTATTTACCAATTTGAAAGAATCATCTTTCTAATTTAAGGATCCTCTTTTATCTCTGCCTTAAATAAACAACAATTGCATCTTCCAGATAATTCGTGTTTGTTGAATCATTGTAGTCCTCTGGTGTGTATCTGGCCTATAATATCATGTGTTTCTCTTCTCCCCACCTAGTACCTTTGCTCTAACCATAGTGATATTTGTATTCTTTTTCTGCACTTTAGAAGATTTCAGCTTCAGTTTCTGAATTCTTCCCATTAGTGCTGAGAGATTATTTTTAAAAGAAGTTTTTTTATAACAACCAAGTGCATTTTATATGGCTGAGATGTTCATGTCAGGCCATGAAGACATCCTCATACATTTATCAAGAAATCATAATAGAACTCCGCTGAACAATGAAAATGCCAAGAGACATGACATGGGGAAACAGAGAGGGCTCCAGAAATCTCTCATGTAGCAGGGAAAGCATGCAGGCACAGGGCATGCGCAGGCAAATGTCCACAGCCCCACTGAGAGACGGCAGCCGTTAAAAAAAAAGGAGGGGGGTAGCTAATGATATGCCAGATAAGAAGCTGTCCTCTCTAGAGCATCACAGGACATTCCTTTCTGGAAATACAAGAGTCTGTCCCATGCTATCTGGTGTGCTTCTGAGCCGGTCTTTGCAGCAAAAAGACAATTACGTTTAACTTTTTAATTAACATGTGTCCTTCCTGACAGACACTGTGAATGAGACACTTTTTCCTCCCCATTATGGCTTAGACTTTAGATTTAATTACTGTGGAAATGAATCAAGAAACATGACTTCAGGCATAGCATTCTAAATGTCGGCAGAGGAACAATATTAATCCTCTATTCTAAAGTATCTGTGTCATCCCACCTTTATGATGAGTGATGTGAAAATAATTTTAGGAAGGAGGTGACCGACCCGGAGACCCTACAAAACATTGGGAGGATCACCTATCAGTTGCGGTCGGGAGAGATTTTCTTTGGATAACGACAGAGTTTTATTTTGCACATTTTCATAATTACTAATATATAAAGAAATTGTTCTTCAAGTTATATATGAAAGGACCAGAGCCCTTTAAAACTTAGATCTAAATGAGTTCATAAGCTATTATCAAAATCCAGCCACGTTCTCTTTTATTGCCTCAAATGAGTAGGGGGAATGCTTAATATTATTTTATCTTTCATGCCATGAGCTATGAGCCATGGAAATGCAATGAAGTCACTATTTAGTCTGCCAGTAAAATATATATTTGGAAAACAAAAGCCCCCAAACTTTAAAATGGCCTTAAAAGAAAGAAAGTTGCAGACATGCAGGCTACCTTCTCATACAATCCAGGGCTCGGATAAAGAAGTCCTTGTGTAGCTGGTGCTCGTCTCTCAGGATCGAGCACTGTTCCAGAGTCACCGACATCGACGTCCTGTCCTTGGCACTTTTGCAACAGGTGAAACGAATGCCATTGAGTTTGCGACAAATCTGCAACACAGACACACAAAGAGCTCGTTGCCCATCTGTAGATGACTCTAAAGTGTCGGACTCATCTATAAACACTTTTTATCTAAACACGCCAAATTTATGTGAATTTATGACAGTCAATTGGTTCAACCTGCCCTAGCGAATGAAATACATTATCTTTTCATTTCAAAAGCCAGGGGAACAGATTGAATTTATTTAGTTCTTTGTATGTGACGTGTGAGGTGTGGGGCTGTTGAAGCCATATGAGATGGTCACTGCCTTGAAAGGGGGCCTGAGCCGTAGTGGATGACAGTAATAATCATTACTTAGGAGCAACACCTTAATTGTGAAGGGAAAATGAAACTAGATTTCCTGGATCAGACACTTGGTTTGAATGCTAAATAGTTAACATCTTCTTACTTTACATTTAAGAAACCTTTGCGAGTTTTGGCTTTAGGTTATGGGATTTCAAACATCTACGTGGTGCCATGAAGCAGATAAGTGAACCACTAGCCACTCATCAATGCAACTGGTAAAAATAAGGACACCAAAGAGTTGCTGTTAAGTGCACATCTACTGTACCGGGTATAATGCTAATAAATTTCATATAGATTTGCTCTTTCAATTATTTTTTAAAATAATTTATTGTACTTATTTATTGAGAGAGAGAGAGCGCACGCATACACACATGATGGGGGGAGGGGCAAAGGGACGGGGAGAGAGAGAGTCCCAAGCAGATTCTGAGCTAAGCACAGAGCCTGACACGGGGCTTGATCCCACAACCCTGAGATCATGACCTGAGCCGAAATCAAGAGTTGGATGCTCAAACGACTGACTCCCCCAGGTGCCCCTAGATTTGCTCTTTCAATAACTGCACATGAATCCTGGAGGAAGATGTAATCATTTTTATTTTACAGATGACGAAATTGAGGCTTAGCTAGATTAAGTAACTTGGGCACAACTGAACAGAGCCAGGATGCTAATGTAGGTTTGCCTAATGCCAAGGACCAAGCCTTTAGCTTCCCTTCTATTCTGTTTCTTTTTGCAAATTCTTTCTTTTTGTTATCCCAATGTAATTCAAGAGAAAAATCTCTGAGCCACAATAATCTCTTGTCTCATTGCCTTATTGTTAGCAGGTGAATAATTCCATTCCTTTCTTCCTTTCTCTTCCCTGTCCCATGGCAGGGCTCTGATATGAGAGACCAACACTACATTAGTATCAACAATGTTAATCAACATGCACTTAAAATAAATCTAATGTGATATAATACAGTCTTGCTTTATTACCTGCCATCAAGGAGGCCTTAACAGTTAATCTGCTTTGAATAAAAGATATACTAACACAGTTTATCAAGGGTTTTTACCATGTTTTAATTGTGATTCTGATACTTACACTAGGATTTACAAGTCCTTATTAGACCTTTAGTACTTTCTCACTACTTCCAATGTAAGTGACTAGAGAAATATGATAGCAAGATTTCACCATAAAATATTTTTTTCATCTGGAAAACTCTAATCTTTTCAAATAAAGAGTATTTCAACATTTTTAATATAAAACAACAAAGACTTGGCTATTCATATTCATAATAATGAAATATAGACCTCAATGGCCACTTATGAGGTAATGATTTTTTTTAAAAGATTTTATTTATTTATTTGACAGAGAGAGGGAGAGAGCACAAGCAGGGGCAGTGGCAGAGGGAGAGGGAGAAGCAGGCTCCCTTCTGAGCAGGGAGTCTGATGCAGGACTGGATCCCAGGACCCTGGGATCATGACCTGAGCTGAAGGCAGACGCTCAACCGACTGAGCCACCCAGGCGCCCCTAGATAATGATTTTTAAAAAGAATGAATATTCTTTAAAATGTGTTGTCTCTAGTATATACAGCCATCCTACTAAGGATATTTAATGTTCTACATTTAACATAAAGAGGAGGCAGAGGCAATTCAGAGTGAGCAGGTTGGGTCTTGGTTTCCTTATTTCTACAGCTCCTCTGAACCATATGAATTTAATTTAATACACTTGATTGGCATGTGGTCTCTTTAAATTCTCATTTTTTATTTTTTAAAATTTGAACAAGACAAAACCAAATAGTGTTATATTTTTTCAATGAGAATGTAAAATATTAACACAGTAATATATAATTAATAGATTTTTAAAAGAGAGGAGAATGAAATAGAGACAAATAAAAGCTTTTTGGAAAATATCAAAAGGAATTTCTATATTTCTTGATTTTAAAAGTATTATCCAAGTCCTTGATTTACAAAAAGGATATTGAAACTGAGGTATCAGCTACAGAAATGCTGTAATAATAATGTCAGTGTTCCTACATAATGCTAAATTTGCACATTATGGGTGCCATGTATTTATCAAGGCAGTCAATCATCCATTCAACAGTTGAGCTGCAAGAAAGCCATATTTGGTCAGTGTTTAAGTTTCAAAAAAGAATTTTCAGGAATGAATGAGATTTATGGGAAAACCTTTTTATACATTCAAATGGTAAAACTACATAAACTAAGAGAAAATATACATTTGTGTTTGCACATGTACATCTTTCATTTATCAATCGACACACAAATTCATGGTATGTATATAGTGACATATGTATATGTTCCTAAGTTGTCAGAAAGCCTTGGTAAATGATCAAATTACCTTCCTGTTATCCCATTATTAGTAAAAATAGCAAAAATAGCTCATGACCTACCTTTGTGAAATTTTTGTGAGAATTAACAACCACAGCAGTCTTTGAAGACATAAAAAGCAGCCACCACTGGTGGAAAAACTATTAAAAACAACCCTCCTGTAATGCAGTATGGTGCTAAATGGGACCAGTGTAAATGAGCTGCCTGAAAGCAATGTTTCATATTGTTACCTTTGATGTTCTTCCCTGGGGCTCCAAGAGGGCATGAAGGGAAGCTAAAGCAGCTTTCCTCCGCCTTGCTCTTGGTAAATTATTTTATATAGACTCGTGGTAAATTATCCATTCCTTTTTCCCAGAAGAGAGTAAGTAATATTGGATTATAATTGAACACTGGCAATAGGGACAAGGCTTTGTTTTAAATGCTCTTGATACAGAATGAATAGAGTTATTTTAGGAGATCGGTTACCGAACTCCAAATTACAAAGGCAACACTGTATAGGAACTACAAATATGGCATTCATCATAAAGATCTCCAATGTGGGCCTTTTCTGATGAAAAGATTCTTGCATTAGGAAAGGATCTTTGGGTCTGAGCGCTTAACAAAATTCATAAGTTCATGTGAGCTATGCCTGAATGGTTGCCAGACAAGAGTTTCAAAAATACAGGCATTATTCTCTCCCTCACTCTGGTAGAAACCTGGGGCAGGAAATAAGGCAGAACTTCTGCCCTGAGGGTGTCATTGAATGAGAAAGAACCATAGAAAATATAGCTCATTACCCCAAGAGCAATCCATCAGTAATAAATTCTATGCTAATATCTAAATTAACAAACGCATTTAAAAGCTCATTAATTGAACAAGATGTCCAGGAGCCTTACTGAGGCCAGGAGTCAAAGATCTGATAACCACATTCTGTTGCCACCATATGTCTCTAGAGTGGCACTTCAAAATCCTGATTGATATGGGCGACTGACATCACAAACATGGACTATCAAGAAAATCACAGACACTTCATTTTAGCCTCAAAGTGTCAAACAACATCCAGGATATACAAGAAAAGCCAATAGGTAAAAATCTTTCTTGTTGAGTGCATCTTCTTCCATCTTGTGTTCTAGTGTATTGATAGAATTACCGACAGCATTGAAAATGCCTAATCCCCTGGATAATGGAGAATGACATCTGGTAACCCAAAGTGCAGAGATTGGACCCTACACAGCAAATACTCTATGATGTTTGCTGGTCATCATGGTGACAAGGACAAAGATCTGGCTGGAGAGTGCTTACCGTTGCAGCCAACCACATGATTTCTACATTCTTTCTTTTTTTGGCTTGGATATTTTGATGGAGATTTTCTAGTAATCCTTTTAAATCATTTTGTTCTTGAAAATGTGAAATGTCTGGGGAAAAAAAGGAGAAAGAAAGGGGGATCGTGTTAGTATTAAGCTGCCCATGGAGATTTGCTCAATTTATGTACAAATTTTCCATAACAACAAATAACATTTGGAGCAGAGAGTATCTGAAGATAATCATATTTATTAATCTGAGGATAATCATAAATATTAATCTCTCCAGCTTTATTCTTTACTTAGAAATATGCCTCAGCCTCCTCCTTTACGTATTCTGTGCTATTGTGGTAATGTCAGTTTTCATATACTACTATTTTACTAACAAGGGAAACATTTTTGATGATGACGGCAGCCTCCCTTCAACCAAAGCATGACACAGATGAGACATGAGATATAATTTTACATCTAAATATAACCACTTTCTGCTACTAAGTAGCTAGTCTGAATCAAGAGGATACTTTAAACTGAACACCTCAGGGGTGGAAGAAATCTGAAGGTTCAAATAAAACACAGGAAGTCAGTTTCTACAGCAAGATACCTTCACCTTAGCACTACAGACATTTTGGCTTGGATTACATTTCGTTGCGGGGAATGGACCTATATTCTGCATTGCAGGATGTTAAGCGGCATCAGTGACCTCTACCATTTAGAAACCAGTAGTACCCTTCCTGTCAATCAAAAATGTCTCCAGACATTGCCAGATGTTCCTCGAGGGCAAAATCTATCCTGGTTGAGAACAACTGCTACTGAGGAGGACAGGTACAGCATGGAAAGAGGGAAAACATGAGAGGTGACAGTTAATTATATGAGATAATTAGATAGGGAGCCGGAAATGACTGATGCTCAGATCTCTACCTACTAATAACTAAAGCACAGGTAATAAATGGCACACATTTTATATTAAAACCTAAGGCAATGCACATCATGACATAAATGTCCCTGACACTTGGTGCGATGGGGTCAAGATCAGAATATAGAGATGGAAACAAAAAGTCTTTCTAAGAGAGTTGTCGGATTAATGCTGTACAGTATGAAAATGTGCTCTAACGTTGAATCTACAACCCGAAGGATGAAGAATTCCTAAGAGTTTTAATTGAGTTTGAAAACAGGAGAAAATCCATAAAAATAACATGGACTGTATGTAAGCTCTCCAGTAACAGTGAAGCAAAACTGATAGATTCCTGAATCAGATCTCTCTCTCTCTCACAAACACACACACACATGCATACACACACACACATACACACACACACACAATACAAATAAGCTGTAACCATAGTGTGACTTTGTACTTTCCAAAACTGTACCAGATGTTACATTTTATTAAAATAATAAATCTGAGTAGGTCTTGATCTTAGCTCCAGAGAGTGAGGAAGTATCCTAATGACCTATACTAGCAATCTGTATCTGCCAAAGAGTGAAAGTGGTTGGTAAAATAAAAATACCCATTGAAAACAGTTATAATCATCTTGAATTTCATGACCACAGAATAGGGGAAGGTCAGGTACAATTGAGATGCATCCTTATGTTAGGGTGATGAGATTAAAAATATTCATATAAAATATATGCATGATTCCACTGTATTAGTTTCTAAATGGAAAAACCATCAAAAGTCAAACCCTTACGATATAACTATAGATGATTCTCTTAAGACAGACAAGGTTTGACTAAAAACATCACATTGCTTGATAGGAGACTCTCTGATATACAGAAATTTTAACAGGACACAGCCCAAAGATAAAGGGAAGAAGGCATAAGGGAATGCCTTGAAGACAGTTACAAAACCAGCTCAAGACTCTATAGCCGACCAAAGAAAGTAAGGACAATAATGCCACTTTCTAATTCATACTCACGGAATAAAAGAAACAAGAAGTCAGGTCTACCATCATTGCCTTTAATGAACTAAAATTTAAGCAGCCATATAAAATTATGTACAGGTATATCATTAACAGGGAAAGTGTCCTTGACATCGTTGAAAGGAAGAACTGGTCAGATCAATGGATGAATTTATTTGTATAACACTGTATGTGTGTGCACGTGTGTGTGTGCATGTGTGCATGTGGGTGCTTATGTCTCTCTAAACATGCACGTAGGCAGATAGAGACATCGGTCATTGTTAGGCTGTAGGATTTAGAGTGATTTTTCAACTGCCTTTTCATGTCATTTGAGACATGTAAAATAAATGTGTGCTGTTTTTAAAGAATAAACTTATTTTGAGAGAAAGGGAGAACACAGTATATGCATAAGAAAAGGAAAGAACCCAAATTCTTAGGATACAAAGAGCTGACCTCAAAGTCTTCACAGTTCAGTAGGGGGAGATAGATTTTTAAACCATCATTAACTGTAGTGAAGTGTACTGTGGGCTACGGCATTAAGTCAGTAAAAAATAATAATAGAGACCCAAGGGAAGGAGTAAGCAGTTCCATAAAGAAGAGTTGGGTAGGGAAGGGTCTCTAGCAACGATAATGCTTCGTGGCTACAGAGAGCATCTGAGGCCCAGGAAAACTGTCAGCAAATGTGTGGAGACATGAAGCAGTACTGTCAAAGCAGGGAGCTCATAGTTCGTTATGTCCTTGTGGGGCCTGGTCCCAGAGGCAGGAATTATGAAGGGCCTTTTTTGCTATGCTGGGAATTCTGGGCTTCATCCTAAAAAAAAAAAAAAAAAATGGAAGCAACTAGGGAATTTTAATAGGGACATAACCATATCTGAGATGTCCCTGAGGTCCTTTCTTTCTCTTTTTTTTAAAAAAGATTTTATTTATTTATTTGTCAGAGAGAGACACAGCGAGAGAGGGAACACAAGCAGGGGGAGTGGGAGAGGGAGAAGCAGGCTTCCCGCCGAGCAGGGAGCCTGATGTGGGGCTCGACCCCAGGACCCCGAGATCATGACCTGAGCCGAAGGCAGACGCTTAACTGACTGAGCCACCCAGGTGCCCCCCTGAGGTCCTTTCTGAAGTCACCTGGTATAAATGGCTTTCGAATGTTTTTGAAAGGAATACAGAATACAAATTTTACCTGCAGCATTATGCACACACGCAAAAACACACACACAGTTCTGTAGTAAGAATTTTATGAAATAATACCCTAATCACATACACTGTTCCCTGAATATATTCCGTTCTATTCCATGTGATGATGATGATGATGATTTTTATTATTATTGTCCTAACCCTCAAAATTGATCTAACAACCTGGAGTCAGCATAAAAAATGTGCAAATTACTGACTTAGGGCAACCCCATGTCTAAGATGCTTCGGTGACTTTCCCAAGGTTCATAGTCAGAGGAAATTAAAAAAAAAAAAATCCAGTCTCCAAATTCCTATACCAGCAATTTCCCCCAAATCTGTGTTAGCTGGTGGTACTAAAAGGCAGTTCCAGTATTAACACAATGAACCGGCTTCTTCAGAATTCTGAGAATCCAGAATAAAGTACAATGATTTTTCAAAATAATTTAGTTTCATTATTGACATGAAGGTTTTTTAATCAGTCATTTAAAACAGACTATAAGGATCTGAAAATAAATGGTCATCCTTTGCCTATTTCTACCCCATAAAGATAGCACTTTAGGATAGATAGGCATGATGTCCCATAGAAATTTCACCCCTTCTTCCCAGGGCACGCTTTATAGAAGGAAGTTATTTTGATGTTCTTAAAATTTTCAGGCCACTATTTCTATTTCTGTAATGATAAAACTTGCTTTATTCACAGCACATCTCTACCAATTCAATACTTTGGTTGCCGCCAGTTTTTTTTTTTTTGTTTTTTTTTTTTCAATCTGACAAAAATCCTAGAGGTTACAGAAATTCAGGTCTGGTTCTGGCAGGAAGTATCATTAGTAATGACTGGTTTGTGGATTAGTGAGTGAGATTTCAAGATTTAATGACAGATCTTGATAAATCAACTGAAAATCCTGGTAAACAGGGAATATGGATTGGTTTATAAACTTAGAATGAATCTCTTCAAATGTAAATATAGCCAATAAGTCTTGCTTTGTCTACTCATTCCTGCATTACTCTAGCACAGAATTTAGACAGGGTAACTGAATCTCCATACCTATCTCAATAAGAGTATTCTTTTTTTCAAATGGGGTTCAAGAAAGTAATCAGGTGAAAGGTACAAGAATGTTCATTGCATTTATTGTTTATAATATTAAACAACAGCAAAAAACCCATCTAAGTGTTCATAAAGAGAATGGATAAACTGTTATATAATCATGAAATATAATATTATATCATGGAGAGAATCAATAAGCTTGCTAATTATATATGTATATATTGGCATGAATATAGAGAATGTTGAGCAAAACAGTAAAAATTATAGGACTCATGCAAAATAACAGTAATAATATAAAGTTAAATATGCAAAACTACCATATTTTTTATGGATAATACATGTGGGGTAAAAATGTGTATGATAATGTAAAACACCAAATTCAGGATATTGATTTTCTCAGAGAAGGGAAAGTGAGGGATTGGAACTGGAAGGGGTGCAAAGGGGGCTTTCCTTCTATCTGCATTTTTTCTTACAAAATTTCTGAGGCCAAGTGATGGGTTCCCTAGTGTGTATTATCTTACGATCTGTTCTTTTTTTTCTTTGTGTGAAACTTTCATAATTTTTTTTTTAGAGAAAGCATGGAGCCAAGATTCCCGGAAAGTGACTTCCAATGCCAACTCTGTCCCTGCTTTGACATGTGGTCTTAGGTGAGTAGCTTAACCCTCGGTCCCTATTTTGTCAACTGAAAAATGAAAACAATAACCCTGCCATGCTTCATCGACTTGAAGTGGAAAACAATTAATAAAAGTCTTGGCAGAAGTGCCTACACTGTTAAATTCTGTGTCAACTCTGAAAAACAGAGGAAGACATTCGTAGCTCTTAGGAAAGCATTCACGGTCTCAGATAGGATGCCAACTTTCTCAGGCAAAACTCAGAATTTATCCAAAGTAAGGTGCATACAGGTGCACACAAAGATCAGAATTACAAACTATCACAAACCCTGTGACTGGTCTCTTACCACTCCCCAATGGCACAGAATAGCCAAATTCAGAGTCACTTTTTATACCAGTTTTCTCCTTGTTCTGTCAAATGGGGTTTCTTTAAGATGACATTGACTGGAATCAAAGGTGGGGTGCTGACAAGTGAATAGGAATAGGACTGTAAACTCTTAGCCGATTGATCTGTGATGCTAATGAGGTCAAGGCAATAGCTTCATCACCTCATGGTCATACGACTTTATGTTGCCTGAGAGGGTTCCAAGATGAAATTGCAATGAAAGCGGAATTCCCAGCACCTTTCCACCCATTTCCCACTTCCTGGCAGGCACAAAATTTACTTGGGATCAATCATATCCTCATTCTGAAGCCAACTGATGTAATTCTATCCCCTCTGAAGTCAGGACTAAGTTCAGGGATGGGCATCAAAAACTAAGCCACTCAGAACTTGACTGTGACCTCAGCAATTATTTCAGGGGTATGCAAGTGACCTGTCCTGCCCCTGCTGAGTGAAACTCAGGACTCAAATGTTGAAGAGGGAAGAAAAGTCCTCTTTATCTTTGGTTGAGCAGGCAGTTGAGCATGCCTGCCATCCTTTAGCCGATGTAGGATAAAGTCAACATTAAGAGTGGCTGAGTGATGAAGTAGGGCTGGAAAGTGTCTTTTCAATACTGCTAAGCCAATGAAACAACTTTCCCTTGAAGGGCTGCCTGCCTTACCATTGGAATTTTCAGTTTTGTTAATAAAGTCTCTTGTTCAAGCCAGTTTGAGTCAGGGTTTCTGTCGCTTGCAATAAAAAACATGCTAAGGTGAAACACATGGTTATATGGGCATTTTTTAAAAAGATTTATTTATTTTTATTTGAGAGAGAGAGAGCACGAGCAGGGGGCAGGAGCAGACTCCCCCGAGTGGGAAGCCTGATGCGGGACTCAATCCCAGGACCCTGGGATCACTGACCTGAGCCAAAGGCAGATGCTTAACCGACGGAGCCACCTAGGCGCCTCTATATAAGCAATTTTAACATTGGCCAGCCTTATTGCAAATGTGTATTGTTGCTTTAGAGGTGAGAAAAAGACAAATAAGTAAGAATGTCTCTGGAAAGCAGCACATCAATCACTTCTACAGTGAGGCTCCACATTTTTTGACACTCCCTCTATTGAGAGGTGGAGTCTATATACTTTCCCCTGGAAAGTGGGTGGGCTTGTGACTGTCTTGACTAACAGAGTATGGCAGAAGTGATGCTCCATCACTTTCGAGGTCAGGTCATAAATGACTATGCAGCTATTGTCTGATTCTCTTGGAACCTGGCTGTCTGTATTCCCTTTTTTGAGATGTTCCCTGTAAGAACCCAGGCACTTTGCTGGGAGAAGCCCAAGCACATGGAGGCTCCTGTTTAGGTACTGCACTCAATGGTTTCAGCCAAGTCCAGCCCTGGAGTCAGCATGGCCCAGGTGTCAGCATGTGAGTGCAGAAGCTTGCAGAGGACTCCAGTTCCTAGCCATAAGTGACCCCCTCCCCCTCCCCACCAATCTTCTTTCCAGTGGAGGTCCCAGATATCATGGAGTGGATATAAACCATCCCTACATGTTCTATCTGAACACCTAACCCACAGAATCTGTGAGCACAAATAAGATGATTCTGATTTTTATATCAGTAAATTTGGGATAATTTGTTACCTAGTAATAATCAGAATGAAAAAAAAGAAACAAGTTAGAAGGGCCTGTACCTCTAAGTATGAAAAATGAACATAGAAAGAACAATACTTTCAGTCCACCTTGGTTAATGCTATATTCTGCGATATCAAATCTTATCTATAATTAATTCTGAAATAATTATAGTTAAATGTACTAGCAAGCAAACAGATGCAATTAGGTGAAAGCCATTGAAATGTCTTAAAATTGGAAATTATGTGCTTTTAGATGCTGTAAAATCTTGAAAAATATAGAAAAAAGCCCCAGTGAAACTGGCTTTATTTAAATTGTATTTCCAACTTAACAATTGACGAAAAAGGCAATATAAGAAATCAAATATCAAACTCCCCACCTGAACAAAGCTGAATATTTTTGACCTACACACTTTCATTGTTTTTTTTTTTAATGAATTTCAAGGTTGCATCACCCATAGCAAATGAAAAGACAAACTTTAAAAGTAATTGTTAAAATATATTAAAAGCAACGTGTTAAAAATTCTTTAGGAATTTCCTTACTCACTATTTTACATTGAAGGCCATGGAATCTGGTGTGCAGGGAGGAGAGTAGAATTGTAACATATTAATATTTTTTTCCTATTTTCCTTTTTTTAAAGAAAACAGTCATGATTGATTTCTGAATCTCCACAGTTTCAAGTCATATCAAAGGGTTGGGGGATGGTTTGTAGGTAGATGACTCTCAATAACTTACTTTCCTCAGATACCTGAGATAGTTTTATGCACAGACAGTAGAAAATATGAGCATAAAAAGCAGCTTGACACAGATTCCCCAGCTCAAACTTTTTTTTTTTTTTTTTTGAGAGAGAGAGAGAGAGCATGAGCAGGGGAGAGGTAGAGAGAGAATCTTAAGCAGACTCCAAGCTCAGCCCAGAGCCTGATGTGGGGCTCGATCTCATGACCCTGAGATCATGACCTGAGCTGAAATCAAGAGTCAGAAGCTTAACTGGCTGAACTACCCTGGAGCCCCTCAACCCGCCCCACCCCCAACCCAGCTCAGTCTTCTTGTGAGCCCAGTTGTACTGCTTGGAATACTCATGCCTGTGTTTAAGTAAGTGGCCTAGGTCCTTAGCACTGAAGGAAGGTGAATGGCGGCCTTTTCTTTTTCCCAAGGTAACTTCCAAGTCCCTGTATTTTACTCTGACAAGAACAATAGCAAGAAAAGTCCTGTTGAGACCACACATTACACACAAAAAGTCTGAAAACCAAAGCATGAATGGATTTCTCAAAGCTTAGGACAGAAAGGGAAGCAGCTTTTGAGGTAATTCCAGTATCCCAGCTCCCTGACCATGTACGAGCCAGGATGCCAGTGAAATATGCCAAGGCCAAACGGCAGCACAGAGATGCAGATGTGGAACAAGGCCATCTCCAGAAGAAGTTCAGCACTTCCATGCTCCTCCACTTTCTGATAACATGGAAGGAACTGACTCCCAAGTTGCCAGAATGATAGCCAAAACAAAGCAGGGGGACAGTTGAGAAGACAGGGATTTTTTCCAATAGCCAAGGTCTTGGCATGACTTCTTTAGGCTCCTGGAGGCAAGTAAGAATGAGATCTTGAATATTTCATACTATATAGAATAAAATAAAGAACTCTTGAGGTATTAAGAAAGCTATAGATGAGGTAAAGTAGAGGAAGAAGATTATGGAAATAAAGCTGCTTTAGGAGGCTCCAAAATGAAAAAGAAAGAGGTAATAAGAATACAAGATCTAGGGGCGCCTGGGTGGCTCAGTCAGTTGAGCGACTGCCTTCAGATCCCGGAGTCCTGGGATCGAGCCCCACATCGGGCTCCCGGCTCGGCGGGGAGCCTGCTTCTCCCTCTGACCCTCCCCCCTCTCATGCTGTTTCTCTCTCGCTCGCTCTCTAATAAATAAATAAATAAAATCTTAAAAAAAAGAAAGAATACAAGATCTACATTTTATTCCATTCATATAGCTCCTTTTTTGACTTGAAGTGAGTTCTAGTTTTATAACCTGGGATTCTCATATATTTATTGATAGTAACAAAATATATTAATCTACCCATGTTGCCAGACTTCTCTTTTCTGACCCACCTGATACAGATAATTTTGTCTTTGGGTCTTGAGTTTCTCCCCCTTACCTGACATCTAAGACGAGTTCTGCTTTATCTGGAGTTTTGTTGTGCAGAATTGGAAGCATGAAGAAATAAAGGTGGGAGAAAAGGTAAACCAGAATGAAACAAAGACCTTGCACTTGTGGTTGAGAAAAGGAGAATAGTAAGTAGTGAACAGTAATAGTAATAGTAGTAAAATACTGAATGTTTGAGAGAGTGGCATGCTCAATAGAGTGAATTAGAGAGTTAGAAAAAAGGATTTAAAAAGTAAAATTGCAAGTTGCTGGTTGTCTCCTCATTGATATTTAATTAAAAGTTGGAACTAATTTTTATTTACCTTTAATTGTTAGGCTCCTTACTGGATGTAACTGGAGTCATCACCATATTAATTTAGGTGATATTTATTTCCAAAAGGGAAGGTGAGCCCTAGATTTTTAATATCTACCTTACTCCTCACTGTGGGACCAATGAACTTATCCTAATAGTGATGGTTTCAGGATTTCATCTCTATCAGAGTATTCCACAAAGGAATATATGTTTTTTAAAAGAGATTATCAGATAAGCAGTGATTATATGAAAACAATTCATTAAAGTTAGCATAGATAGCTATATGAAGGAATACAGGATGAGACAGAAGAAAAGAGTATATAGTGAATGGACAAAAGAGGCAGGTTGGTTCAAACTATAGGAAGAGCTTTACGATCAATTTTAACTGGATCAATAAGTTGACTTGTTTGTACACAGGAGAAATATAAGTCTCTTGAGAAACTCAAAGTGCACACTGTCATGATCTTATCCATCATTCTCACATTCGTAAGTGCAATGTGACATCTTCTCAGTACAGAAACTGACACTGGAAAATTTAACTTCCTTTCTCTGGTGAGATAATGGTAGAATGTACTTTGAAGTACTGGCATATACGTATTAATTATTCTCATTTAGTCGATAATGAAATGGAGGCATTCAAAACATCAAGTGATTCACTTAAGTGAGCTTTCCGTTGAATTCATATCTTTTGATTTCATGCCATTTTATGCAGACTTACTAGGCTGGTTTACTGGGAGTCTAGCCAATCTTTGATGAGCGGTAGAATCTGTAATGCAAGACTTAGTCTACTTAGTCAACAGACAGGAGAGGCCCCGTGAGAAGGAAAGAAGGCAGAAAAATGTAAGGATGACTAAAAGACTAATCTTAGACTTTTCTTATACAAATTAGAGCAGAATAAGGCTAACCAAAAACAAAAAAAACAAAAAAACAACTGATGCATCTAATTTGTGAGGACCCTGAAGTAACATAGAAGATGCAGAAATCAGTGCTGAGGGAGGTGGCTATTTGTTATGGGCATATGTGAGTATGTGTGTCTGTCTTTGTTATCTGTGGTATCGTTTGGATTTGTTGCTTCTCTCTCGTATACAAGTTATTGGACACTAGAAGTCTATGTCTGTGGTTTTACCTGCACATAGAGAATTAAAACTGAATACTGTTTTGTATCACTTTTCCTTTCAAAAAGTCACAGGAGTGCTTCTAGAGACAGATCAGGAAAAATAAATTCTCTTAATCTTTATTAACATCAGAGAGCATTAAAAACTTGAAGAAGTAAATACATCAGAGTTTCTTCTGCAATGAGTTGAAAATAAACTTGTAATTATTAGCATGTAGAAATTATAAACAGAAAATAAAGGTACTGCTGGAAATATTCAAATGTTTTTAAATTTGCAATTTTAAATTAAGATCAGGAGTCCTTAGATCTACAGCAATGGTAGAGCAGGACTATAAAAGTGAAAAAACACTTAACTGGGAGTCAGGAAATATGCAACTTAGTCCCTGTTCTCCCACTCATCAGGTCTGTGAACTTAATAAAATCTATCTTGGATCCCAAGTCCCTCATAAGGTTGGACTAGACCGGTATTTGTTAAAATATGTCCTGAGGAGCATTTATTTGGCAAGATGCTCATGAGTATTTCATATATACACATATATATGGCAATAAAATGCTATTTCAACAAAATTAAATAGCTACAGACACTGTAGAACAGAACTGGCAAATTATGACTTGCAGCCTAAACCCAGTCAGTTTTTTGTAAATGCAATTTTATTAAAATTTAGCCATGTTCATTAATTCACATGTTGTCTATGGCTTAATTTGCACTATAATGGCAGCCTCTAGTTGAGCAGTTTTAACAGACATCATTTGGCCCTCAGAGCCTGAATTCTTTACTCTCTGGTCCTTTACATAACAAGTTTGCTGACCAGGCTATAGGCCTTTTCAAAACTTTCAAAGTGATAATGTGAATTCCAAAACCACTTGACTACAGAATCCTTTTATTCCCCAACAATTATTAGCAGAAATAGCATTCCTTGGAATAGTCTAAATTATTTACAAGATCCCAATTCTTCTCTGATTCTTTAAAACATTCAACTAAATGACCTCATCTATCTCATTAATTCAATCATTCAACAAATATTTTTGGAGTATAAGCTCTGGGCCAGATAATGTTTTGGGTACCTGGGATATAGTCAAAATATAGACAAGGAGACTTGTCCTCATGGAGCTTACATTCTGAGGAGACAGAGCCAAACAAGGTAAATGACATACTGTATACTAGAGGACGGCAGATGTTATGGAGAAGTGGACCAGGCATGGGAGACTGCAGTTGTAAAGAGAGCAGTCAAGAAAGGCCTCACTAAGAAAGTGACATTTGGGGAAAGACTTAAAGGAGATGAGTGAAAGATCCATATAACGGGAAAGCATTTAAGGCAGATGAAATGGCCAAGGAAAAGTCCTAAGAAACAGCAAGAGGTCAGTGTGGGGCAGAAGGGAGCAAGGGAGGGAGAGAGAGGTAGAAGAGGAAAGTCAAAGAGCAGATTTGTTGCCAGATTACAGGGAGCCTTTGAGACCATTGTAAGAACTTAGGTTTTTTAGTCCACCAAAAAAATAAGGGCTATTGGAAGAGTTTGAGAAGATATATGATTTTATTTTCCTTTTTAAAAGATCACTTCGGCTGCAGTGATAAAAACTCAGTGAGGTTGAGAGAGGAAACAAAGAGACTGGAAGGGCATTATTGCCATAATCTGAAAGTGAGAATAACAAGGGCTTGCATAGAGCAGTAGCAAGACAGGTGGTGGGAACTGGTGGTACATTCTTGGGGAATAGAGCCAGTGAAATTTTCTGATGGACTGAAAGTGGGATGTGAGAAAAAGAGAAGAGTCAAGGGTGACTTCAAATTTTTTTTTTTTTCTTGCCAATGCAAGAAAAAAAGCTAAAATTGATTAAAAACTAAGATGGGGATGATTGTAGGAAAGGTGAGTTTTTAAGGGCATATCAGGAACAAAGTTTGAGGTGATGAGCAGGATATATGAGACCTGGGAAGAGAGATGGGCTGGTGATGTAGGTGCAGAGGTCAATAATAAATGATGGTATATAAAGCAACGAGATTATTCAAGAACAGCAAAGTAGATATCCATAGACTAAATCCTGGGACACTCCAACATTTGGAGGTCAGAAAGATAATGAGGAATGGAGGTTGAAAAGTAGCAGCCAGAGAGTAGAAGCAATCACAGAAAAGTGTGGTGGCCTGGAAGCAAGTGATGAAAGACAGAAAAAATAACGATGTCAAATCTATTACTAGATCAAGTAGGATGAGGACAGAGAATTGAACATTAGCTTTAACAATACAGAAACCCTGACAAAACCAATGTCAGTAAAGTTATGTAGACCAAAGGCTGGAGTGGATCTGGACAAAAACAAAAATGGGTAGAGAAAAATTGGAGACAGCTAGTAATTTTTAAATTCCACTCTTATCTGTTCTTTCTGGAACATTTCCAACCTTAAGGTAGTCCTGCATTATAAAATAATTTCTCCTATACTGCCAATACCTTTTCCTCATCTTTAATGTCTATGCAATGCCAAACATATGGGTAATAGGCGAAAATTTCCTCAGCCATCTGAATGTTTCCAAATACACATTATGTTTGAAAGAAAATAAGTAAAATATTTGGATAAGTAACTGGATTTTTCATTTGTATATCTAGACATGTACATGGTATCAAATTAGATGTCTGCAAAACAGAAAATTATTAGTAGTAAATTAATTATGCAGTAATTTATAGTTTCTGTTGGAAGAACATTCATGTGTTAACTTAAGAACCTGTATCTTCTTTTATCTTCATGTTTGTTGGAAATGCCAAAAATCTATAATAGTCAGATTATTCCTTGTACTTGAGAAACTTAGACACATTAATTTAGCCTGGCATAATAAACCAAAGTAATCTCACATTGACCAGAATCATGATTACAGCTGAGTTGCTTTATACACACATTTCGCTTAGGTCAATAAATGTTTGTTAAATAACAATAAATAAAAGATACAACATTTCAATATTCTGGGAATTTCACTTTCTTTTACACTCAAGTCTAGAGTATAAATGAAACACAAAACACAAATTTACAATTTGATAGCTAATCTATAACATCTTACAAGTCTAACCTAGTGGTTTTCAAATCTTACTGTACAGCACAATCATCTGGAGGGCTTGTTAAAACACAAACTGTTAACCCCACGTCCAGATACAGATTGTTTGAAATTATTCTTGCATGGGTAAAAGGTAGGAAGAGGTGCTGAGGGGCAGAGGGGCAGACTGCGCTGGTCAGCTCAACTGCTGATTTGTTCTCGTATCTCTCTGTACCTTTTCTCCTTTGGCTCTTTATCACAGGAAACCCTTGTTCCCCAGGCTGCTTGCTGCCCACTGACTCATGATTAAGTCTGGACCGTGAGGATTAAGAGGGAGATTAAAGGAAGGAGGGAGACAGAAACCAGTTCATTTCTCCCCTGATCTCTCTGCTTCTTAAGCGGCCATCCGTGGCTTCCCCATGGCTTCAGTTCCCAGGGGGCAACTGCTCTGTCCATGGTCCCAGCTTCTACTGGATAGCCCCCACTCAAGAACCAAGATACAGCTGGGTGGCCCTAGTTATTGTTCCCTGGTGACACTACATCTGGCCTAAGTACCCCCCCACACACTTTTTAAAAGATTTTATTTATTTATTTATTTGACACAGAGAGAGAGAGAGAGCACAAGCAGGGGGAGTGGCAGAAGCAGAGGGAGAAGCAGGCTCCTCGCAGAACAGGGGGAGCCTGATGTGGGGCTCGATCCCAGGACCCCGGGATCATGACCTAAGCTGAAGGCAGATGCTTAACCAATTGAGCCACCCAGGTGCCCCTGACCTAAGTCCCTTTAACACCTGGGCTAGTAGCAGCTTCCTGCTATTGCTAAACTCGGGGTGGCTATGTTGATCCCTGGTTAATTTCTCCTCCCCCCCCCTTTATAAATGTCAATCATCAATGCTCTGCAGCAAATTCCTCAAATGTGTTTTCCTGACTAGGCTAGGACTGATATGGCTACTAAGGATTTGGGGGTTATTATGTTTTGTTTTACTGAAGTACAGCCTAGGCTAGCATAACATGTCTAATTCAGATACCCTTCTCTGCCTGACCCTGTGTGATGGTAAATCTCTTTCTTCTTGCATTTCCGGACCTCATCCCTAAAGTTTATGGACAGTAAAAAGGAAGCAGAGAGAAAAGATATATTGGGAGGAGGGAGAAAGGTGATGGGGGGGAGGGTCTTACAATATTTTTTTCACCCACAGATGAACCTCTGTGTCACTGTTCTGTAAATGTTGAGAGGCTGTCCTAATGTTCAGAAAGAGTGTATATATATGTGTATATATATAATATTAATATCATATATATTAATGTAAATCATTCAGAAGAGATCTAGTATTGTTATATGTGGGGAAAAAGTTAATTTAGAAATTTATTTTTTTAAGATTATTTATTTGAAAGAGAGAGAAAGCAAGCAAGCAGGGGGAGGGGCAGGGTGAGAGAAAGAATCCTGAAGCAGACTCCCCGCTGAGCATGGAGCCCAATGTGCGGCTCGATCCCAGGACCCTGAGATCATGATCTGAGCTGAAATCCAGAGTCAGCCACTTAAGTGACTGAGCCACCCAGGTGACCCAGAAGTTTACTTAAAAACCTGGGAAATATTTAACCTGTATCAGAAAGTCCCTCTGTCAAATGAAAAAAACCTCAGATTGTTGGAAGGCATTTAGTGGGGTGTGTGCATGAGTGTGACAGTGTGTGTGTGTGTGTGTGTGTGCGCAACTCCATGTCTGTGCATATGTTTGTTAATGTCTTTTGAGATATCTGCCTTACCTCATTTCTCATTTCATAAGTTCAGATTATTTCCAGAGCCTGCTGAGGTCTGGCAAGCCAGGCTCAGGATGGACGGTAGTCTAAGGATAGAGGGCTCTGAAAAGCAGGGGCCAGAAACACCCACCACTTGTTCTGAAAAACTAAAGGCAGCACATTTAAACTTGTGGCAGCAGTGAGCCATGTTGCAAGTGTCAACACACGTGGCCTCCAATTTTAAGTAAATAAACAGTAAGTGGACTGATATTCAGATGCACCCTATTTTGCTTATGGAGCATTGCCCATCCATGTGGCACACACAGTTGATGCTATCTGTATTGATCACATCACATATTTTCTGGTCTGCAACCAGAGTTCATAATATAATTACTAACTAAAGGAAATATCCATTTAAGTAGCCTTAATTTTCATTAATAAACAGAGCAAATGTGGTGCGATTCTTCTCTCTGACATATGCTCAATATTCCAAGGACTGATTTATATGCTGCTCCTCTGTGATTTTATCCATTCGTAACACAAGGTAACCTGTTAGCCTGTGAGCCAGCCACTGCCCGCCCACGCTCTATGGTATTGAACCATACGGGAAGTCCAACAGTGTGATCAGCTAAAGAAGTCTGCCAAGACCTAGTACTGATTTCTTCCAGAGCACAGTATGTGTCGTAAATATTGTAGCTGGTTGTCTGTTTCTTAGCAATAGTCTGATGTGTATCCATTTGTAATTTTATTTTACATAAAGTACAATTATGAATGATACTTTGGTAGCTGTTTGTTTTGTTTTTGTTTTGTTTTTTCATTTTTTAGAGAAACAAAATCCAATAATTTTACTCAGGAAACTATTACCATATACTTGTTCTAGAAGAAATTATAGATTTACTAGAGTTCTGTCTTATGTTTGAAAACTCTTGTTGAATTTTCAATGGCTATATGGCAATATTCTTTTTTTTTTTTTTTTAAAGATTTTATTTATTTATTTGAGAGAGAGAGAACGAGAGACAGAGAGCACGAGAGGGAAGAGGGCAGAGGGAGAAGCAGACCCCCTGCCGAGCAGGGAGCCCGATGTGGGACTCGATCCCGGGACTCCAGGATCATGACCTGAGCCGAAGGCAGTCGCTTAACCAACTGAGCCACCCAGGCGCCCCTATATGGCAATATTCTTAAAAGACAAAGTATTAGATACGAAGGGTGAGTTGATTCATTTTCTGACTTAACAAAATCTGATTTTAGATATTCAACACTGTATTCATAGTTAAGCTTTTCTTTTTCACCTACTTCTGGGAAATCTTCTCATATGAATGTTTTCTTGTCCTAATGGAGTCCTGTTACTTTTATATTTCACATTATTTTGAGTTTTAATATTATAATGTTCTTTCTAATTTTATCCTTCACTGAACCAGCTTTGCTCCCTTGGTCTATTTTTTTTAAATGAGAGGTAAGATAAATAAAAATACTAAAAAATGTAAAATATTAACTGAAAATACAAGCTCAAAGGACACAGAAATATTTTGGTTTAAATAAATTGCACTCTGTTAACTAAGTCTTAGCTCAGCAAAACTAAACGTCAGAGTGCTTGACACTCATGCGCAACTTTTACAAATTGTAGTTAAAGAATTATGTTTTAATAATGATGTTAAAAGAATTTGACAGGATATCAGGGAAAACCATGACTAATCTGATTTCTAAAGTGAGTATAGTGCTTGTGAAAAAACTCTTTTCGAGGCATTTTCCTCTGAAGCTACTACCAGAAAGGACCAGAAAGACCGGACAGACAGTGGTGGACCAGCAGGCCTAAACTACACTTTGGCCTCTTTCCAAACCTTATATATTCAGAACACCAATCTTAAAGAATTATCTGTGACCTTGTACTGGATTTCAGGTGTTACAGGGGCTTCAGCCAGGCATGGCAGATTTCTTTTCCTAAAAGCCAGAATGATCCTTCTTTCCTCTTGAGTCAAGTTCTATCTCTGTATCATATGGGAGGCATAGTCCTCTGCTCTTTCTTGGGGCCCCTCATGGGTGTTCTGGCTAGATCCATGCGCCCATCTGTAGAACATCTAGGCAGGGTGCAGAGCAGATCCTTAGCCCCTCGTGACTGTCCTGTAATTTCAACATCTTTAAAATTTTCATTTCTCTTGGAAAATGAAACTAAAAAGAAACAAAGGAGAAAAACCCTCTTCTTTGATTCTACTGATTTCAGCATTTTCATTCTTTGTAAGTCACTGTAAACTTTCCTGGGAGGGTGGCTTTCGCTCTGGCTGTCTGCTTATACAATACGAGTTCTCTTCTTAAATGACTTTGATGTGGTTCCATTCCATGTTTTTATGTAAACGACTCCATGGAATGTCATCAATGCTCATAACCACCAAATCCAACAGCTTCTCTTGAATCTTTTTCTCTTCATCACATTTGTTAATTCTTGTTTACCTTGTCCTGGCTGAAATCCTTCTCATTTAACTACGGCAATGTTTGATGACCCCTAATCTCTAACAATTTCCCATTTTTTGTGGGTTCTTTAATCCTTCTTTCCTTATACTTATGGATAGTCTCCTATCATGTATGTTTTCTCAAATCAGCTGAAATGGATTTATTCATTCAATCCCAATATCACAAAAGTAGGGGACATCCCTTAAGGTAAAAAAACAAATTCTTTTGGGAAGAAAGGGAAAGTTTTTTACTTCAAAAACATGTAGATTTCAACTATTTAATTCATATCATAAAAAAAAACAGGGTTAGTAAATTAATGGACAGCACATCCAAAATGGATTAATAAGTGAAAGTCATGAGTTTAGAGGATTAATTTATCCTCTTAACATTGACACAAATTATCCCTTGATTTCACTTTGAAAGAAACATAATAGATTATATGGATTATGGATATGAACCAGCATGGTAATTTTTTCCTCCTTTACAAATAGTTTAACCTCTATTCACACTGTTAATAAAGCTTTATAGTTTCTTCCTTGAATGCAGTGCAACTCAAATGATGCTTTGGGTTACAATATTTATGCATGAGGTATAACCCTACATATGTCAGTATAATAACACAGATCAGGTTTGGACTTTCGTTATGGAAAACAACCAAAGTAATATCACAAAATTCTGTGCCAAGCCTATGACAGTGTTGTCTCAAAAATATGTTGACATAATAGGAAACAAAGTATCAGGAAAAACTCAGTGTGTTAAGACAACTGTCCAACTAACGAAATACAATTGGTTTGATGCAAAAGTCTACTCTATTTTCAAGGATGAAATATATTTACAAGTTGTAAACACACTTAGTTGTATTTAATTAGCAGGATATTATATGAGGTCTAATGTTTTCAGGTTTTTTAAACTTTTGTTCTTAGGAAGAGTTTAAGTGACTTGAATGTAGGGAGTTTTTTTTTTTTTTTGAATGTAAAGATTTTCATATCTCAGGCAATAACTCATGACTTATACATATTTCTTTTTAAGGTGACATAATTGTTTAATATATAATACTGAAGTCCTTCACAGACTTTGCCAACAACCTACTTTTAAATATAATATATAATTTGAATAACGATGGCATATCATTGGTTCACAAAAATTAGCATGGATTAGAAATCATGTGGAAGGTTTATTAAAACACAGACTACAGGGCAAACTCAATAGATCTGCAGAGAGGCCTGAGAATTTGCATTGCTACCAGGTTCCCAGATGATGTTGATTCTGCTGGTCCCGTGACCATACCTTGAAAGGACTGGTAGAAATTGAGTTGTTTATAAGAATTCTGAGAATTACTTCCAGCCAAATTTTAGGTCACTTGTAAAAAAATTATCTACCACATCCAAGTTAAAATGAAACTTTTCATTAGTTACTAATGCAGAATAGTTTTGTTTATATTATTAACTTTTTCAGTAATTAAATTTAGAATTCACAAGCACGCTGGCTGCCAAGAAGTCTCCCTGCACTTAATTTCATTTTGGCATAAAAATAATATTTTATGTGAAATAAAATAATATAAAAACCGCAGGCAGAAAAAAAAAACCCGCAGGTGAATTTTTCTAACTATCCACACTTGAACTTGCATATACCGTTGTAATATTTTGATGCAAGATTCATTGGTTTATGAAAAGTCCTAAACACTCTGCCACCGAAGGTATTTCAGATTAAGTTCAGATCAGTGAACAAATTGCCAGTGAGTAGATGACAGGTAGACTTTTATTACAGCTTTTGGTTAAAAATATTAAAATATTTCCTACTTTATTAAAACCAAGTTTCTTATCATTGTAAATATCTCAATATTTCAACATATTTATACTACTTATCAATGAACTCCAAACATATTTTTGATTCTCTGGTTTTGAACTGCTCAAATGTTATGTGCTTAATTTTGTGGAAAAAAGAACTGAACAATGACCAAAAAAAAAAACAAAACTTCCGAAGTGTAAAATACCTTTCTATAGGATTGGATGCCTTAACAGTTTCATATAAATATCACAACCACTATATTCAATAAATTATCCCTTCGTCCATATTACTTTTTATTAGCTGTATCAACTTGTATTCTATCCGATTTTCTCCTTGTATATGTGCAATCTATCTGATACAGATTCTAAATCAGAAAGTTAAAATACTTATTAAAGTCTTTTACACGGTTAAGAATTATATAAAATTTTTACTGGACTCAATTGAGATTTCTAATTATAAGTTCCTTATTTTTAGATTTTTGGTATTTTCAGTGGCACTGAAATTAATGTCCTAGCATGAGCAGCAGGACATCAAGAGCGCAATCAAGGCAGTAAAGACAGGTGTCAGCCATGCCACCTCGGCAATCAGTCTCCTTGGTTCAGATAATCTCAGAGTTGCTCTCCCATCCTTACCCCGTGCGTCTTTCTCCCACTGACCTCCATGTCTGACCTGTCCTGAGAATTTATAATCAAGAAATTATTATTGTCGCTTTCTGAAACTGGCATACTTACAATCAGGCGGCATCTTTTCCATAAATGTCGTGTAATATTCTTTTAGAAGTTCAAAATTTTCCTGATTAATACTTTCCTGCAAAGAGACATCGCCAAACCTAAAAACAGAACAAAGAACACAATTAGGGGTTCTAAAGAAGCTCCTGAAAGCAACCTCTCCTTTTTAGGTAGATGGCAAGAGTTTCCTAAAGGAGTCTTTTTTTTTAAGCTACATTGCACAGTGGTTATTTAAACACATTCCAGTCTCCACGGGCCCTGATCCCACCAATCCCTTTTCACACACCAAACTATTTTCACAATCATCAAATGCAAACTGGATGAAAAACCAAATCTGTAACACCAGCTCCTGTGCTTACGCATAGTTGATATGTAGTTAATGTGAGTTTCCCCACCCCTGCAGGGTTGTTATTTCTACAGTGCAAGAAACCCTGCCTCTTCTTTTTCATTCCTCGAATCCTCTTCACCCATGACAGCTGGAGGAGGGTCCAGAACATCAAAAGCGGACACTTGGCTGCATACAGTCTTGTGTCCACTGTCAGTTGCTGTAGGCACATGTAGACCCCTACAATCCCTAGAGAGTGGTTTACTTCTGTCAACACTTCTTTCTCTACTTTTTTTTGTTTTTTTTTAGAGAGGGAGGGAGAGAGAGAAAGAGACAGACAGAGAGAGAGAGAGAGAGACAGGGGAGGGGCAGAGAGAGAAGGAGAGAGAGAATCTCAAGCAGGCTCCACACCTAGCACGGAGCCCAATGCGGGGTTCAATCTCATGCCCCTGAGGGTCATGACCTGAGCCAAAATCAAGAGTCAGACATTTAACCGACTGAGCCACCCAGGCACCCCCAACATTTATTTTCTGTCCACACCATGAAGGCTGACAGCCTCTGTATTGGTGCTCTTCTGCCCCTTCACCACAAAACTCTCTACCTGGGTATCACTGACCTTGTGTTTTCTTTAAGCATTTTCCAGATTTAAACTTACGGCCAAGTTGTGCCTCTATAAAAGGATCATACGTAAATGGCTTCCAATATGTATCGCCATCCAAATCTGTATTTCTAGATACCAGCTGAAAATTTCAGTGTGAATTATCCCACCCCATTTCAAATGCAACATAAGCCCAAACTGAAACCACCTCCTCCTTTTGTTTAGAATTAAACATGTCCCCAGTATTCTTCTATTAACTCAGGTTAAAATCTAGGCACTCTTTTGGATTTCTTCTCTTTTCGCCACCCCATTCACTATTCATTGATCTTTTCACATGTCTGGCAGACTTTCCTTCTTTTTCTTTAACACTGTCATTATATATTAGGCGTTTAATTATATCCACTCTAGACTGGATATAGAGCCTCCCAAATACCCCAGCACTGTGCCTTCAGTCTCCTTCCCTTCCAGTCTACCCTCTACACCATGGTCAGATCATTCATTCATTCAACAAATATTTATTTAACATTGACTATGTGCCAGGAGCTGCATGTGCAATAAATGAAATGTTGGAGAAGTGATTCTAATGCCTTTCTTCCTATCAGCTTACTAAACTTCACTGCTTCTTCTCTCCCTGTAATGACAAAGTCTAATCTCCTTAGTTTCACATCTAACTTCTCCACAAAGGCTTCCAAAAACCCTTGTGGGAATGTAGTTACCCTCTTCTCCCTCACCAGCAGCATATTGATGCCTTTGGGACTTTCCACATGCTATCTTCCCTCTAACTAGAATGTCTTATCTTCTTTGTCTGCTTGATCAATTCATCCTTCAGGCTTTATGAGAGGCTCATCTACTCCATGAAATCTCCCTGATGAATTCCTCTCCCATTTGTGAATCACTTCCTTTCCTCCATTATTCCTGCCCCTTCCACATCTTTGCCTATTGCATGAGTCAAACTGTAATGTATTATTTGTTGATCTGGCTTCTTTATGGGATGGTAAGCTTTTTTTAGGACAGGGATCATGTCCATTCATCTTGTTACACTGCGTGCTCCCTGTGTCCCACAGCTAGACAGAGTAGTGCCTGGTGCAAGGTCAGTGTTCAATATTTACACTGAGTTAAACTTGGAGAATAGGAATATAGACCCAGGAAAATCTACAGGACAGCTTCTCTAAACTCTGAAATATACTCTTAAAACTTTTTCAGAGATTATAATCAAAAGGTATTTTAAAAATATCATCCTTGCTGGAGTAATGTCACTGTTATGGACTAAATGTTTGTGTCCTCCCCCCTAAAATCACATTTTGAAGCGCCAACCTCCAGTGGCTGTGTTTGGAGATGGAGCCTCTAAGGAAGTAATTAAAGGTCATGAGAGTGGGGCCCTAATGCAGTAGGATTAGTGTGTCCTTGTAAAAAGAAACACCAGAGAGCTCACTCTCTCTGTGTACACAAAAAAGAAGTCAAGTGAGCACACAGAGAAAAACTCAAAGAGAGCTCTCACCAGAAACCAAATTGGCTAGAACTTTGACCTTGGAATTCTCAGCCTCTGGTACTATGAGCTATACATTTCTGTTGTTTAAGCCACCTAGTCTGAGGTATTTTGTTATGGTAACTCAGAGTAATTAGTACATAATTAAGAATGGATACGCATAACATACATTTTGGCAATGGGTAAATATGTAGTAAAATATTACAACTGGATTACATAGCATACCTAACTTATAGATGTTGCCTGATAAAGCTCAAAATTCAGAATCAGAGAAATAAGGTTCAGAGAACAGAGAGGAAGTGATTTACTCAGATCAGTAGTTGGCTGATATCAGAGTGCCAGCCTTCCTGCTTCTCTTTGAATTTTTTTCCACTTTGCCATTTTGTCTCCTTTTCAAGTCTTAAGTGTCTTTACAGCTTCCAGATATGAAAAAAAGTATATATGTGTGTGTGTGCATGCACACACAGACACACATAGATAAAATATGCCAGAGAGAGAAGAGAAATGGAAAGGAAGGGACCTTTTGTTTTTTATATTTATTTATTTATTCATTCATTTTTTTTTGAGAGAGAGAGAGTGCGAGTGGGGGGAGGGGCAGAAGGAGAGGGAGAGAGAGAGAGAAACTTAAGTAGGCTCCACGCTAAGCATGGAGCCTGACGCAGGGCTCAGTCCCACAACCCTGAGATCATGACCTGAGCTGAAATCAAGAGTCAGACGCTTAACTGACTGAGCCACCCAGGCGCCCCATGGGAAGGGACTTTTTAAAATAAAGCGACTAACAACTGAAATAGTCACGATGACATAAATGATGCAATCTAACCTAGTTTAGAGGGCTTGAAAATACAATGGTAACTACAATGCTAACTTTTCCTTGAAAAGTCTGTAAATGGGGACTCTCATGTCTCTCTCAAGACCACACTCACAGGCCTTAACTTATTAATTCAAACCCAAAACACTCTGTAATCTAGTATATCAAAGAAGAGGCAATTAACTGAAAGTACTGTGCTGTTTTTTTTTTCCTCCAAATTGAACAATTTATGTTCCTAAATATCATTTACCTCAACCATTGGACTTGCTGTGAGGCACATATATTCAGATGACTGGACTATAATCTCACTTTAGGTATTGATGTGGAAAAGTGCTCAATCCTTGTACAACACAGTGAATAAAATTATATTCTGATTTATGCATACTATAAGAAAAGAGATTTATGGCTTCTACACAATTTGAAATTAAAAATGCAATATAAAGGTGCCACCTGATTTTGTAACTGACAAGTGAGAATTATGAAAATCTATGCTGTCCAGGAAATAAAGAGGGAGAGAAGGAAAAACCACTGCAAGAGAATAGATAAAAACAGGAACCTTGACCGTCACTGAAATTCAGGAGGACATAAATGTAGTGGCATTTTTAATTTAGTAAAAGACATCGGTACAGGTTTAACACATACTTATCAAGTCATGGCAAAGAATATGCTAGGCGCTTTTTAACTGATACCTATGGGGGAAGGACACATTTGGAGAGTGAATTATGGACAAGAAGCATTTTAAATATGGAAGACTATCAAACTCTCCAAAAGTTCTTCCCATCGGGGAACTTCTCCAGCCAGGCCTCACGGCAGGATAGCAACTTCTTTCTCCAGAATCTCTTAAAAATGTATTTTATGAACTTTAAGTCTTATTCACATTTTCAATAATCTCTACAATTCAACCATGTAAGATACAAAGAAGTGTTTTTGACAGTAACTCACGGGACTGTGTACAATCGTCTGTTGTTTGACTAAGCAGGTTATTATGAAAAGATGTGCTAACCTCCCCCAGTAACAACTATTGTAGTAAACAAAAGGGAAAAATAACAGTGTTCTAGGTCCAGAAAAGTTTGACCCAATCGGCTGAGTTTACAATGCTGAAATACATATGAACGTAAACAATGCTAAAATTGGATACACACACACGGTATTTGGAACCGTGAAGAAAGTTAATCCACGTAAATAATTTGGCATTGGCATCAATATTTTCCTTGTTCCTTTGCCGCGTTTAAATTTGATGTGGGCCAGGAATCCTGAAATATGAATATTTCTCTTTGCCATCTCGAATGACTTGGTATGATAAAAAGGAAAATGTACCTATGAGTCTATCTGAGTTTCGTGTGCAGGAGCATAGGGAATTGCTCAGCATACCCATAACACCTGAAAAGAACAACTGAAGTACCAATTTTCTACCTGAAGCTTACCTCTCAGCAAGAGTTTGTTGTTCATTGATTCCAACATTAAAAAGTACTGGCCACACACGGAGCAATTGTCCCTCTTTAATCTGCAAAGGCAGTGCCTCAAACATCCCAGCTGGAAGCTTCACTTCCACCACGTAATGTTCCCTGAGGGCAGCGGAGGACAAAGAGAAGAAGCTTATTTCATTCATTGTTATGTTAGAGTCATTGGAAAGAAACAAACAGTTGGAATATAGAGCTGATTTAGGTTGTTGGCTGCTATTTGCTTCTTTTCTGTTATTAATTCATTGGGGTATCATTTTGTTCACTTCACTATTAAATTACTTGGCATAAAGGACTATTTACAGTTTTAAAAATTTTTCTCCATTACTCTGAGTTCCTTTAGGAAAGGAAGAATGTTTAGTTCATTTGTATAGCAGGGCCACGTGCATAAGAGACTCAATATTTATTTTCTTAATTTAATCATTTTTAAAACCCAGTCAGAATCAAGAATAAGAAAAGTAATTTAATGCTGGATTTTTCAATATAGGGACACTAACAAACCAAATCATTTAGGATACCTTTGAGCAGGGCCTGATTGTTACTATTTGATGAACCTCCCTGTTTGTCATGGCTTGATGGAAATGGAATGGTTTCATTACTTAAGATGTAACCTTTGGGGGTTTCTGATCATTTTTGCAACATTAGCACATCACAGGAACAGCTTTTTTTCATTGGAAATTTCCATTAAAAATTACCCCTAATGTTCAGTGCTGAAAATCTGAGTTAGGATTCACAGAACATGGTCAATGAGAAGAGCTGCTTGTACATTTTTAAACTTGACATCTTTTTTTTTTTTTAAAGATTTTTTATTTTTTATTTGACAGAGAGAGAGAGAGAGCACAAGCAGGGGGAGCGGCAGGCAGAGGGAGAAGGAGAAGCAGGCTCCTTGCTGAGCAGCGAGCCAGACATGGGGCTCGATCCCAGAACCCCAGGGTCGTGACATCAGCCACAGGCAGCTGCTTAACTGACTGAGCCACCCAGGTGCCCTTAAACTTGACATCTTCTGATGCAGTGTGAACTGAGTATTGAAATATAGAGAGTTTCGCTCAGAATTTATGAAAATCCATGTGTTTCTGGAGCTATTATATATAGTGCTGGGATTGTAATACATGTTATTGGGAAAAGAAGCACCGGACAATTAGTGAGTCTCTTTGTAAAAATATTTTTAGTTTTCTAGTATAACCCTACTGACACATACTACTCCAGATGATGGACTCAGATTTGTTTCTTACCTGAGCTTCGAACCAGAGAACTAGGAAATACTATGAATCCAGCAAGCAGGGGTGTTAGCACTACCCTCAGATGAATGGACACATTATTTTTCTTTTTCAAATTGCTCTCAGTGCCCTTTACAAAAGCCTGGCTAACAGGGCTGATGTTTATTTATTTCAAGTCTTTCAAGAATATGAGAAGAATTAATGAATCTGTCCATGTGTAAAGGTTGCTCTGAAGGTGAAACATTTTATAATGTTTTACGGTAACTTTTTGTCAGCTTTATTAAAATGGAACTGGCATAAACTCAGGCATTTTAAGTGTATAATTCAGAGTTTTAGCAAATTTATAGAGTTGTGCAATCCTGACTATACTCCAGTTTCAGAACGCTTCCATCACCTTAAAAACAATCCCTCATACCTGTTTGCATTCACACCCCAATCCCACCGCCAGCCCCAGGAAACCACTGATCTATTTCCTGTCTCGGCAGATTTTACTTTTTTACCTATTTCACATAAACATAATCATATAAAAAGTAGGCTTTTGTATCTAGCATTTTTCATTTAGCGTGATGACTTTGAAGTCATTATGTTGTGGCATGTATTGGCAGTTTATTCCTTTTTATTCCTACTTATAGCATTCTGTTGTATAGATATACCACATTTTGCCTACGTACTCACAAGCTGATGGCTACTTGGCATACTTTGCAATTTGGACTATTATGAATAATGCCATCGACATTCATACATTAGTTTTTCTGTGGACATATGATTTCATTTTCTCTTAGATATATATACCTAAGGGTCATATAGTACTTTTAGGTTTAACTTTTTAAGAAACTGCTAAACTGTTTCCAAAGTGGCAGCACCACTCTACATGCCTACCAGCAATGTATGAGGGTTCTAGGTTTTCCACATCCTCGTGAACACTTGTTACCGTCTGACTTTTTGATAATGACTATTTCCACTGTGAGCGAAGTGGTATCTAACAGTGGTTTTAATTTGCATTCTCCTAATGCCTAATGACGTTGACCATATTTCCATGGGCATATAAGCCACTCATATATCTTACCTGGCAAAATATCTATTCAAATGCTTTGCCCATTTTTAAATTAGGTTTTTGTCTCATAATTATTGAGTTGTAAGATTTCTTTATATATTCTGGATGCAAGCCTTTTATCAGGTCAATGATTTGCATTTATTTTCCCAATCTGCAACTTGTCTTTTCATTTACTTAATGATATAATGATATTTTTGCTCCTTAAAAGTTTATAATTTTGATTAAATCCTATCTATGGAATTGTGTATCTTATGAATCTAGAATTTCGGGTCCTATCTAAGAAATCTTTCCCTAACCCAAATTACAAATATTTTCTCCTGCAAGTTTCATAGTTTTAGCTCTTACATTTAGACCAATGATCCATTGTGAGTTAGTTTTGTGTATGGCATAAATTGAAGTTCTAAATGACTTTTCCTGCATATGGATAACCAATTGTCACAGCGACAGTTTTTGAAAAGACTCTGCATTCTCCGTTGAATGACTTTGGCACCTTTGTCAAAAATCAATTGACCCTAAAGGTAATAGTTCACATCTGGGCTCTCAAGTCTGTTTCGTTGATCTATATGTGCATACTTATGCCAGTAACAGAGGGTCTCCATTATTGTGGTTTTATATTAAGTTTTGAAATCAGAAAGTGTAAGTCTTCTTTTGTCCTTTTATAAAATTGTTTTTGGAATTCTGGGTCCTTTGCATTTCCATACAAATTTTAGGTTTAGCTTGCCAATTTCTGCACAAAAGACTACTGGGATTTAGCAAGCAATTGCTCTGAATCTATAGATCGGTTTGTGGAGAACTGCCATCTAAACAATATCGAGTACCCTAATCTGGGAACACGGACTGTCTTTCTGTTTATTGGATCTTATTAATTTCTCCAAGCACGATTTTGTGTGTTCTGTGTACAGTTCTTAGAGTACTTTGTTAAATCTGGTCTGATGTAATTATTCTTTTTGACGCTATTGTGAACGAAATTGTTATCTAAATCACCACTGTTTCCAACAACTTTTCAGGAGTGTGTTTTTTTCTGCTTTCCAATCCAAATCAAGTCAGCCCCCTCTGGAAGTGAAACTGCTGGTCTCTTCAGCCTGTCATTACCCCAGTAAAACTGCGCTGACCAAGCTGGGTTTTAGGGGAGCAACTCTGGGCAGGAGTGCCATGGACACCATGTGCCTTAACCAATGTCCACTGGTTTTTCATTAATAAGTATTTGTAAGTTTGTGTGCACATTTGACTTATTTCCTTCGTCTCAAGATGGCTGTTTTTGGGAATTCTGTCCAATTGCAATGTTGCTGTTTGGAGAGAGGGTTTGCCAGAGTGCTCACTTTGCCATATTCTGTGAGTTCTACTCACATGTTTTGTAACTTTTGAATTTAGAAATAGCCTGCAAACTCCCTCAGAAAAAGTGTCTGTACTCTACTATACCAAATGGCCTGAGAAACTTCCTGTATCAATTGTGATAGAAGTATCAGTTTCCCACTTTTGATAATACAGAGTGGTACTATTTTCCAGGTGTGTATATGAGCAATTTTATTCTTTCTTCCAGTACATGGAAAATTAAGCACTAGCTCACAGATGAAATATTTAGTTTTATGAGGATATTTTTCTTGATTTATGAAATAGTCACCTTTCATTCAATCATGTTTCTCTGAGCATCCTTCATACAAAGTTTAAAATAACCATCGTATGTTTACTATACACAAGAAAGCAGGTTTAGTTTGAACTTTTATCCTTACTTTCTTCTCCATCTCTCTCCAGCATGAAAAGGGCTTTCTCTTTAGCACATTCATAGTTTTTCATTGTGATCTAAGAATGTTTCAAATTTCGTATGTCCTCATGCAGCATTTAAAAGCGCAAATGTCAGAATGGTTACAATTTGGTGGACTTCTGACTGAAATGATTTACCATAGGCTATAACTCTTCTGTTGGAGGTCTATTCTATGCACCATCATTTTTCTTAATTATTTCTGATATTTTGCCCATCATTCACTGACCTTCAAAGCTATTTATTTAAAACCATTCTCGGAAATTTCAGTCTGTGAGTGAATTGTCAAAAATAATTAAGAAAAATGGTGGTATATGCCCCTGACACAGAAATAGATCTTTTCTAAAATGTTGCTGCTTTTAACAGAATTTAATATAAAGTCATTTCAAGAATTATGACGCTATTAACCAAATGATTCCAGCAAAAGTAAAAACACCCAGAGCTTTGGACTAGATAGTAATAAAGAGAAAAATGTTCTTCTCATGCCTGCTATTCTTTTGAATGCCTCATATTTCATGGGGGAGCATTACCATGCTCACCTCACTACCATACAAATATATAAACATTCATGAACCTTCTAGGAGTTTTTCAAGATCTTTCCCTGTTATGTCACTTACATTCATTTCTCTACCAAATAGGGAAAAGAAAATTTTCCAACCCAAACCTTAATTTTCCTTGGCTCCTTCAGGAGTTAAGACAAATATCTAACAAAGCTTGGTCTCAAGGAAATGGGCGCCACTTACCGCCTTCCTGTTATAACTGGCAAGACATCATTGGATTTGGCTTCGATTATTTTAAATGCGACTTTCTTCAAATCTGAAATGCCAACAGCCATGTCCTCTAGCATTCCGATTTCATCACCTACACAAGGGAAAAGGAACATTGTTACAAACATACTATTTAAAGAAAATGTCATTTGGTACTACATCTCCCTGCTGGGATTTGTTCCAGCATTTTAGTGAATGAGTTTCTGAACGCAGTGAATATATTCTAAACACTTTTCCTCAGAGGCTGAAGGTTTTCACCAGTGAAATAAGAACCATTTCAGTGGACTCCAGCAGTCCAAGTACCCTTGGAGGGAAAGAAGGATGTATACATTTGCTGGAAGGCTATAGAGAGGTGTTAACTCCTTTATGAAACAGAGTATCATGCAGCTCTCTTTCCATTGACAGGCGTGATATTTGATTTCTAGAAATAGAGATAGATCTACACTATCCAATAGAAATATAATGCAGGTCACATAAATAATTTTAAATTTCCTGGTAGCCATATTTTTAAAAGAGTAAAATTTATAAAGGTGAAATTAATATTAATAATGTATTTTACTCTAATCCAATATACCCAAATATCATTTCAATTATAAATCAATGTAAAATTATTAATTTTTAATATAAAACTAGTTTTTACTAGTCTTTGAAATCTGGCGTGCATGTTTAGTACATACTGATTTGGACTAGACACATTTCAAGTGCTCAATAGCCACACCAGGCTATGTATTAAATAGTGCAGTTCTAGACATTAGAGAGTTGGGACTTTAAAAAGCCAGTCATTGAAACTATGTTGGCAGAGAGCCTTTTATATTAAAAAAGCCAGACGGCTGCTCAGGACTCCACTATTCATACTCCATGAAATAATCTATAATTCCATTTTCAAAACATAATGGGGGTAAGAATACAGTTACAAGGTGAATGAATGCAAAGAACTGAAAGTTACATTATTACTGTAATGCTTAGGTCATAAAGGTTTATTTTGCATTTTTATGTTTAATGGCAGAATCTATGGATCAAATATCCTTATGAATGAGAATATGATTTTAACATGTACTAAAGCAATACTCACTATATGTACTTAGTAGTCCTTCATATTGCACTATCAATCCCACTGTGTGAAGCTGCTGTAGGAAGCCAGGGTCATGCAAACTTGTGTGTAATTTGATGATAAAACCACAAACCAATCCAGCAAGCTCAAAAAAAAAAAAAAAAAAGTCATTGAAAAAATTGACTGGAGTCTACAAACTTTAATTGAAAAATATTTAAGATTTTTGAGGCGTCACGGATTTAATTAAAATTTTTCAAGTATGTGAAACATCCACAAACTAGGGGGGACATGGACGGTTTGGTTAAAATATTCCCTTTCCTTCTGTCTCCCTTCCTCCAGGCTTATGTCTCTAAAACCAGCTGTGGGTGTGGAGGCAGAAGGGAGAAGAAAGGGCCCCAGGACAGCCACTTTGATGGAAACCAGCCTCGACGTCATGAGATAGGTTGGGTGAAGGCAATGGAGGTGGTCCTGTTAAATCTTGCCTTTAAGCATTACTGCCCTGTGAACTTATTTTATAGACAAACAAAACATACAGGAGATCATTATGAGGCCCAGCCCTGGGATTCATTAGGGAGCTGTGTAAATGGGAGATTGCAAACGGATCCCTTTTGCCAGTCCCAGCTGCCACCGCTGTGCAAGGCAGCCACCCCTTTCCTCCCACGGTGCTCTGTGTGGAGACCCCAGGGCATAATATGATGACAGGATGGGCGGCCTTTTCTTCACTGACTCTCTGCACCGTGAAACAGATGTACATTTCAGAGACTTGGCCACCTCTCTGCAGAAATAAATCCTTAAGATCTCATAAGCTGTTTCTGTTCAGCTCATAGTTATTATGGATAAGGAAAACTGATATCAAAACTTTAAGCAAAGAATCCCTTTAAAAATGAAACTACGAAAAGAAGACCTCTACCATCACCACGGATACACTTTAGCCACCCAGCCCCGGGCTGTGCTCCCAAGAGGCACCTACTGCTTGGCTGAAGACGACGTCCCTTCTCAGCGTCAGCAGCAAGCACTGGGGCAAGCTGTAGGCAAGTTCCTGAAGGAGCACGAACGTCAGGGACTGCTTGGCTCGGTTCACCACTTCTCCCATGCAGTCCTTCAGGGTAAGGATGAGGGGATATAGCTGTTCATACCAGTCCTCTGCAGGGAGGAAGGGGGTGTGAGAACAGTGGCATAGATGAAGGTCTTGGAGGATGGAACAAGTTAATTCTTCTTAGTCAAGGTACACACATTACTAAGGCTTTACAATGATTCGATTTGAAGAGCTCTGATCCACATCTCTCCTCTGAACTCCAGATGCCTGCAGCCAGCTGCCTGCTGGCTCTCTCGGCTGGCTATACTTACCATACGTACAGTAGAACTCTTCCTTGGCCTGCTCACCTCCAGTCTGGAGACTGCCTGTGGCCTAGTGGACGGTGTCACCAAACTCTTTCCATGCTGGAAACCAGTTTTCCTGGACTTCTTCTACAGTCTTCACATTTGTTGGGACATTGAATTAGTTCTACCATTATGGAACCCCCCAGACATTCACCGTCCCCTTGCCCTCTGCCTTCATCATTTCTCAATGTTCTCTGGATCAGTTACTACCCCTCTCCTTCTAGTCACGCCCTACTTGAACCCTTTCTCAACAGTGTCCCCGGAGTCTCTGGAGGGGTCTTTCTAATCAGTTTCAATTTCATCCCATCATTCACTCCCTCACTGCCCTATTTTAAACATTTTAAAAACACTAAAGCGTTCAGAATAAAGTCCAAAAGCATAAAACAGCCTCCATTACCTGAACTCTGCCTACTTATCCAGTCTCACCTCTCAGAACAATCCTCACTTGCAGTCTTGAGTCTCAGGTGAACTGAACAATGTGTATTTCCCCGTCCTGCTCCCACCCACCCCTACCACCTCATTTATTGAAGTTTGGGTTACTTACTTTTGTGCCCACAGTTCCTTGTTCTTACTGTTCTAGAACTATCCACACACTATTTGCTCTGCAAGAAAGGGAGCTCACTGACAGCAGGGAATTTATGTTTTAATCCTTGAGCCTAGCATAGAGTCTAACATTTAGCAGATATTCAGTTTTAATTGAATGAGTAAAGTTACACTAAGTATAACAAAAGTTTTTGTTTTCTATTTATTTATTTTTATTTTTTAAAAAGATTTTATTTATTTGAGAGAGACTTAGACAGAGGGAGAGAGAGAGAACACAAGCAGGGGAAGCGGCAGGCAGAGGGAGAAGCAGGCTCCTCACTGAGCAGGGAGCCTGACATGGGGCTCCATCCCAGGACCCTGGGATCATGACCTGAGCCGAAGGCAAGACGCTTAACTAACTGAGCCACCCAGGCGCCCCATAACAAAAGTTTTTAAAGATATAGACAAGTATGAAAAAATCAAGTTTTTGACAACTCAAATAGGCTTTCTTCAAATCAGGATACAAAACAAACCATCTGTGTTTTTTGTATGTCTAGATACCTGACTTGTTTCAATTACATAATCATGATGTTGGCATATGATATGGAAAAAAGTTATATTATATTTTATTTTATTTGGAAATCAAGACCCTGAAAAATGTCAAATACTATACATTCCAGACTGTGTGACATTCCATTAACATATAAATAAATAGTAGTATGACAAAGGAATTTAATAGAAATGAAAGTATGTTGGAAATTATAATTCAGGATCTGAAATGATATGATCTTCTCAGCACAAAAGTGTAAGCTTCACTGTGAATGATGTAAATGGCCAATAACCAGTTCAGACCTTGGAAGAGTTATAGGGAATGATAAAAAAAATCATAATCACTATTGTACCATATCTACCGTCACTTAGTTATTTTATGGTGTGTTGTAATAGACTAAATGAAATAAACCAAAATGGTTGAAAGAATTAATGACCCCAACTTAATAAAAAAATGTGCTCTTGTTAATACTTTATGTAAATGCTTATGTGATTCAACAATGCAAAATACATTAGGAACATTATGAGTTATTATTTTAAAATATTGTAGAATTACGTGTTACCATAGGAATAAAAAAACTCTAGAGAAAGGGGAATACGACGAAGGCCTATTAAATCTGTAATCATTTAATGAAGGACTCACTTGTGGGCAGCCTAGGATGAAATTTAAACAATGGTTCAATTTAAACAAGCATTGACTAATTATTAATTTTTATGTCATTAGTATATGTAAAAGGGCATATGAAGGTACATCAGACTTATTTTCAGAATAAAAGACACATCAGTAGACATCTAAAAGGAATGTTCTTTATTCCTATTTTTTTCATATTTACATTCTTCTAGCTCCCATTCTCTCCCACTCTATTATTCCCAATATGAATGTTTACATACATATATTGACTCACTGACACATACATATATACACTAGGAAAACAAATATTTCAATAAATTGACCCAGATTTATATCTTAGAAGAGAACAGACTGCAAAATGATTTTGCTTTGTGCTTAGGTCTGTAGAGATCAGCTTCTATTCAGAGACTTGGCCACCTCTCTGCAGAAATAAATCCTCAAGATCTCATAAGCTGTTTCCGTTCAGCTCGTATTTATTACGGATAAATAAAATAAAGCTTGTGTGCAGTAGGTGGCGCTGTCTTATTAGGCTGAACTAGAGCTAGGTTGTCACTATTCCATTCAAGTACCTGATCTATATGGTTTGACACATAGTGTGTGCGGGTTGTTTAGGCACCTTGCATCATACTCTCTGTGTCAAGAGATCAGTAACTTGGTCAAGGGTGTGATATGCTCTTCCTAATTAGAAAGTGGAAAATTAACTTAAGGGTACACTTACTTCTCTTGAAAGACACTCAGTGACAGCTAAAATTTAATATAGCTCTTGGTTTTTCTTGAAGATCTTTCTTTGCACATTTCTTCATTGGCACCAGGATAATTTCCTTACTCACTTCCAAACCTATTCTCACACTTATTTAACCAGTTGATTCTTACTCATAAATTGCAATCATATCAAAAAAGGGAGTCTGATTTCTAGTCTTAATAGAATAAAGCTGAAAGCCTGGAAAAAAAATACACTGATATTTTAAACCTAGGAGCATTGTTAGCTGCTTGCCTAATGCTAACAGTATTCCAGTGTCACCATTTACTATAATTATATATACTTTTTATGGCTAAAATTTAAGGCAGATGACAGTATAATAAAACATTAATTCTAAACAAGAAAAATACAAGTTTGTGAGTGAGGTAGAATGCCTTAAATATAGTAGGAAGCTTCCTATAGAAAAGTATAAGTGAGAAAGGTAACATTACATTTTTTTTCTGGCCAAGAAACAATTTAAGTTCAGCAGATACAGAAAAAACTGCACTGGCAAATGCAAATTGCAATGACTACAGGTTCTGGTCCCTGTTAATATTCACTCACTGTAAATCTCAGGTTCTCAAATAAACACAATGGTGTATGACAGGCCAAAGAAAGGCTGGAGTCAGTTCATAAATGGCCTTTTTGCTTCAGTGAGCATTCCAAATCATTCTCACAAAGGAACAGCAAATGCTTTAGTTTTCTCCTCAAAAATATTTTTGGGAAAAGAAAAAAAAGTTACAGCTCTTGACAGTCTTAAGACCATTGTCACTTCCCCCTCACCTTCCTGCCTCTCCCTACTTCACAATTTCCACTTTGTTCTCATGATAAAGCACATTTTCTGGCAGGGATGAAGCGGTGCTCATTCCGGGCTATCTGGTCAAAATAAGAAGTCTTGAAATGCACACATCCACTCTTCTGAGTTTAATTTCTTCAAATTTCAACTAAGATTTTATACAACACACACACACACACACACACACCCCCAATGAAGCTAGGTGGCTAGGGGCTCACCACTATATAGTCACTGCACCAACACCTCTCTGGGAGCTAATCGGCTCAGCAGACACTTAAGTGCCCACATCCTCGATTCTATCCCTCTGGGCTCCTTTCAGTGACAGAGGGAAATATAAAGAGAATGTTTTAGTGTCTCTATAAAAACTTGCTGAAACCCCTTAACCCTGAGACCAAACAAGCAGAGTCTTTCCTCAGGAAAACATAAAATGCATGTGGCTTAGCTGAGCTTTTCCTGAGCTTTGTGAAGTGTGCTGGAAGCCATCCAAGCAGAGCCTGTTTTCCAGCCCTTTACTTGCTTCTATAATATATTCAAGTGACGCTCACTGAAGGATTCAAAGAACGACTGCCAGGTGCCCCCCTCACCCCCTCCATACGCCATCTATTTCCTGTACAGGATGTTCACGTCCTCTGAGCTCAATGGCTCTTATGTTACTCAGGAGGAAAATAAAAGAGCCAAATACCAACCAACTGCAGCAGAGCAGAATGCTTTCTTTCCAATTTCTGAGCCATTGTCGTCTCAGGTGTTTGGTCTTCTTTGCTCATTTAAAATAATTAACTCCACACAAGCTTGTAGCCATTGTTATTTTTATTATCACAACTTTTCAGACACAGAAGAAAAGCTAAAAGATTGTATACCCATTAAACTTTACACAAAGAGATGAGAAGAAATGAGCCCAGCTTTTAGGATTCACCTCAGTGAAGAAGATGCTCAACTGTGAAGCTAAACAATTAGAATGGCCTCTAAGGAGGGCAATAAAATCCCCAAGATTGTGAGAACAGAGACCAAATGCACAGCCAACAGGGCTTTGATACTGTGCTCAAACCTCAGGTCCCACAGAACTGGCGATGGGTTTGCAGTTGGGGGCTGACGGTGGCAGATTTTGCTATCCCTGCTCAGAGTCCTTTGTTGCTTTGATGGACCTACATCCTACATCAGCCCACATACTTCTATCTGGGTGCCCCTCTGAGTGAAGGCCCTGTCCTTCAGACACAATTCTACAATCTGAACATCATAACTTGGAGGGGTCACTCAATGATAAGGCTTCCCCTCCACATACTTCATAGCTAAACCCCTCTGTATGAGTATAATACATGTGGCCGACTTTGGTCATAGATTCTGGACACCTGCCCACTGCCTCCAAATATCTGGACATACTCCAGCATATAGGCTAATAAGATAAGAGAAGAATAATCAGGGAAAGAAAAGTACCCACTGAGGCCTGATGCCTAGAATGTCTTCCCCAGCTACTCAAAATGCCCTCTGAGCCTTCCTAACCCCTCGGCCATCTTTATCATCCATCTCTTGGCTCTAGTCCAGGAATCAAAAAATCAATCTGTATTTATATTACTTTAATAAATGCTAACCTGTCATCCTTTTATCACTTTCCCTCCTTTCTTCACTGCCATCATGAGAAACATAGTCATTCGTTAGTCAGAACCTTTTGGAAGTGAGTCCTGTGGGTGACACTTATATTTCTAACTTGTGATTGCTACTCTCAAGAGGCTTAAAATATAGAAGGGAAAGTAAGAGGTGAAAAGTAATACCTACCATATAAGGGAGTCTGATAAGTGCTATAAAAATTGGGACCGTGACAAAACAAGTTTAGAGGGAATAAGAGTTTAGAGGCAACAGAGTTCATCTCTGGTGAGAAGACCATATTCATTCACAGCTGTGTTGCTGACTGAACGTTGGAAGGGAGTCCTGTGTGGATGGAGTTCAGGGAAGCTGCATGGCCTGCAGGTAGTTGAACACCCATAAAGCAAAGCTTTGTAGGAAGTCTGGGAGGGGTGCATGGTTTGATGACATCAAGTCCCATAGGCAGATGCCATAAACTGACCAAAGGTGCCGTATGGGGACTGGAAGGGAGGAAGGGCTGACGTGACTGAAGGACTTGGACAAGGCAGGAGTACAGTGGAAATCATGTTGAGCCTGAAGCTATGGAGGAAAAAAAAAACAATAAAAAAACGTAGTGGGCAGTCATCATAGCAGGGATAGGGAAAGAGGTAAGTAGGGGTGGGAGGGAAACGAGAAGGTATAGACGATGTGTGAGCAGAGAGCCAAAAGCTAAGAGGCAAGGTCAAATCCAGAAATAAAGGGTATTGGTAGGGCAAATGGAAGCAGGGTTTCTGGTGACTCTGGAGGAAAGTCGCACAGAGAGCAGTCTGTGCCTTCAGAGCAGTTTAAGGCCCCAGGGGTATTCACACAAAGGATAGACATGAATCTTAAAACGTAATCATCATAGTGTCCACTGAAATATGATCCAAGGTAAGTGACTGATCTTGGCACCTTCCAGATGTATTAGAAATGAGTGCACTGCTCAACTCAAAACAAGCTGCTATGAGAACAAAGGCAACCTTTTCTTGTGTCAAGGGAACCATGTTTGTTTAATCCTGCCAGGCTAAGAACACAGTGTCATAAAACTTTCCAGTCTTGCTCTTAGAAAAATAGCAAAGGAAATGCCTCAACCAATATCCTGGTTAAACTTCTCATTTTGTAGCACAAAGTTGAAAGCCTTAAGTAAATTCTGCTAAGACAGTTTCCAGGAACTAAATCCATTAATCAAACATGCTCTGTGTTTGTTGTAGCACAAAAGTTTTGAATTGGGGGTTATAATGAACCTGGAGGAGTCACACACTCATATCCATTGGGCATATTTTGCCTTTTGGCCTTAAAAAAACCCCTGTAATCTCAGGACTCTGGCCTACAAATATGCTGAGCATTTAAGAATAAGCTGCATAGGTCATAGATCACTGAGTGATCTGAAATCACCAATACATCTGCATCAGAGAGCTCCTGTCATTTAAATTTTGTGCAGTATCTAAGATTGAGAAGACAGAAGGAGTGGATATTGAGTTGACTGAAGCCTGATTAGAGCACAGGAATCCAGAAAAGGGAAGAGGAGATGCATTTCTATCCTGAAGTGAACAAGGTGAGTATAGGAGTTTTCTAGTAAACTTCAAGGCCAGCGGAATATAGTGCACCATTTTTAAAAATACTTCTACAAATGCAACAAAGAGTCATGTAAATAGGTTTAACTTATAAGTGCTGAAAAAGTAGGCAAGGGACCACATACAATGTAAACAATACTATTTCTCAGGGCATTCCATTCAATAATCATATGCCCCAGTGTTCCCACATGGGAAATGTCAATCTCTTTTTTTTCTATCTCGGTTTCACTGTGGGTGTGAGCAACCAGATTTATGATAAAGTTAAGTAATTTTTCAAGTGTAACTTATGAATACATGGCAATTCTTAGTTTCTGCCTAAGGTACAATAACCTTTAAGAGATATCTACAGGATTGATTTTCACAAAGTTATCTCATAATATCACTAATTAGTGTCTAATAAAACTTAGCATTTTGTTAAAAGGATAACAGCAAAAAATTATCTGTACAGATTAGTGATGCTTTTTCCTGGAAAGAACAGAAGCAGTGCAGCATAGTGGTTAGGAGAACAGGCTCTCAACTCAGACCAACGGGGTCAGAAGCCAGGCTCTGTCACTGGACTGGGCTTGATAGTGCACACGTTTTTTCAACTTTCTACTTCTTCATCCGTTAAATACATCGAATTATTCTTATGAGTGTTGCAAGAATTAAATAATACAGGCAATATTTTTTAAAAGTTTCTGGCACATATTAAGCAACCCCAAAATGTTAGCTACTATCTTAGAAAATTACTACAATAATAAAGTAATTTTTATATGTCACCCAATGTCTGCCCACCTACTAACATTTGTTGCTTATGCTCCTCCTTCTTTCCTATTTCTGAAGATGAATCTCTCCAGCTAAGACCAGCTCCTCTCTCTGTATACCAGATCTCATCTCCTCTCACCTACTTAAAAGTATCACTCAAGCAATTCTCTCCCCTTCTTCCTACATTATCAATATTTCCTTTGTTACTGGAGCATTCCCATTAGCACACAAACATGCCATTATCTTCCCATCTTTAGAAACGACCCCATCTGTCTTGACCCTATTTCCCTCTACAGCTTCTACCCTATTTCTCTGCTTCCTTTCATGGTGAAACTCCTTAAAAGAGTTGTGTATAGATAGTGTTTCTAGTTCCCTTTTTTCTCTTCCTCTGAACCACTTCACTTGGGTTTAGTCCCTATCCACTCTAGGGAATTCTCGTCAATGTCACCAGTAACTGCTACACTGATAAATCCAGAGTCACTTAATCCTCATTCCACTTGATCTTTCAGCAGCATTAGGCATGCCATTTACTCCACCCCCCCCCCCCCCCCCCCCCCCCCGCCTGAATACTTTCTCACCCTGGATGTCAGGATATCATACTTTCCTGGTATCCTCCTACCTTACTGGCCATTCCTTATCCAACTCTGTTGCTGGTTCCTCTGTTCTTTTTGATCTATTAACATGGGAACATCCCCAGTTGTAATCTGTATGTTAATTTCCTTTTCTCTGAACACTCAACCTTTTGTTTACATTATTTGGTTTCACAGTTTTAAGTACTATTTATATGTTGACAATTTCCAACTTTATTTTTTTAATTCCAGTACAGTTACCATATAATGTTATATTAGTTTCAGGTGTACAACATAGTGATTTAATAATCCTATACATTACTCAGGATCATCATGGTAAGTGTACTCTATCAAAATTTATATCTTTAACCTGAATCTCTCTCTTGAATCCCAGATTCTTATCTCTAAGTGCATACTTGATACTTCATGTAAACTTGGCATGTCCCAAATGAGCTCCTATTCACCACAAACTCTGTTCCACCCCATCCCTCCAGTGGCTCATGCCAGAAATGTTCAATTATTCTTAACTCCTCCTTTTCTCTCATTCTCTCATCCAAACCATCAGAAAAGTCTGCTGGCACTACCTTCAAAATAAGTACAGAGTCCAACCACTTTTCATCACCTCCACTGCCACCTTCTTCTTGGTAGTCCAAGCCACGATCATGTCTCACCTGGACAATTACTTAGCTTTCTAACCAGTCTATACCTGGTTCTACCTTCCCCATCTATAGTCTAATCTCAATATAATAGACTAGGTGTTAAAATTTATGTCATATAAGGTTAATCCTTTCCTCAAAACCCCTCAATTGCTCTTATTTTTCTGAGTCAAAGTCAAAGTCTATACAAAGGTCCTTCATGATCCTTTCTCCAAGCTGCCTATATAAATTCATCTTCTACTCTCTTCTCTTCACCTTCTCATTCAAACCAAACTGGCATTTTTGCTGTTTACTGATGATGATGGGGGCACTACTATCTCAAGGCTTTTGCACTAGCTGTTTTCTGTGCCCAATATATCCTTCCCCCAGATGTCCACATGGCTCATATCTTTTCCTCCTTCTGTCTTTGTTCTAATATCAACTTCTCAATGAAGCCATTGACCACTCCCCTTAAATTTCAATTCCTGCCCTCTGACAATATTCCAAAACCCTCTTACTTTGTTCCATATTTTTTTCACATTGTTTGCTGCCATTAATATATTGTGTAATTCCCTTAATTTCTTATATTAATGTCTCTCTGGGACAAGAATATGAACTTCAGGAGGGGAGGTGTTTTGCCTGTTTTGTTCATTTTTGTATCCTCAGTGTCTAGAATAGTGCCTGGCACATAGTAGGCACTCAATTAAAATACACTGAATGACTCAAAGAAAAAAATCACTTAAAATAATGTGGTACCTTTATTACCATAAAACAACAGAACCGGAAGAAACCTTCAAAAATTTTAGATGATCTTTATTTTACCAACAAAGTAAGGTGCAGAACAAGTAAGGTGCAGTAAGTGATCTGTCAAAAGTTATATAGCCAAATAAGTAAATTGAGGACTTGCCAAGAATCTTGGCTCTGTCAAGTGTTGTTTTGTTACATCATAATTCATTGCACAATTTTTAAAGGAAGCATTAATTTTCTGATAGGATATTGGAAAATTTCATAATATAAAACTATCATTGAAATTCTAAGCTTATAATAAAAATATCTGTGGTATCTTTTGATTATTTTTTACTGTTTTTTTTTTTTTTTAGCTTGTAAGTGTACTTTTAAAGTTTTTTTTACCTGTTGACCTATGAGTTTTTAAAAGCCTGATTCACTGATATTTCTTTCCCAGTGTAATTCTAAACCTACCTTTATGTGTAGAAATTCATTAAATTCAGGAATAATACTTAAGCCCTTTGATGAAAATGATGCTTTGTGCTTGCATCTTTGCTCTTTGCAAAATAAAAGACGTTTCCTATTATAAAACCAGTGAAATAATTGTTTAATGTTGAGTATAAGTTTTGATAATATAATGATTTTCATGTATGTATGCATAAATATGCACTATGTTGAAGATACTCAATAATACCAAAAATACCTACCTAAGCATTTCTTGTCAGGTAGCCATTATAGATCAACGTGACTGGGCTTTTATTTCATAATATTGGCCTCTACTACTTGCCAAGAATTATGTCAGGTTCTGGAGATTCAAGAGCAAATCACAAATACTTGGCATATTTTCTCACAGAGCCAAGTCTAGTAGAGGAGATAATACTTAAAATAGGATTTACAATAAATCAGAGATTCAGAGGCTGCAAATTCGTGGCCCATGGGCTAGCCTTATTTGGCCCTCAAAGATATTTTATTTGGCCTTCCTCATATTTTAACAATCTTAAAAAATCAATTATTGACCTTTAAAGAATTTGGATGTTTCATATAAAAATTCAGATTTACTTGAAAAATCAGAAGATATAGCAACTTTAGTTTCAGTTTCCTTTGTAGGAAGGATTGGCTAGAACTGGAGTGGTGGCCCTCTTTAGAAGGGATATATATTGTCCCAGTGTCTATCCAATTCACTTGACACATTCATGTTACCCTGTATGCAGCTTGAGGGCCTTTGTACTTGAAACCCTTGTAAAAAGCGTGATTACATAATTTGCAGAATTCAATGAGAAGTTAAAATGTGAGAGATTTCTGTTCAAAAGGAGTAAACAACCTTTTTCCTTTCTTCCACAGTGGTATCTCTCTCAACCTGTCATGGTGAGATTCTATTTACTCTCTCACGTCATATTCCTTTGGGCTCAGTGGCACATGTATACAGAGTCTCAAAGGTACCCAGCCTGACCCTGAGTATTTCACACCTGCACCCAGGCCCTTCGGTAGGTGAGGATGGGGACAGAAAGAGGTCATTGGGCTGGGACAGGGATGGGGAAGCCGGACAGGTACTGGAGAACCTGGGAGGCAGAACTATAGGTGAATCAAGTCTTAAAGTTCCAGGCATGGCCTCCATTGCCCTATTGGACTTTATCTAAAACACAAAGATACAATTTTTAAGAATGCAAGATGGTGATTACAGAGCATTAAACCCAGAGCAGAGGGCCCTGCTGTGTGAGGGACTCTGTGTACTTGCACTGGTTCCCACACTCATAAAACCAGCTCTGGCCTGGGGGACCAGAGAAGATGCCCCAGAAGACATGAAGTTTGAGCCTGTGGAAGGCAGAGATGGGCAAACCTTTGAAGGTCTAGCAGCGGAAGGTACAAAGTGAGGTCTCAAAAGAGTCCAGTGTGACTAGATCATGAAGGATGAGGTGAAATGAGGTGGAAGAAAATGACAAAGCACCATGAAGAGGCAGGTGGGGGTCTGGGCACTTAGGGCTTTGGATGATCAGCAGAAAACTTAGCAAACAAGTGAAGTATTAGATGTGACTAATATCTAAACATAAAGGCAAGAAAATCCATATGCAAAGCTGCTCTTAAGATCTAAGCATTTCTCACCTACAGTTGCTCTGAGGACCCAGATTGTTTTTGACAAATTCAATCAGGAATCACTTTGCCTGCATTTGAATCCTTGCTCAGATACCTACCAGTTCTGTAGTCTTAGAAGTATTGCTTAACTTCTTCATCTATAAAATGGAGATAAAAACAGGACCTCCCCTACAAGCTTGTCATAAGGAGGGAGCCAAGAATGGCAGGGCTTAGCAAGTGCTTGTCACAAAAATGTGAATGCAGTAAGGTTTAACAAAGCAATGTGATTATTTTCTCTCTTGATACCTTTGATATCCAAGTTGCAGTTGATTTGTACCCCTTAGTGCTTCCTACTCCTCAGCTGAAGGAAATTTCTATGACCCAAGGCTCTGTATTATAGATTTCGCTAATTTTGTCTTATTCTTTCTGTCCTTGTTTTATTCAGTTTCATCTGTCTGCTAATGACTCTCAAATGTATACGCCCTCTTCTAAGTCCTTTATCTTGTATATTCTGTCTTTGGAAAATCTCTGAATATCAAATACAACTTGCTCATCCACGAGACCTCAAGGGCAGGGTGATGACTGCATGTGTTCCTGGATACAATGCCTGGCACAGGTAGATGTTCAACAAATGCATATTGAATGAATGAAAGGATCTTCTTCTCTGTCTTCTAACTAACACAAATTTAGTGTGTGTCTTCTATATACTTAATGCCATGAACCATTCTTTGTATAATTGTGTTCATTAATTAATTCTTAATTATTTCAAATTTATTAGGCAGACAACTACTCTGGCCAACCTAAAGTAAAACATAGGAAAGAGATTTGATTCGATAAAGTGATTTGCTAAAACCTTCTATCTGTCCCTATTTGGAAGTTGGGGTACTTTTTTCAGATGACTAATCTGGCATAGGAAGCCATTGATAATTGGTGATAAATTACTGATAAATTCTTCGTAGTTACCAAACAATTATATTAACAGGAGGCAACCAGAGACAAAGTAAAAGGTGTGAGTGAATTCTCAGGTCCCACTAGGACATGTGAAATGCACCTTGTAAGCTAAAAGTTAATTAGGAAGCAGGAAAGGACATGAGTATCAGTGAGCATGAAACTCTAACCAGTGGTAAGTAAACAAATTCTGTGATCTGCATGGATGTATACCTCCTTTGTATGAGGAAGTCGTGATGACATTAAATCAGCATGGGCTCACTGAGAAAAGTTACATTAGAGTAATTTCATCTCCTTTTTGACAGGACTTGTAGCTGGGCAGATTAGAAAAAAGTATTCAGAGACAAAGAGTACTTGGCCTTGGCATTTCATGTTACCTCGTGAAAGACAGAGAAATTCAGGCATGCAGTAACATGAATGGCTGAATATATCACTGCTTGAACACACATCCCCAAACAGTTGTGATTAACAAGTGTATTTCAGTGCATACATTTTTTTTTTTTAGTGATGTGTCTCAAGGATCTGTATTTATTTCTGTTTTCCCATCATTTTTATCTATTACTTGTGTGAATGAACAGAAAATGTTTGTAAAATGTGAATAAAATAAACCTGAGTCGGATAGTGGATATGATGGATGAAAGAAACAGGTATTTATTAGAGTGTACTCAGAAGTGTAGTATACTCTAGTCATGGGTTTACACATCCATCTCTTCAGTAGAATTGAGACAGACCATGTCTTAATCTCTTTGTGTCCCTAGTTTTTCACAATGTCAAGCACATAGTGGTACTTAAATATTATTTGAATCCTGAATGCCTGAAGGATAAGTCAAATTGAGCAAGATTTATGGATATCAACGAAGTTCGTAGTAAAAAACATAGCTGTCAAAATAGCTAATGTGAACTTAGATATCATTAATAGAAAAATAGATTCTAAAAGTAGGAAAGTGGTCCCCCTCTGTTACTCTGTGTTTGATGCTGTTCTTTGAAAAATGACCAAAAAATGGCAAAAAGGACATGATGGTTGCTTTCAAATTTGCTAGACTATAATGTGGAAAAAGGAAAGTAGATTTGTTCTGTTTGTTGCACAGAATTAGATCTGGGCCAGTGGGTAAAATTAAAGGAAACATATTTAGATCAACATCTGGAGTATGCCATTCTAGAAAATAAAAAATGGTTTTCTATCAGTGGAGATGAGTACCACAGGCTAGGTGAAAACTGGCAGAGATACTATAGGTAAGCTTCTTAAGACAATTTAGGAGGTTTAATTACATAATGTTTAAGGGCACATTAAAATCTAAAATTCTAATATTCACTGATTTTATCTTTGAGCCTTCAATTTGTTATGAAATTGAAGGCATGTGGTCCCGTGCATACAGTAGATGCTTTTAAGTATGTTTAAGTGTAGGGAAGTAAAAAAAAGAAAATCTTATTCATTAAGAAAACATATAAATATATATAAGCCATGTAAGTTTGAAAAGGTATTCCACTATTTGTGTTCAGAACAGCAGAGAATGTTTTACTTCCATCAGCACTACTTATATATTAATCCTGAAAAGAGATTTATGAAGCTATTTTGTTAAATCCTGGATCTAAAACAAACAAAAACCTTCAAAACTACAGATTTAAAACATTATTAAATGAATACACTGCAAAAGAAAAATGTGCAACTTGAAAAAAAATATCTGCAGGTTATAAACATTAAAATATGGAAAAAGGTAGCAACAATTCAGAAAACCATCTGTTTAGCCATGGTATATATATATATATATGCCAGCAAAACAAACAGGAATTACAGCTATAATGTAAAAATAAAAGATGGTGATGAAGAAAGCAAAACTGACCGTCATAGGGTTGATTTACCCTATAAGATTTCAAAATATATCCCAATATAAAACATAATAGTCAAAACCATATGAACAGAATAAAAATTCCAGAAGTTGATTAAAAATATTTGCAGGACTTGGGGTGCCTGGGTGTCTGTTAATATATTATAATCTGTTAGTGAGTTAAATGCCCAACTCCTGATTTTGGCTCGGGTCATGATCTCAGGGTTGTGAGACTGAGCTCCAAGGAGGGCTCGTGCTGGGCATGGAGGCTGCTTAAGATTCTCTCTCTCCTTCTCCTTCTGCCCTTCCTCCCCCACTTGCACTCTCACTCTCTCTCTCTAGAAAAAAAAAATTGCAGAACTTATATAGAAAGAAAAAAATAATAAAACTGATATAACATGAGAGAAAGAATCACTAATAAATGATGTAGTTAACAAATGCATAGCAGCATTTATGACATCATACATTTGAATAAATTCTGGATGACTCAGTCATTCACTGAATCAACTCATTTATTAATTGTAAGAAGAAAAGGATGAAATGGTTTTTCCATCCCAGCTATGAGCTGGGGATAAAACTGGAGCTACTGAAGAAATGGATTTTATTATAAAAAATAATATTTTGAAATACAATATTACGTCATATAATGTCAAACTTCACTAATAACTAGATAAATTACAAGAAAATACACATAAAAGTTACAATAAATTACAGATTACAATATATCTTCCACACAAAGTGGCATGAAATCAGGGTAAATGTTTAAGGCTGGGAAGACTGTGGTTAAAAGGGTACTTGTAGATACTGCTGGTCAGAGTACCTATTGCTAAAAAAAAAACATCAAAATGTTCCTACCCATTGGTTGGTTTCTATGTACTATTCCCTAATAGAAGAAACCAGAGTTCTTTGGAAAATGGCTTAACCTAGGGCTTGGGCAGGGGAAATGATAGCTGAAGCTAGTCTACCTCATTGTGCTAGAGGGAAGGGGGGTGAGTAAAAAAAGGAAGGGAGGGGCACCTGGGTGGCTCAGTGGGCTAAGCATCTGCCTTCAGCTCAGGTCATGATCCCGGGGTTCTGGAATCGAGTCCCACATCAGGCTCCCTGCTCAGCAGGGAGTCTGCTTCTCCCTCTCCCTCTGCCGCTCCCCCTGCTTGTGCTCTTTCTCTCTGACAAATAAATAAAATCTTTTAAAAAAAAAAAGGGAGTAAGTAAGAAAGAAAATAAGGGAGTAACTAGCCTATGGGGGGGCAACCTGTTAGAAGGCCCACTGAAACCCACCTGAAAGAGCTCCTAATGGCTAACTCCAGAACAGTTTGAGCCTCAAATAAATATTATAATAAAATTCTTAGATTATAAACTAAAGAATAGCATATGTATTCATGAGTCCACACTGATCTAAATAGATAACTGTAAAAATGCATGTGTGGGAGAAGGGATAACTCTTCCTTATAAAATAATTCCACTTCCAGCAATCAAACTTAGGGGAAAACATCGGAGATGTAGTAGAAGACTTCAGCATTCAAAGATGTGTTATGTGTTAACTGCAGTGAGATTATAATAATTACATTTCTAAAATAGTGATTTCTCTTTTGACGAATTAGTTTACAGTCATTATAATGTCATTTCCAGAAAATGCTTCTCAGGAAATATCCATAATATAATGATGTGCAGGATATCATTATAGGACATCTATGTTTACAAACTGGAGTACTCCAGTTTGGCTACAGTGTGTGTGTGTGTGTGTGTGTGTATAAACATAGGGTATGTTAAAAATGTTTATGTCTGATTGAAATAAAAAAATAAAAATCATACATAATCCTATTTGTTTTTCCTTGCAAATTTTCTAAATTATTATTTTTTTTCTAATAAAATTTAAAACTACAGGTAAATTGGGGTACATATAATTAGTCAATGTGTATCTCAAATATCTTTATCTGAAATAGTTTGGGAGATAGTGTAGGTAAATACATGACTTTTGGTTATTTGTTTGCTTTATATCAGCACCAGAAACCACTATTAATTTCTCTATTGCATTGCTTTATGTGACAAAAGTCAGGGTAGAAACCGAAAATGCTTTTTTCCTAACTTTAAGAAGAAGACTATAACAACCATAATAATTGTTTTATTAATATATTATTACATAATAAAAGTAAATTATTATTAAATAATTGAGCTAATCAATCTCACTCCAACTATGCAGCATCCATAATCTATTTGAAGTATACCTGAGCACAGATCCATCTGTAAAACATCTATTTGTATGTGTTATGCATCTTCTTTTAGGTACCAATGTCCTCTCCAAAACATGCACTCCACACACAATTGTCTAACATGTAAAATGTTAACAAAAACTTTAACTTTGAAATTATTTGACAATATGATATTAAATCATTATTAGACTAAGGTATATATTTTATTTTGCACATTTAAATTGTTATATCTCCTGAAAATGTTTATAACATAAAAAAGAATGGATGAAATAAATATGGGTCATAAATTGAAAATAAAATCACTTAGAGGGCACTATGCTGTAATTTGACTTTAACCATCCACAAAGCCCATCTAGTTGTGAATTCTACATTGACAGCAGCTTCTATCTGGTTTTAGACTATATTCAAACAATGCCTCACGTTCAAATGAAAGTGATTCACCTAATCTTACCAAATATTTACCTACCATATATTTTTACTTTTTAAAATGTAATTTTGATCCCACAGATCCAACCTTTTGATACAAAACAAGATATAGGTAAAATATGTAACTTCAAATATTCTGGAACTCTTGTCAATGAGAAGTTTTGGGGAACATCAAAACAAATGTGGCAAAATTCAGTAACCCTCATCTTAGTTCTGCTAAAAAGGCATTATGCCTTGAAAACCCATCAATGCACAGAACAAGCCACTAAAATGGATTCTGCTTCCTTACCTCACTTTCCAGAGCTCAGCACAGTGTCTGGCTTACAGATGATAGTCAATAAATGTTCAATTAAAGAAAATTGAACTATACTACTTCTTTATGACATAAGTTATGACGAGCTTTCACTTTGATTCATGTAAAAGTTATGGGGCTGACATAAAATCTAACTGACATTAGATCCATTAACTAATAAAACTGATATTGTTAAAAAAAGAAGATCCCTATATATAGTTAAACCAAGTAGGTATAAACATAATGAATATTAGTATCAACTTTCACATGTGAATGTACTGTAGAAGATGAGGACCATCTACAGTAAGAAAACTTTAGAAAGCCATAGTTTACAAACATAATTTAGAAATAGTTCTACTGTTAATCAAGTAACGAAAGATTGATGTTGCACATAATTAAACTCCTGATGAAAATGTGAGTAATGAAAAATCAGGAAAACAAATTGGGAAAACACAAATTTAATTTTATAAGTATCCATATTTCCTTCTGACTCATTTTCTTAAAGTAAAAGGAAATGCAGATTTCAGAAGAAGAAAGTAGGGCAACACTGTTTATTCCCTCCAAACACTTAAGATACCAAAAGGGCTGGAACAACTTTAACAGCAGTTCTTACCATCATAAAGAAATGCAGATATTTGTCTGGGTTTTTTCATCAAAATTAATCAAATTAACAAAAAAAAATGACAAAAAAGCCATTTATGGGACACAACCATAGTTAAAAATTTGATTAAGCCATACTTCTGAAAGTATCTATGCATCTGTGTGTCTACCTATACACACACATAGACACCTACATGCATATGTAACCATGTGTGTGTATATACGTGCATCCATGAAAACCGAGACTTACTAATATGTCTTGGGAATAATGCACAAACATACTCTTCTTATATGGAACCAAACCTTCTTAATGTTTTTGAGATAATTCACAAAAATATTCCCCAGAATAAGGCAAAAAGTATTTTATCATACTGCATTCTTTTCAGGAACCATTATGAGATACTCTGTCCTGATATCCCTAGAAGTTTCTAGGAGTTTTAGGAGCAGATGCTTGTTTTGCTTCCTAATAAAAATTTGAAGGAATGTGTCAAAGTAGATTAAACTATGTCAGAGTCTTTAAAAGAAAACCCTGTTCTTCTTTCAAGAAGGTTTTTGTGTAGCAAAAGAAAAAAAAATGAGCATTGCAAGCAGTTCTGAAAACACAACTGAGATGCAATTTGATAAATAGCCTTCTATCATCTAAGCCAGAGCAGTGGAAAAGCATGCTATCAGCACTTTCATCAAAGGCACTATTGACTCCTCTTTTTCTATCTCATTTTATCATGACTTTCTCATTTTGTTTACTCAGTCAGTGATTGGAAAAAATGACTCCTTACCCCTTGGATGAGTTATGATGGGGTCCACTAGAGAAGGGTCCTTTTCTCCATCTTTGCTGCCGCCACCACTGCCTTCACCAGCACCATCTCTTTCAATCAGTTTATCCACCATGGCAATAATGCAGTTCAGGCTCTTCCCCACACTGGCCCACACCCTATCCTGAAAAGAGCATGAGTATCACTACACATTTTTATTGCAAACACGAGATAAGGCAAAATCTGACAAATCCATTTTAGAGAAGCAGGTAGAGGAACAATCATAAGAATGCAGACTCAGTGATTAATTCTCATAGTCCCATTAATTTGGCCAGACTATGAATATACAAGAAGAAATCTGTTTTCTCTTAATAAAGCAAAATTTAAGTGCTATAAATTTTTTATTTAGTTCATTATTTTTTCTAAGTCATAAAACAATGATGAACTACTGTGAAATATTAATCCACAATGGAACACAACCTATGATATTTTAAACTGGACATATCTGTTTTCCTTATCAACACTTAGCAAGAAAGCAAAGAGACACCAATGTTTTTAAAGAATAGCTATAATTTGCACTCAAAATTCTTGTTTTTCCTTATTGTGGTAACATATATAACATTGTTTACCATTTAACCATTTTTAAGTGTACGGTTCAAGGGCATTAAGTACATTCACATTATTATACAACCATCACCACCATCCTTCTCTAGAATTTTTCATCTTCCCAAACTGAAACTTTTACCCTTTCAAAATGAACTCCCCACTCTTCTCTCCCCTGCCACTGGCAACCATCATTGTATTCTCTGTCTCTATGAATTTGACTGCCCTAGGTAACAAAAGTTCTTAAAGTGTGGCCTTCACATCACCTCTAACAGAATGACCCAGAGAATTAAAATACAGATTGTTGGCTCCTACTAAGTCAGTCAGAACCACTAGGAAGAAAGCGTTCTACACTGAAATTTTGACAAGCTCTTCAGGTGCTTCTGACCACCTAAATCTGAGAACTTCTACTCAATATTATGTGCTACAGCCATTAATGTCATTGTGGCTGATTTATTTCTTAGGAAGCAACCCCTACCACTAGGGGGTCTCTTTGTCATTCAACCTACCAATTCTGATTAGCATCCATTTTTGTTTAGGGCAATTCATGACACTGAATTCTTTGATTCATAAAAGTTGTTACTTCTTAATACAAAATTTAAATATAGTTATCATTATGGTAGCCTCTCATCCCTTGCTTCCCTTTTTGCTCCTCTCTCCACATCATTTAGATGGAGTCACTGACTCCCCAACTGTGATGGCTAATTTTATATGTCAACTTGATTGGATCACAAGACTTCCAGATATTTGGCTAAACATTATTTATGAGTGTGTCTGTAAGAGTGTTTATGGATGAAATTAATATTTGAATTAGTGGACTCATAAAGCAGTTTGTCCTCCTCAATGTGGGTGAACATCATTCAATCCATTAAAGGCCTGATAGAACAAAAATGTGGAGGAAGTCAAGATGTGATCCTTCTTGCCTGATTGACTGAATCAGGACATTGATCTTCTGCCCTCAGCACTCCTGGTTCTTAGGCTTTCAGACTTGGAATGGAATATACATCACTGGCTCCTTTGTTCTAAGGCCCTTAGACTCAGACTGAATTCCACCACCAGCTTTCCTGGGTCTTCAGCCTGCAGATGGCAGATCTTGCAGATGGCAGATCCTGGAACTTCTCGGCCTCCAAAATTGTGTGAGACAATTCCTTATAATAAATAATATAGATCTAGAGGCGCCTGGGTGGCTCAGTCGTTAAGCGTCTGCCCTCGGCTCAGGTCATGATCCCAGGGTCCTGGGATCAAGCCCCCCATCGGGCTCCCTGCTCCGCGGGAAGCCTGCTTCTCCCTCTGCCTCTGCCCCTGCTTGTGTTCCCTCTCTCGCTGTGTCTCTTTCTGTCAAATAAATAAACAAAATCTTTAAAAAAAATATATAGATCTTATTGCTTCTGTTTCTCTGAAGGACCTGAGTACACATGTTAGGTGTATCTTATGTATCACATAAGAACCAAATGGATTTATGGTGCTTTTCTTGCATCTTTCTCTGTAATAGAGCTATTTCAGAGCTATCTGGAGTAGCACTTAATGCAAAGATCATACTCAATTATAGTACTTTTTTAGTAGCTAATACATTTTTACCCAAAAGCATATTTTTATCCAAGTTAATTTTGCTAGTTTATAAACAAAGAAACTAATTTTGGGTAAGATAAATCTAGGAAGAAAGAACTATAGTTGAGTTTAGATTATTGGATGGTTGTCTTATAAAGACTAAATTAGTTGAATAATGTAACGAACAGATATGGGAGTGTACAGATATGCATACTACAGCAGAGGGGGAATAGTAGAACATTCAAAGTTTAAAAAGTTAAGTTCGAGGTCCACCTACATGACATGCTAACTTGGGAAAACCGCCTCATTTCTGGGGAGTCACAGTTGGTTCATCTACAGTTTAGAACGCCCTCTTACCTCACCGTGCTGCAGTGGGAGTCAAATAACATAGTTTCTATGAAAGTGCTTGGAAAATTATTACAATTTGGCAAAATCACATCCTATTCTTACTGGTTTTCCTAAATGAATCAAACTTGCTTTTTATCACCTTATAATCCTGGGTGTGAAATATGCTATTAATCATAAATAATCATAAAAATGTTTCCCTTAAAGGCAGATTTCTTCCACCAAAAAATTAAAAGTCCTTCCCTTCTAAGGGAAACTAAGACACCAATCACATCCATAAATTGCTTTATGCCCTGCCTGTTCTCTGAGAAAATAAGGTGGAGGTACCTCTGAGGTATGACCCAGGAGACCTAACAAAGCTCACTTCTGGGATGAAACATGGGGAAAGGTAAGCAAACTGAGGTCCTGACATCACTCGTATTGGGATTTGGTGAGGAGCTTACATTTCAGACCACAGTAACAAACTTACTGGCCCCTATTCTGAATATGGCTTAATTTCCACCAGCAACTACATCTTTAAAGTTGTTGAATGGAAAAATGAAGTAACTCTCCAGCTAACACTGGGAATAAACTCTGTTATTGAGGGGAAAAAAAAAAGGGTAGAGGATTATTCTTAATTTTCCAGATTAGCTTTATACGTGAGATAAATTTTCAACTCTCTTCTTGTTGCCCATGTTGAGAGGAACCTTATATTCTGATCAAAAATCAAGTAGTATTGCATGCTGCCTTTCTTATAGAAAGTAATATAAGGGGTTAACCAATTTCTCTTAATTACATCTCCAAGGGCCAGAATATAAGAATACATAAAAGGATAATTTTACATTCTACTCCTATATATTGTTCTTCCTTTATAAGATACTTTGGACTATAGGATTATACTCACAGAAAAAGTAATCTTTGCAGCCAGTTAGAGAGAACTTTATTGACATGAGATGCAGAGTGAAGTATGTTCATTGGATGAGACCAACAACCATACGGTAAGAGGTTAGGTGGCAAACAGTAGAAGAACATTTAAGTCATTAAATACTTAGAAGACACACAAGCTAGGAGGATGTTTGTTGGGGGTGAGAAATTGAGCAGTTTCTTATGCAAAACAAATAACATAATTCTTACATAATCAAATTTTTTTATTGAAGACACACTCAGCAGGAGACCCCAAGCGGACTCAAGCTGGTCTTTATCTTTTGGAGAGGAGATCCTGCCTAGCTGGTGGGGAGAGAATGCTGAGTTTTGCTAGTCACTGCTTCTTTTTGCTTTATGGCATCTACAAAGTAGATTAAAGTCATCCATTTGCATTGCTGTCTCTCATACTAGTCTATGAGTTGTTTGAGGGCTGTGTCTTCACTACACTGCACAGGGCCTGGAGGAAAGGCAGAGAGAGAGAAATGGAGTAGAGGAGAGAGGAGAACAGACATGACTCCGACCCAGAGGCAGATTGAGAGCTGCTATTTATATTCACCTGCTATATGAAATTAGCTAATCTACCTTCAAAATCACCACATAAGATGAACATTATGGACTCAGTCTTTAGAGGCGAGGAGACTTAAGGTAAGAGATATTGAATAACATTCCACATGAAAATGGGTATAACTAAATTAGAAATCCTATTTGGTTTCAAAGACTTGATTCTTCCCCTAGGATCTCCCACAGAATTGTGGCACACAGTAGGAATTCTTCTTTGTGAGATTACTAGAACTCTGGGGACAAGCTAGACAGAGGAAGGTCAGGAAAAGGAGCCACAGGAAGGATCACACAGAGGCGTGTGTCACTTTACATGAACAAGAGTAGGTGTCAGTTATCTGAGACTTGAAAATGAGTCCAATGGCAAATCACTAAGGATGACTCTGAAAAAAGTCTGGTCACACTGTACCCTTAAGTTTGAAATCAAGAGGGTCATACAATCAAGGACAGAACAATCACTCAGCTGAAAGGTCACTGAACTTGGGTCAAAGGACGTAAGTGACTCACATACACAGAGGACAGCGTCAGCTTCAAAACCCCGAATCTGTTCATGTGGCCGGGAGTGGGTTATAGGCAGGAAAGGTAACTCAATTTCTAGGAGAGAATTATTCATTGTTCTTAGCAAAATCATCATTTTGAAATTAAGATGCTAAAAATGGATAGGCAATATTCTTGAAGGGAAACCTTACATATCTGATTTCTCTCCTAAACAAACCACTTTCCATAATATCTCTGTGAAAGCATTCACACAAAGGAAAATGATCATCGAAAATGCATTCTAATTCTGATAATTTTCACTCATAAGGACAGTCCATGTAGAAGCTTCTTTTTGCTTAGATTGCTAGTATGGCTGGGGCCTACTCCATTTTCTCCCTACTAAGATCACACAATATGTTTCAGATTGCTCCCACGAAGAAAAGAGGCTGGTCAGTGGGGTGAAGACAGTGGAAGCATAAGAATGTGGCTATAGTCCACGGTGCTTCCATCCTTCCCCTTTTCAGGTCAGGGATACTACTCTAGATCCTGCTTAGCTCCACAGCCACTTGCGAGGTTTCAAAACAAAACAAAATAAATCAAAACCAAAACCAAAACCAAACTAAAACAACAACGTATCAGAAGAACATCTTGCTGGGCCTTTCCCCCCCCCCCCATAAATAGCAGCCATTATCCTGCTATGTCTCCTGCTGAAGTAAGTAATGGAAAATTGGTGGGTTACAGTCTAACCTTTATTAAATGGAGCCTAACTGGTGTCCTTGACCTTAATGGAGCCTTTAGACAATCCATCTTCTTGGAGGTGAAGGGCTGTAAACTATTTCTCGGCAATGGGGGCACAAGGTCAACGGGGAACTAGTAGCAATATTTATTCCATTCTGAGTCAGGTGCTGATTTTGGTCCTTATTTATTTTGGGGTTAGGACCTAAGCTACGTGCAGGTCAAGCCCATGGCAACAGATGCACAGATTTAATGGACATGCCAGTGAGTAGTCAGGGGGACTTTGCACCTCGCAAAGTGAGCCATGAGGGCAGGGGACATGGTGCTTACTCTGCATGCCACCCTTGTATGAGATTGGTGCCATGGAAAAAAATCCTGACTCCTCTGGATCTGCAGTTAACTTAAAAAAATAAAAATTAAAAAAAAGCTCAGCAATGCTTAACTGGTCAATTTTTCTGGAGCCAATTTTCCATCAGCAAGAATGTGAAGACAGACTGAGAGCTGAAATGGGGGTCCAAAGTAGCTTTGTTTTACCTATATCTCTATGTACAATTTCCCACTTGTCATTACCAATTTTTGAGGACTTTGATTAGAACGGGCCAGTGAAATAATATGGCCAATGGCATATTCAAAGAGAAGCTTCAGTTTATCCTTGAGTTGACTGAGAGCAAGTGGTACTCGACTGGCCTCATTCCTCAACACTGCAAACCTTCTCTCTTTCAATAGCTTGCTGGGTCTTCTCTCTAAATCCTTACTTTACCAGACTGTGGGGTAAAAGGAGTTGCACTTAAAATACTCTGTGGCACAAACTGGCACATGTATGGCCCACAGTAGGTAGTACACACACACACACACACACACACACACACACACACCTGCACACACGCATATAGCCATACACATCGTGTGCATTAAAAATAGCCAGACATGTGATATCCATCAGAATTAAGGGAGATTCCCCAACCTTTGCTTCCTATTGATCCTCCTGCTTAACTTCACCTAATTACCCATGTAAAAAATCCCTGACCTTTGTTTCCTGATAACCACACTGCTGGCCTCACCCTGAAATTCAGTTCTTAGTCATAGAAGTGGATTCAGCTAGTCAGCTACTGTTTCTCTAGTAGACTTCATATTCTCCTGGTTTGGCTCTTGGCCAGACCCATACAATCAACTATCACAGGATCAGGTCTACACATGAGTGCACGTTCACCTTATCCATCACCATACTCAGATCATCACTCCTCTGATCAAAAGCAGGCTTTCTACTGCAGCAAGTATCCATTCTTCTCTCAGCCCGGAGGCACGTCTGCAGTTGTGTTGACCTACATAATTCTCCTTATTTCTCGTTAATCTTCAAAATGAAAACTTCCCCAGGTCAATCTCCTTGCTGTCCTAGATACATGCTATTAATTAGCTCAACATATACTTTCTGGGCATCTGCTACAAGCTTGCTCAGTGCTCAACATCAAAGATACGAAGGAAATCTTGGAGGAACTAATATTTCTATCTTGACACATGCTTAGAATACCTTCTCTCACCTTCCATCAATCCAAATTCTCACCCACTCAAATCTCATCATCTCCAAGAATGGTTCATTCTATTCTCTCTGCTTAACAGTGGGCTCTATGAGGGCAATGACTATTATTAATTAATCCTCTTATTCTCAGGTCCTGGTACTCATCAGTAATAGATAAATAAAAGAATGAATCCAATGAGTGAATGAATGAATCAGAAAGAAGGAAGGAAGGGATGATTTCTTCATCCTCTCCAACCTTCATATAACTTCTCTCTGAATATTTTCGACATGTTTAATGTGTATCACACAACCACCTCCATCTGGGAAAGATTCCATATCTTTCCATATCTCTGCTTATTTTATGAGTTCTGGCCATTCACTTGAATTAGATGATATGGCTTTTGAGGATCCATATTTTATACTTAATTTGCTTTCCCCCAAGTAGCAATATAGCATTATTACACACTATTGATGCTTAATTAACATCTGTTGATTGACTTACCAACCTATGACTTACAAGTAAAAAATACAACTGTAGTAAGTATTATCACATGAAACTTCAAATTAAATTTAGAACCAAGTTCATACTCTGAATGACTGCGTTCAACCTAATAAATGCCACATCATGCTAATGCTTTCAATTCGGTGAAAACATTACATAAAGCATTTGTTTATTAACAAAAAAAATCCACTGATTAACTAAAGCTTTTAATTTTAAATTGGTAATTGGATGTTATCTGCACATCATTAGACAGTTGCACAACTGGCTGAATTATATGACATTATCAGTTAGTGTGTTGCATTTAATCAATTTCCAGGATTGATTTTTTTTTAACGGAATGTACCCTGATATATCAAGCCAACAGTCTGCCTATATATATGTCAGCATTTCTTTTTAATTATTTATGTTTGAAAGAGAGAGAGAGCGAGCATGAGTGGGGTGGGGAGGTGTAGATGGAAAAAGAAAATCTTAAGAAGACTCCATGCCCAGTGGGGAGCCCAATGTGGGGCTCGATCTCACGACCCTGAGATCATTACCTGAACCAAAATCAAGAGTCGAATGCTTAACTGACTGAGCCATGTAGGTGCCCTGCTCAGCACTTTTTTTAACTATTCATTAAAGTACGGAGATTCAAAAATTTCTATATAGAAAATAATGACTCACTATTCACACAGGAATGTACTAAAGTTTAAGAGCACTTGATTTGAATGTAATCATAAATTTCTAAAGTATGTGTGTATATTCATTCAAGTTTGCATATTCATTATATACAGGCAAATTAAAATATCTGATGTTGAATCAGGCATTGTAAGAGTCAATAAAGAATCCAAGGGAGATGATGGTATTCAATATGAAACCACAGGAAAATCACCATTACATTAATAAAAATAAAATATCTCTGTTAAAAACACTAGTTTGAGTTGGAAGATGAACTGCTGATTCAGCAAATCCATTTATTCATTTATTCCTACATTAACTCTGAAAAATACATTGAACTAGTGTGTATAAAACACTGTATTAGGTGCTGTAAAACAGGGAACTGAAGGTGAATGTATTAACTTCATGTGGGAAAATCTAGAAATTGTCAGGATTTCATGAATATGGATGCACATAAAGATCTCATTTGGGGTTTCTTTTCTTTAATAGAACATTTGTGCATTTTAATGGACAGTCATGAACTTTGCTTAATCACCTTTCGTGGACTTTAATATTGGATAAGTATTCCAAGCACATTTCTCCTGAGTGAAATGGACCGGAGAAGTTCAGGGATGTTTCCCATCCATCAAGCAAACAGATGATAGAACACATTTCAGTTGCCACATAGGGAACAACTAGCCTAATACTCCCTGTCTTTACCTGCCCTTGCTGATGGGGTGAGCGGATGCTTCCAATAGCCCCTCCTCATTATAAGATTAACAAAACCAGACAACCTTATTATGTATGATTAGGGATGAAAAAGAAAAAGCTGGGAAAGGGGAAAATAGTCATTTCCAATCATATTTGCTGGGTAGCATCTAAAATTTCTGTGTAACTAGGACCTTTGTAATCAGCACATGAATAATCAAATACAATTAAAATTGCCACCGCTGGGTTTCTGGAAGCTTTTGAAGGCCTTAACTCATCATGTTCTATGTTCTTCATCATGTTCTTTGGTTATCTCTGATGTTCTGTATCCATCTTGAATTTTACTGCTTTCTATGTTTGGAGATACTGGAAGAGGACTTGAATAGTCACCTCTCAAGTTGATTATGACACTAGGAGATATGCACTAAGGAGAGAGGTATATAGCTGGGTACTTTCGACTAGAAGAGAAAAACAAAATCCCCAGAATAATTCATGAATTCTAGTAAGGGAAAAGGCACCCGACATAGTGCAGAGTCATATTAAGGTTGAATATTCCATGTTTCAAAATAAGAAGGTAAACAAGAATAATTTGAGGGCAAATTTCACAGCCATTAATTTATTCTACAAATAAAAAATGAGTCCCTTTTCTGTGCAGATGGCCTGCTAACTGTGGGGATACAGCAGTGATCATGATGCGGACTTTGCCCTTTAGGAGCTTATAAAGATCATGAACACATGGAATAAACAGATACATAAACAAATGATTATAATTCAGTATTCATGAGGCTGTATGATCACAAGATGTAAGAATAATGCTTTATTATACAAAATGTTTTAGAGTTGAATGCATATATATATATATATATGACATACATCTCTATCTATAACATAAAATTTGGAAGTAAATGGCCATAATTTAGTGGAAATTTTATTCATTCAGATAACTAAGATATAAGGTGTTGCTTTAGAAAAGTTAAATCATAAGTTAGTATCTAGTTGTCTATAAGAATTAATTACCTCTAAAAAATCAGATTTATTCCCTTCCTATTAAGATCAGGTCAATGGTTTCACATAAAATAATTCTAGCCAGTCAGAGAACTAAACAAGATCTCTTTGAATTATTAATTTGCATAGGTACCTCTGCATTATGCACAGCCTGAACTATTTTCCCTAGAGACAAGGTCTAAGATGGAGACAGAAGATGGCAAGTGACGTTGAGAATAGAGATCATTTCAGATTGCCCGTGGAGGTATCTGGCTGGCTAAATATGTTTTGCCTTCAATAGTAATATTTTGCAACTACGTATGCTTATGGTTACCAATTATGGCAATATAAATAGTTCTATCAATACTCTTGTGTAGCTTAAGCATTCATATTTGTTCTAGACATTATTAGAGAAAGTTGTAGTACAAAATGGAATGTGAGATGTTGGTAAAGAACATGCCAGAAAGTGGTTTATGTAAATCTCATTGCAAAAAGCAATCTTCGGGAATACCGAGTTACAGAGAAACCACAATTTTTTTCAGGTTATATATGACTTTGTTAACAGGATGTCTGACATAAATATTACTATAAATTTATGCTTTGGCTTCTATAACCTATAAAATTATTGAAAATTTATTATAGATTAATGTGGATCATCTATTGTGCTTATGTGTCATGAACACATTTTACCATAAGAAGTCATAGCAAATGTTACCCAAGTTTAAGCATGGAAATAAAATTTAAAATTTGATTTACATTTACAAACAAAGAAGGGAATTAATTGGGTAGTTTGGAGGGTGAAATGCTGCCTGCTATAGAAATTTAGTTCAACTGAAAAAATGGGTTTGGGATATGACTAACTAATAAGAATAGTTTTCCTACTTCTGCTCTCTGTTGGAATGGATCAGAATATAAAGGATCAGAAGTTTATCTTTTTTTTTTTTTTTAACAATTTTTGAATGAGGGTAGCCAGATTTAGCCTCGAACCCATCAGTGTAGTAATGTTGAAGTTAAATCACAGTGTTCTAGAGAATAGTATAATTACTGGAAGCCACAAAAACTGGGTCAACTTAATACTTTAGTTGGATGACATGCTTTCATATTTTGGACAAACTAATCTTGGAATCCCAGCTGCTAGAAGCATCTGTTGTAGAGATAAAGAGAAAGAAAAGCAATATGTCATTTTTACCAGCTAAAAGATGAAGAATGTTATATTAGTTTATTTCTTTGCACAGATTGTCATAAAATCCCAACATTCCTTTGGGTTTGATTGTTTACTAATTTTCAGGAAAATAAATCTTTAAAGCATTCAATCATTTAGTAAGTAAAATTCAGCAAATAACAGACACTTTTTTTTGTCAATGATCATTTTACTTTCAATCTCTTCCATATTGACTAGATAATTATTATCCAGATTCATATGTCATCAATTTTGCCAACAAAACATGTTGAAAAGAGAACAGCCTCACACTGATTTAGAATTAATAGAAATTCTTTCTCTTAACCTCAAAGAGAAAGGTTTTTATATGAACAGAGCAGAATTCAAGAGTAATTTACAAGTATATATTTACTTTCCAACATTTATTATAAGAGGCTAAAGATAGTTGTTCAAGGTAAGTGATTGTTAAAACTACAATCATTGTAAGACATTAAATAAAACAAATAATGTCTTTTTTAAATGGAGCTACTGTAATCTTATGTGCAAATCTAAACCAACTTAAATGATCAGAGAATACTTTCATATACCACAGAAACCTAACTAAATTAACTTAAAACACTGAATTATTTCAGAAAGTTGATTAAACATGTGATCAGTGCTGAAACTTTTCTAACACCTAATTAACTAAGAAAAGTGGTACACAAAGTTATGTTTCCAATTCATTTAATAGCACTGTCTCTAAAGGCATTTTCTTTCTTTCTTTTTTTTTAAAGATTTTATTTATTTGAGAGAGAGAGAATGAGAGACAGAGAGCACGGGAGGGAAGAGGGTCAGAGGGAGAAGCAGACCTCCCGCTGAGCAGGGAGCCGGATGTGGGACTCGATTCCGGGACTCCAGGATCATGACCTAAGCCAAAGGCAGTTGCTTAACCAACTGAGCCACCCAGGCGCCCTAAAGGCATTTTCAATTAGCTACATTTTCTTTGGATTCACTCAACTTTTCAAAGTTAGATAAAGCTTTGAAAATAACGTTAAATGGTTATGACTTTGGTAAATTTTTTTTTAAGTAAGGGATTTCTATCTTTTAACCAAGGTATCTTTTTAGTAGAAAGTGGCTGCTATGGAAAATCAATTAGAATGTTATGTAACAATCAAAGTTAGTTACATTTGTACACAGAGTCAAATTATATTAGGAGGAGAGAGAAGCAACTTTTCTGAGTGGGAAGGATTTTCCTTGCATTCATACCTTCTAGCAACAGCGGGTTCTGGAGGAAATTCAGAAATAATATGAAAGAAGATAAAGAGGGAGATGCAGATCTTTATTATTATCCTACCCTTTTGCCTGTGAAGGAAACCAAAACAGCTGAGAAACTCACAGGACCCTTCCGCATCAATTGGAAGAACAAATCAGTATGACTTTTTCCTAGTGTCAAGACTAGGAAAGTATTCCCAAAAGAATAATAAAGGGTAAACTAATAACCACACAGACTCCTACTGCAACCTTGACTGGTCCTTCACGAGGACCAGGATTCTTCCTAATTTTTCCAAATGTTGCTAGTAAGGGCCTCTACCTATTTTCTTTGGTGCCTATTTGAAACTTTTACCCCTCTCCTCAGCCTATTCTCCTCTTCCCCTTCTCTTTGCACAGAACTCTATTTTAAGGATAAAATAAAGCACTCAGGTTAATATCCAAACTACATTAAGAACTCATACAACTCAATGGAAAAAAATTTAAAAAGTGGCCAGAGGAAGTGAATAGACATCTTTCCAAAGAAGACACAACAATAGCCAACAGGTACATGGCAAAGTGCTCAACATCACTCATCATCAGGGAAATACAAATCCAAAGTAAAATGAGATATCACCTCATACCTGTTAGAATGGTTATCAACAAAAAGACAAGAGATAACAAATGCTGATGTGGATGTGGAAAAAAGAGAATCCTATGTACTGTTGTGGGAATGTAAACTGGTGCAGAAACACACTGAAAAACAGTGTGGAGGTTCCTCAAAAAACTAAACATAGAACAGCCATATGATCCAGCAATTCCACTTTTAAGTATGTATATGCCTGAAGGAGATGAAATCACGATCTCAAGGAGGTATCCGCACCCTCATATTCATTGCAGCATTATTTACAATAACCAAGATATGGAAGCAACCTGAGTATATACTGACAGAAGAATGGACACAGAAAATGTGGTATATATGTGGAGTATCATTCAGCCATAAAAAGAAAGAAATCCTGCCATTTGCAACAACATGGATGGACCCTGAAGGCATTAAGCTCAGTGAACATGAGTCAGATGGGGAAAGACAAATACTGTATGACCTCATTTATATATGGAATCTAAAAACAAACAAAGAAAAAACAAACTCATAGAAAGAGAGAACACACTGATGGTTGTCAGAGCTGAGGGTAGGAGTTGGGATAAATAGGTGAAGGGGGTCAAAAGGTATGAACTTGCAGTTATAAGATAATAAGTCATGGGAGGTAATGACTACAGTCACCACAACACTGTATTGTATATTTAAAGTTGTGAAGAGAATAGATGATAAAGGTTCTCATAGAAAAATAATTCAACTATGTGAGGTGATGTATGTTAATTAAATTTATTGTGGTAATGATTTCCCAAATCATTATCATGTACCCCTTAAACTAATACAGTGTTATATGTCAGTTGTATCTCAATACAACTGGGAAAATATTTTAAACAAACATGAAAGAAGCCATCCAGCCTCACCCAGCCTCCCAAAAGTGAAGCTGATCTTTACAGTCTCCCTGCAGTCTCAGCAGATAAGCCCACTTTGCCCAGGACTGCTCTACCTGTGTGCTAGAATCATCTCCTCTCTCCGGAGAAAGGGCCTCACTCTACCAGTCATCACCTATCTGCTTCTCAAATAGTTTTTGGAGTATAAACATGCTCAGTTTTCACCATCTTTGAAGCAAGACAAAGAAACAACTAATGATAATAATCACACACACACACACACACACACACACTCTCTCCTTCTGTGTCAGCTGCTGTGTGCCTGTCTGAAAGTCATTCTCTTTCTTGAAGGGTTAACTTTCTATTCCCTTCTACGTCTTAAGAATTTTACTTCTGCGGGGCGCCTGGGTGGCTCAGTCGTTAAGCGTCTGCCTTCGGCTCAGGTCATGATCCCAGGGTCCTGGGATCGAGCCCCACATCGGGCTCCCTGCTCGGCGGGAAGCCTGCTTCTCCCTCTCCCACTCCCCCTGCTTGTGTTCCCTCTCTCGCTGTGTCTCTCTCTGTCAAATAAATAAATAAAATCTTTAAAAAAAAAAAAGAATTTTACTTCTGGGAATCCACATGACCACCAGCCTGCTGCCAGCTTTATCCCACGTACAACCCCAAGTTGCTCTGCAGTTGTCACTTGTCTTTCTAGAACCCTGAACAGGCCGTGGAGTCCCTTGCGCCCCCGGGTGTTTCTTTCTGTCTCCAGCATGGGGCACAGTGACCCAGGCAGAGCAGATGCGCAGGAACACAGAACGGCTCACCACAAAAACCTTGCCAGCCCACCGCCCATCTCTCACGCTCTTCCTTCTCTTCCCCTCATGAAAGCGTCTGTACATACAATCTTGAGTGGAAGTCATATTAGCAGAGCCTATTTTCTACCACCTGGCACTCTCCAACCTTGGTCACAACATTGTGTAACTATTTGCTAACATGTTTTATCCACTATGAGACTCTGACTTCTAGACCCTAAGGATCTAGTGTCACTTAACCTTCCCATTTGGAGCACCTACAATATAGAAGGTCTCAAAAATTATCTAAAGAAAAGGAAATAAGGAGGGAGGGCAGAAGAGGGACACTTTTGAGCAACAGGAAAGCAGCAAGGTGTGGGGGAGGATTTACATGACCACGAGGTGAAAATGATCAAAACAAAAGATACCCAATTTCAAAATCCTCACTTCATTTAACATAAAAATGGAAATTATTTGTCACAAGGTTAACATTGTATGTTTAATTAAATGAAATACAAGTTATTTTCTATACCTACTCAAACTCTTTAAAATTCCCAATACACATTTTATGCTAGATCCAGTCTCCCCATTTACCTCAAGGGATAGTATTAATCCCCATCATAAGACTATTTAATGTATGCATCTTAAAAAAGACAACGTATAGGAATAATACTAAATTAATACAAAGCATTTGCCTAGGCCTTTCCAGGTAATGGGGCCCTTATTGCACAGGTAAGTCATTTATCTCGTGACCACCTGAAGAGCTAAACAGAACAGGGGCTGTTATTTTCACTTTATAGTTGAGAAAATTGAACTTCAGAGAGGTTAAGAGGTACATACGCCTTGGAGCTGTGAATAAATTGAAGAAGGTGAAGGTAAAGGGGAGAAATATTAGATTTGCTCTTTTGAAAACGCTTCAGTGGGAGAAATGTAATCTTAATCAGCAGCAACAAATACTTATTCAGCATTTACCTCTTGGAACCCAGCTCTGTCTTTCCTGTGATAGAAATTTTATCAAAACAAAGAGCAGGCATCACTTCCCAGCCCTTCAGATAGCAAATTTTTTTGAGAGAGCTGGGCCTTTCAAATAATTTACTCTCCAAACGCTCTTAAATTCTAGGGTGGCAGAAAAAAGTAATCATTAACTATTTACCATCTATATGGCTAGAATACGATTTTCTTGGTTAAACTCATGATACAGTAAAAAGTTTCCTTCTCTGTGTGTGATGTGTGCATACTTTGAATGGTTCCTGGATAATCAATATGTGTTTATTCAGGAATAACACTGTTCCCCTTTATCCAACTAGAGTTCTTATTACCATGGTGGCTTCTTCTTGGGGGTGTGTGTGTGTGTGTGTGTGTGTGTGTGTGTGTGTGTTTATGTTTTACCTTTACTAGCTGTTTTTTCAGATGCTTTTATGTAGCCATCCTTTTGCCAATTTTAGAGCACCTGGAACAACATCTTCTTTTAAGTAATAGAATCATGAACAAGAAGGATTTAAGAGATCTCTATATCCACTGCCACTGAAATGCTAATACTTCTTGAAGTATGTCTAGAACTGAAACACTAGATTGCAACAAGAAAATATTTGCAACAAGTAGTGGATTATGAGTGATTTTCTGACTCTTTTTCTAAAAAACACAATTTTAATGGTTTATAATACCTTGGCAATAAATACAGAAAAGTATTATAGAATCCTGTAATTGTGGCATTTTTGCTTTTATGACATTTTGGAGATATATATATGTGTGTGTGTGTATATATCCAAATATATATATATATGTGTGTGTATATATATATATATATATATATATATATATATATATATAAATTTTTATGCTAAATGAATGTGATCAGTAATAAAACTAACATTTATAATTTGCCCCCAAGGAAAAAAGTGCCCTATTTACCAACAGTCTGTATTATGACTACTTCCCTACTTGTTTTGATGAAAAGCAGAGATGTCTCATCTTTCTTGCTTTCCTTTTCAGGACTAAACATTAGGAGGCAAGTGATGTGCGTGAGACTTACCCACTCTTCCTCATCATAGTCTGAATGATGTGGTATGGAGTCCTGCCTTTTCATCGGCGGGGGTGGGTCCTGGGGACAGCTCTCCTCTGTGCTGTTCTTAGGAGATGGTGGTTTCTTCAGGACACCTCCTGGTCTGGCAGTGTAGAGGGCTAAAAGAGCACTTCTGACCAGCTGATCCTTGAAGGCATGTACAAAAAGCTCTGTCTGGAAAGAAATTGACAAGGATTAGAAACACCGTGGTAGGCATCCCAGCACAGAGCTATGGAAAGGTCAACAGCAGATTTGTTGGCACGTAAGTGGTGTACCTGGTGGAAAAAGTACAGGCAACAGAGAGAGAAAATGATTCATACCAATCAATGAAAATAGTTGAATTTTGGGATGCTGCCAAGGCCTTGAGTCCTCCTGTTCTAAAAGTTAATGCTAAGGTTCTGCGGGCACTCTAAACACCAGCTGTCTCCTCAGCCCCCCTCTTTTAGTTCCAAATTCTGTCTTTGAAGATGAATTTCACTAGAGATAATCATTTGAACACCATCTACCTACTGCGCTTTTCTTTTTTTTTTTTTTAAGATTTTATTTATTTATTTGATAGAGATAGAGAGAGGGAGAGCACAAGCAGGGGGAGTGGCAGGCAGAGGGAGAGGAAGAGGCAGGCTCCCCGCTGAGGAAGGAGCCCGACGTGGGGCTCGATCCCAGGACTCTGGGATCATGACCTGAGCCGAAGGCAGCCGCTTAATTGACTGAGCCACCCAGGCGCCCCATCTACTGTGCTTTTCAAGTAATTCCAAATGCACCTTAAAAGAAAATGTGATGAGACTATGTATATTCTATATTTTAAGCAGAATGAAAGTCTAAAAGGAAGATGCATCTTAAAAATAGAGGGAGAAAATTTTTTTTCTTCTTAGCATCATGAGTAGATTTTAACAGTAGAGATGGCACAGGCAGTCTTCCCATGACAATATTTGGTTTTTATTCCTTATTATCACCCCCTAAACTGTCTCCTCCACCAAATGGTTTCAGTAATGCTCAGTGTTAATGAGGCTGCTGTGAAACTTGCCATGGTAGATTTTTACAAGTAAGTACTATAGAAATGATGGCTTCCCAACAATAAAGAACTTTACAGTAGTACTTTGCAATTTCCTGATGAAATGTTTAATAGCTTCACCCTGTACTCTACTGGAGGATGCTGTAATTGATTTTCTGTATTATACTACGCTTAACATGCATGTGGTCTAACAATCTACTCAGTCAAAGAGTAGAGAAGTAACTCAAACATTGACTCATATTGTTAACACATTCACACTTTGTAATCTGTTAGGAAGGAGCCCTTTAACTCAACGCATTATTTTGAATAATAGTTGATGCCATCCCCATTTAACGAGACACTTGGATGTAATGCTGACTTCACCATCGCTGTAACTCAAGGTAATCCTTTATTGGCTCATTCTCGATGTGCAGTCAACAATGGCACGTCTAACTAATGGTTACTAAATTATCCCCAAAAAAACCCTGTTGTGAGTGTCAGCAATTAAAAGAAAACCAGCTAAACCCCATGCAAAACAACTGCTTAATAAGACTATGTTATATTTACATAGTTAAGTCTTTGCAATCAATCATGAAGTTCTAGAGCTGGAAGAGACCTTAAAGTCAGACCTCTTCATTAACCAGATAGGAAATTAAGAAACAAGGGTGGTGCCCTGTCCTAGAACAGACTGCTTACTGATAACACAAATGGAACAGAACCTGAGTTTTCTAACAAATTCAGTAGCTTTTCCCCTTACTCCACACCACCTACCAACCCACCATCACCTGCATGCTTCTGTCCTTCTTCCCCTTCTTCCTTCACTCCAAGCTCCCCGAGTGCTTTGGGTATCTATCCACTCTTATTCATGTCTACAATTGCCGATGTAACTATCTTCACTGTTAAACTTTACTGGATGTTTTTAAATACTCTTTGAATCTATTGGTCATGTTGAATGCACTCTGAAGGTAAGTAGACAAGAAATATTAAAAAAAAAAAAGAATATACAAGAATAAAAGGTTGAAAAATATTTTGGTAATAAATTAGGAAAACAAAAGAAAAAGGCAGCTTATACTGAAAAGGCACAAAGAGAAGTGTTAATTGATGTTCACAATGAAGTGTTAAAATGAGAATGAAAGTTACCAAAAAAATACTGATGAAAAATTTAGCTAGACAGTACTCAGACAAGGCAGTATAGTTAAAGCAAAATGGGGAAACATGTTATTTACATAATTTTCATACAGCATGGATAGATCCATCAATGTGAATTTAAATATTTAAAAATGCAAATTTACTTCCATTCAGCTTAACTAAACTATTTCTTTATTGATAGTTTCAATAAATTCTTTTGATTTATTTTTGGAGCAAAACAGCTTGCCTTCTTTGAATTCCTGCTACTACAGCTCCAGGCTCCATAACAGTCACCTAATTACTATGTAGCTGAATATCTATTCACACCCAATGAAATCTACAGTTCTTATAATTGCCATCATTTTCTTCCCATTGCATGCATGCACAGAGATTCCACTCCATTTATTCAAATCTCATTTGGGTTGATTTATCACCAAAGACATCAAAGATAATACACTATATTCTTGCAATTTTACAACCCAGAATTTTCTTGGGGGGTAGCTGAATGAACACACAAAATCTTATAGAACACTTGTGTCTATATTGAAAAATTGATTTGACTCTTTGGAAACTCTCTGAATCACCAAGATCCTTTGCACGGAATTGCACTTTGTTAGAAAATAGCTAAATATTCCATTGCTATAACCATATGACCTGCAAATTTTTTTGACCAGCACTACTTAGTAAATGTAGACCAATGTAGACCCTGATGTTTTACAGTCAAAATTAATGAGCTTGAAGAGATTAATGTAATCACTCAATTCCAATACATTTGCATGCTGCTGTTGTTGCAACTGAGATGATATTAGGGAAGTTAAAGTCATGAGAAGGATGTGACCATGTCTCTGAGCTGCCCGTTGACTCAAAGTATTGAAAACCTTTTTCCTTTTCTGACTCAGCTCACACTGCAATAAAGGAAACAAAAAGGCTGTCTAAACGTTATCCTAAGGGTAGGCAAAACAATTTATTTAAAATAGTTTAATAATATAGTAAAAAAAAAAAAAAGCATAAGCTCTGAACCTGAGGTAGATCATTTCATTTGTTTGATACTAAAAAAGAGAGAGTAATGTTATCTTAAAAATGAAATGTTTTCTTGCCTTACTGACATTTTTCCAATTCATATTCTCATACAAGTATTCTTCAAAGTATCACACAGAATTATCTGCAAGTATAAAACCAGTAAAATTACTTCTCCTGGGGATGAATTTCCTAGGTTAAATATTAATGGCAGAGGAATAGTTAGGAATATGTTTATTTAAAACCACCCTTTTAAACTAGAGATCTCAACAAATTAAGCAAAGTATCATTCTATTTAGAATCTCATTTTTCACTGAAAAAAATTCAAAGCTATGCCTAATCCCACCTGCAATACAGTAGCCAATGCCATAAACAGGTGATCATTACTGTAGTGGTCATGTACATGGCAAAAAAGAATTCTGTTTATTTTTTTTCTGGACCCTACTACTCCCTATTGTTTTACACCCAACTAGCTTCATTTGTTTTCATCAGCTACATTGGTTCCTATCTGATACCATTTGATTTCTTTTTTATGATTGAGGTATAACTGACATACGATATTATCAGTTTCATGTGTACAGTATAAGGATTCAACATTTATATATATTGCAAAATTATCACCACAATAAGTCTGGTTATTTTTATTTTTTAGAGATTTATTTATTTATTTGAGGGGGGGAGGGGCAGAGGGAAAGAATCTCTCAAGCAGACTCCCCAGTGAGTGGGGAGCCCTGCACAGCTTGATCTGATGACCAATGAGGTCATGACCCTAGCAGAAACCAAGAATCAGTTGCTCAACCGACTGAGCCACCCAGGCACTCCCGGTTATTTTTAAACAATTGATAAGCTTTAATTATTTCATAGGGCAATAGTGCTATACTCTATAATTAGTACATTAATATGTGTTCAACATTCCCCAAAGAAAAGAATACTGAACCTTCAGGAGAGTTACTTGACATCTGAGCAGATCATACAAATTATTCACTTGACCTTGGTGAAATCACATAATCACTTTTCCCTAGTTTGCACAAAATTACAATGCCTATCTGTGAAACCCTCATGGCAGTTCATTGTAAACTGTGAAGTGCACTCTTCTATTTATGCTCCATGCTCCTCCTTCTTGAATGATCTGTTCAGTTTCCTTTGTTGACTCATTGTTCCAGGCTCATTTAAAATATGGTAAGTGGATCCTAAGGGACCTTAAACCACTTTCTTGTAAGCATTTTTTTCCCTACTGGTGATATAATGCATTTCTCCATAGTGTCAACTATCATCTTTATGCCCCTGTCTCTAAAATCCATCTCTACCCACCTCCTGAACCAGCACTGTCACCTATTTCCATATGAAAGTCTTTCAAGGTTAGAAGTCACAGCCTGATCTCAAGTGTTTTTAATAAATGTGTTCTGCCCAGCTTTTCAAACTGTGTGGTACTGTCACTATGCAGCAACTCAGAGCCAAAATGTCTGGATCATCTTCAGCAATACTTATTTCTATATTAGTCATTAATTTCTGCTAGTTATACCTTTTCAGTAATTTCAAAGATTAGTCCTTACTTTATATTTCCACAGCTAGTCCCAGTTAAGATCCTTTCTACATTCCATGTGGCTACTTCCCATGGTCTCCTTATTGGTTGATTTACTTTTCTTAAGCTAATGCTCCTTTTTAGAGGATGTTTTTCAAGGCCACCAGTATTAACATTTGGATTCCTGAGTCCCAGCTCAGAACTGCTGAAACAGAATTTTTATTTTTTAGCAAGCTTCCCCAAGAGCAATCCTGACATTTTGCAATGGCCAATAATGTCCAATAACTCAAATTCACTGTCCTAGCTCAATTTCTCTATTCCTATGAGGATGGTCTTCACCAAGCATGTATCCAGTCCTTCCTTACTCAATTACCTTCCAACTTATGTAAGAGACTTTCTCTTGGGTGAATAACCAGGAGTGGGATGGCTAGATCATATACATATATGATCATATAAATATATATAAAAAATATATATATATATAAACTTTATGAGATGCTGAACTGTTTTTCAGAGTGTACAAATAATTGTGTACCAATAAATGATTCATGAACGTTCCAGTTGTTCCATATCCTCCCCAACTTCTCATATGCTGAACCTTTTTGATTTCAGCTATTCTGGTGGGTAGTTAGTACTATCTCATTTTTGTTTAATTTTGCATTTCCCTAAAAACAAATGATGATGAACATCTTTACATGTATTTATTTGTCATTCATACATCTTCTCTGGTAAAATGTCATTTCAATTCTTTTGCCCAATTTTAATTGAGTTGTTTGTCCTATAATTAAGTTGAAAGAATACGTATTCTGATGTAAGTCCTTTGTAAGAAAATATTTTACAAATATTTTCTCTCAGTCCATGACTTGCCTTTCATTTTTAAAAAAATTTTATTGTTATGTTAATCACCATACATTACATCATTAGTTTTTGATGTAGTGTTCCATTATTCATTGTTTGCATGTAACACCCAGTGCTCCATTCAATACATGCCCTCTTTAATACCCATCACCAGGCTAATCACCCATCACCCATCACCCATCACCATCCCCCCACCCCCATCCCCTCTAGAACCCTCAGTTTGTTTCTCAGAGTCCATAGTCTCTTATGGTTCATCTCCTTCTCTGATTTCCCCCCTTCATTTTTCCCTTCCTACTATCTTTTTTTTTTAACATATAATGTATTATTTGTTTCAGAGGTACAGGTCTGTGATTCAACAGTCTTGCACAATTCACAGCACTCACCATGGCACATACCCTCCCCAATGTCTATCACCCAGCCACCCCATCCCTCCCACCCCCCACCACTTCAACAACCCTCAGTTTGTTTCCTGAGATTGAGAATTCCTCATATCCATGAGATCATATGATACATGTCTTTCTCTGATTGACTTATTTTGCTTAGCATAATACCCTCCAGTTCCATCCACGTCGTTGCAAATGGCAAGATTTCATTCCATTATATATATATACACCACTTCTTCTTGTTCCATTCATCTGTCAATGGACATCTTGGCTCTTTCCATAGTTTGGCTATTGTGGACATTGCTGCTATAAACATCAGGGTGCATGTACCCCTTCGGATCCCTACATTTGTATCTTTGGGGTAAATACCCAGTAGTGCAATTGCTGGGTTGTAGAATACCTCTATTTTCAACTTTTTGAGGAACCTCCATACTGTTTTCCAGAGTGGCTGCACCAGCTTGCATTCCCACCAACAGTGTAGGAGGGTTCCCCTTTCTCCGCATTCCCACCAACATCTGTCGTTTCTAGATTTGTTAATTTTAGCCATTCTGACTGGTGTGACGTGGTATCTCATTGAAGTTTTGATTTGGATTTCCCGTATGCCGAGCGATGTTGAGCACCTTTTCATGTGTCTGTTGGCCATTTGGATGTCTTCCTTGGAAAAATGTCTGTTCATGTCTTCTGCCCATTTCTTGATTGGATTCTGTGTTCTTTGGGTGTTGAGTTTGATAAGTTCTTTATAGATTTTGGATACTAGCCCTTTATCTGATATGTCATTTGCAAATATCTTCTCCCATTCTGTCAATGTCTTTTGGTTTTGTTGACTGTTTCCTTTGCTGTGCAAAAGCTTTTTATATTGATGAAGTCCCAGTAATTCATTTTTGCGCTTGCTTCCCTTGCCTTTGGCGATGATTCTAGGAAGCTGCTGCAGCTGATGTCGAAGAGGTTGTTGCCTGTGTTCTCCTCTAGGCTTTTGATGGACGCCTGTCTCACATTTAGGTCTTTCATCCATTTTGAGTCTATTTTTGTGTGTGGTATAAGGAAATGGTCCAGTTTCATTCTTCTGCATGTGACTGTCCAATTTTCCCAACATCATTTGTTGAAGAGATTATCTTTTTGCCATTGGACATTCATTCCTGCTTTGTCAAAGATTAGTTGACCATAGAGTTGAGGGTCCATTTCTGGGCTCTCTGTTCTGTTCCATTGATCTATGTGTCTGTTTTTGTGCCAGTACCATATTGTCTTGATGATGACAGCTTTGTAATAGAGCTTGAAGTCCGGAATTGTGATGCCACCAGCTTTGCTTTTCTTTTTCAACATTCATCTGGCTATGCGGGGTCTTTTCTGGTTCCATACAAATCTTAGGATTATTTGTTCCATTTCTTTGAAAAAAGTGGATGGTATTTTGATAGGGATTGCATTAAATGTGTAGATTGCTCTAGGTAGCATTGATATCTTCACAATATTTGTTCTTCCAATCCATGAGCATGGAACATTTTTCCATTTCTTTGTGTCTTCCTCAATTTCTTTCATGAGTATTTTATAGTTTTCTGAATACAGATTCTTTGCCTGTTTGGTTAGATTTATTCCTAGGTATCTTACGGGTTTGGGTGCAATTATAAATGGGATCGACTCTTTAATTTCTCTTTTTTCTGTCTTGTTGCTGGTGTATAGAAATGCCACTGATTTCTGTGCATTGATTTATTATCCTGCCACTTTACTGAATTCCTGGATGAGTTCTAGCAGTTTTGGGGTGGAGTTTTTTGGGTTTTCCACATAAAGTATCATATCATCTGCAAAGAGTGAGAGTTTGACTTCTTCTTTGCCGATTCGGATGCCTTTTATTTCTTTTTGTTGTCTGATTGCTGTGGCTAGGACTTCTAGTATTATGTTGAATAGCAGTGGTGATAGTGGACATCCCTGCTGCGTTCCTAACCTTAGGGGGAAAGCTCTCAGTTTTTCCCCATTGAGAATGATATTCGCTGTGGGTTTTTCATAGATGGCTTTTATGATATTAAGCTATGTACCCTCTATCTCTATACTCTGAGGAGTTTTAATCAAGCAAGGATGCTGTACTTTGTCAGATGCTTTTTCTGTATTGAGAGGATCCTATGGTTCTTGTTCTTTCTTTTATTAATGTATTGTATCACATTGATTGATTTGTGGATGTTGAACCAACCTTGCAGCCCAGGAATAAATCCTACTTGGTCGTGGTGAATAATCCTTTTAATGTACTGTTGGATCCTATTGGCTAGTATTTTGGTGAGAATTTTTGCATCCATGCTCATCAGGGATATTGGTCTGTAATTCTCCTTTTTGATGGGGTCTTTGGTTTTGGGATCAAGGTTATGCTGGCCTCATAAAATGAGTTTGGAAGTTTTCCTTCCATTTCTATTTTTTGGAACAGTTTCAGAAGAATAGGTATTAATTCTTTAAATGTTTGGTAGAATTCCCCTGGGAAGCCATCTGGCCCTGGGCTCTTGTTTGTTGGGAGATTTTTGATGACTGCTTCAATTTCCTTAGTGGTTATACATCTGTTCAGGTTTTCTATTTCTTCCTGGTTCAGTTTTGGTAGTTGATCCATCTCTAGGAATGCATCCATTTCTTCCAGATTATCTAATTGCTGGCATAGAGTTGCTCATAATATGTTCTTATAATTGTTTGTATTTCTTTGGTGTTGGTTGTGATCTCTCCTCTTTCATTCATGATTTTGTTGATTTGGGTCATTTCTCTTTTCTTTTTGATAAATCTGGCCAGGGGTTTATCAATCTTTTTAATTCTTTCAAAGAACCAGCTCCTAGTTTCATTGATCTGTTCTATTGTTCTTTTGGTTTCTATTTCATTGATTTCTGCTCTGATCTTTACTATTTCTCTTCTCCTGCTGGGTTTAGGCTTTATTTGCTGTTCTTTCTCCTGCTCCTTTAGTTGTAGGGTTAGGTTGTGTTCTTGAGACCTTTCTTGTTTCTTGAGAAAGGCTTGTATTGCTATATGCTTTCCTCTTACGAACGCCTTTGCTGCATCCCAAAGATTTTGCACAGTTGTGTTTTCATTTTCATTGGTTTCCATGAATTTTTTTAATTCTTCTTTAATTTCCTGGTTCACCCATTCATTTTTTAGCAGGATGCTCTTTAGCCTCCATGTATCTGAGCTCTTTCTGACTTTCCTCTTGTGATTGAGTTCTAGTTTCAAAGCACTATGGTCCGAAAATATGCAGGGAATGATCCCAATCTTTTGGTACTGGTTGAGACCTGATTTGTGACCTAGGATGTGATCTATTCTGGAGAATGTTCCATGGGCACTAGAGAAGAATGTGTATTCTGTTGCTTTGGGATGGAATGTTCTGAATAGATCTGTGAAGTCCATTTGGTCCAGTGTGTCATTTAAAGTCTTTATTTCCTTGTTGATCTTTTGCTTAGATGATCTGTCCATTTCAGTGAGGGGGGGTGTTAAAGTCCCCTACTATTATTGTATTGTTGTCGATGTGTTTTTTTGATCTTGTTATTAATTGGCTTATGTAATTGGTTGCGGGAGCATAGATATTTATAATTGTTAGATCTTCTTGTTGGATAGACCCTTTAAGTAGGATATAGTGCCCTTCCTCATCTCTTATTATAGTCTTTGGTTTAAAATCTAATTTGTCTGATATAAGGATTGCCACTCCAGCTTTCTTTTGATGTCCAGTAGCATGGTAAATGGTTTTCCACCTCCTTACTTTCAATCTGGAGGTGTCTTTGGGTCTAAAATGAGTCTCTTGCAGACAGCATATCGATGGGTCTTATTTTTTTATCCAATCTGATACCCCGTGTCTTCTGATTGGGGCATTTAGCCCATTTACATTCAGGGTAACTATTCAAAGATATGAATTTAGTGCCACTGTATTGCCTGTAAGTTTACTGTTACTGTATATTGTCTGTGTTCCTTTCTGGTCTATGTTACTTTTAGGCTCCCTCTTTGCTTAGAGGACCCCTTTCAATATTTCTTGTAGGGTTGGTTTCATTGCAAATTCTTTTAGTTTTTGTTTGTCCTGGAAGCTTTTTATCTCTCCTTCTAGCTGCATGCATATTTTTCTCATTTAGTGCTCTGAATATATCATGCCAGTCCCTTCTGGCCTGCCAGGTCTCTGTGGATAGGTCTGTTGCCAATCTAATGTTTCTACCATTGTAGGTTACAGACCTCTTGTCCCGAGCTGCTTTCAGGATTTTCTCTTTGTCTCTGAGACTTGTAAGTTTTACTATTAGATGTCGGGGTGTTGACCTATTTTTATTGATTTTGAGGGGGGGTCCTCTGTGCCTCCTGGATTTTGATGCCTGTTTCCTTCCCCAAATTAGGGAAGTTCTCTGCTATAATGTGCTCCAATATACCTTCTGCCCCTCTCTCGCTTTCTTCTTCTGGGATCCCAATTATTCTAATATTGTTTCATCTTATGGTATCACTTATCTCTCGAATTCTGTCCTCGTGATCCAGTAGCTGTTTTTCTTTTTCTCAGCTTCTTTATTCTCCATCATTTGGTTTTCTGTATCACTAATTCTCTCTTCTGCCTCATTTATCCTAGCAGTTAGAGCCACCATTTTTGATTGCACTTCATTAATAGCCTTTTTTATTTCGACTTGGTTAGATTTTAGTTCTTTTATTTCTCCAGAAAGGGTTTCTCTAGTATCTTCCATGCTTCTTTCAAGCCCAGCTAGTATCTTTTAACCGTCATTCTGAACTCTAGTTCCGACATCTTACTAATGTCCGTATTGATTAGGTCCCTGGCAGTTGGTACTGCCTCTTGTTCTTTTTTTTGGGGTCAGTTTTTCCATCTTGTCATTTGTGCAGAGGCAAATAGATGAATGAGAGAACAAAATGCTAACAGGGTAACAACAACCCCAGAAAAATATACACTAAATGAATCAGAAGAGACCTTCCAGAAAGTGGTCGCTTTTCTGTTCAGAGAGTTGCTGCTATTCTTTTCTTTGATTTCCTATTGAGTTTGTAGGTGTTCAAAATGGTTTGATCCCTATCTAGCTGAATTCCTGGGACCAGACGAAATTTAGGTCTCCTACTCCTCCGCCATCTTGCTCCTCCCCCCTTGCCTTTTCATTTTTAATAGTGTCTTCTGAATAGTGTCTCCTGAAAACTTTAATGAAAGTTTTTGATTGTGATGATGTCTTATATATCATTTGATTTCTTTTTTTGGTTCCTACTTTTTGTGTTCTAAGAAATATTTGCCTAACCCAAGATGACAAAAATTTTCTCCTGTGTTGTCTTCTTGACATTTGTTTCCTCTTTTAGCCTGTATATTAAGATCTATTATCTTTTGAATTAATTTTTATAGATGTGTTAGGTAATGATAAGAAAGGTTCATTTGATTTTTTGCATATGGCTATCCAATTGTTCCTGAGTTTTATGTTAAAAAACGTCATTTTCCCAGTGAATTTTCTTTGCACTTTTGTCTAAAGTTATTTGAACATATATGTGCGGATGTATTTCTAGATTCTCTATTCCATTCCATTGATGTCTATACTTACATGATAAGTTACAAGCCACATAATACATTGGGTATTACTTTTATTTTATTTATTTTTTCTAAGTTTTGTTTTTTTTTTTTGAGAGAGAGAGAATGAGTGAGAGCATGGCGGGGGGGCAGAGGGCGAGGGAGAGAAAGAATCTCAAACAGACTCCATCCTGAGCTTGGAGCCTTTACGGGGCTCAATCTCAGACCCCTGAGATCATGACCTGAGCTGAAATCAAGAGTTGGACGCATAACTGACTGAGCCACCCAGGCACCCCTGGGTATTACTTTTATTTTAAAGAGTAAATATATTTAAGTACATTAAAGTTTGAATTTTTTGTATCTGTCCACATACTTACCATTTCTGCCACTCCTTATTCTTTTGTGTAGATCTATTTTTTGCATGTTATCACTTCCTTCTGCCTGAAGACTACTTTAAAATTTGTAGTAGTGCAAGTTTTCTATGAAATCTTTCAGTTTTTATTTGTCTAAAATGGTCTTTATTTCATCTTTATTTTTGAAAGATATCTTCTCTTGATATGGAATTATAATTTGTGTGTGTGTGTGTCAGTACTTTGAAGATATTACTCCATTGTCTTCTGGCTTACATAGTGGCTAATATGAAGCCTATGAATAATTCTGTTATATATACTTTTTCTTTTTCTCAATTTTCACTTTATCTTTGTTTCTCAGCAGTTCAGTGATGATGTACCTTCATTTTTTGTAATGTTTATTCTGCTTGAAGTACACTGAACTTCTTGGATCTATAGTTTCACTGTTTCATAGAATTTTGAAAAATTTTCATCATCACTTCAGCAAATATTTGTTTGTTTTCCTCTCTGCTTCTTCCAGGACTCCAATTACATGCATATTAGACTTCTTGGTATTGTTCTGTAAGTCATTCTTGTTCTTTTTCTCTCTCTCTCTCTGTTTTTATGTCTTTTTCTCTCTGTACTTCATTTAAATGGTTTCTAATACTATGTTTGCAAGTTCACTATTTATTCTTCTCAAGTGACCAATCTGCTAAGTCCACCTAGTACATATTTTTATTTCAGAAATTATATTTCATAATTCTCTCATTTCTATGTTATTCTTTTTAGCTTTCCATTTCCCCCTTACCCTGTGTATGTGTTTCTCTGCTTCCCTAAATATATGGAGCATATTTATAATTGCTGTTGTAAGGTCCTTATTTGCTAATTTCATTATCTCTGTTGTTTCTGGGTCTGTTTCTGTTGCTTGATCTTTCTTCTGGTTATGGGTCATATTTTTCTGCTTCATTTTTGCTTGATATATGCTTATTTCACCAATTAAATGCTTACCATTTAAAGAGGAGTATAAAAAGAAGTAGAAATACTATCACAAAGTTTCATTTTCATTTACATATTTATATACATTTATATATACTTTCACCAAGTATAAATAAACAAAAGAACCTCTACTCGTTAAGTTCTTCTGTTTAGTTTGGAACTGAGATAGGGTAGTTGAAGTAAATAAAAGTAAGAATTCCTTTGCAGTAGCCAAGTGATCAACATAATCAATATATTATGTGTATCTTCAACTTCTTAGTATACTGGCTTCCTGGCATTGCCATTAAAAAAAAAAAACAAAAAACGCAGCACATTTCTTAAGAAAACCCTGAGCTAAATGTTAGAATAAAGTGTTTTGTTTTCTTTTTTTGAATACAATAGGATATTTCAGTATATTATGTTAAGGTTAAAGGATACTAGGAATTAGAAGTTGTGAGATTTTGTCAAATATATTGTGAGCATAGCCTCTAATATTTGTAACAAAATCCTTATGTTATTGTTACCATTTAACAATTGTCATAATGTGACACACCCCATTCTTTTAAATTTTAGGTTGTAAAAGTTAAGGGCCATTTCTATTTAGTATTTATCATATAGCATCTAGTGCAATACCACACACAATTAAGTGCTTGATATTGCTTTTTGATGAGCAATAATAATGATTTTCTAAACAAGATTTATCAATCTCTGTGAAGTAGAGAATGTGATATCTAAGCTATGAGAGATAAATACCATACACCGGTCTATACTTAGGTCCTTATTTTTTTAGTTTGAATTTCATCACATTACTTTTTTCTCCCTTTTCTTTTTCATAGTATTGCATACTTTCAGTCTAGCGGAAAGGAAAATATATTTTTATCCCATCCTATTATTAACCTTTCAGATCTTACGTTAAAAATTTGGCTTATCCTTTGTCTTCTCTCTTCAAGCTATTCATATAAACTCAGTCTGTCTTTTGTTATGACCCTAAAAGATTAAATAATTTCTTTATTATTTTCATGAATTAATATGCAACAAACCCAGTCATTCATCAGAAGGTATACTAATAATTAAAAAATTAGAACAATTTAATTGAGTTTGTGCACATTAGGACATGAAAATATTATAAAAAAAAATTTTATTCTTATGGACTTTCAGTTTTATTCTCCCCACTCTCACCCCCACATCCCTACTTGTTTCCTTCATTGCATATGCAAGTGTCCATCATGGAACTCATGGAACATTTGACCATATTGTATAGTAGCTAAGTTCACAGCAGTTGGAGCTAGACTCACAAGGTGTGTGATTTGGGGTACATTATATATATTTTTGTACCTCAGTTTCCCCTACTGTATAAAATAAGGCTATTAACAGTACCTACTTCATAGGATTAAAAAGATTAAATGTTGAAAATTCATGGACTTGTGGAAAGTTATAATAACACCTCACTCATAGTTATTTTCATAAATTGTGTTTGTTTGTTTCCACGAGTAGATGTTTAGAGGGATGGAATTTTGCTGGGGAGCCTTAGTCTTATGGCTTGGTTATCAATAACAGTAGAGATGGCATGAATTGACTTTGGATCTACAAATATTGTTGCTCTGAGATTCTCTGAATATGCAGTTGTCTCTGTTGTCCTTTGCTTTCCACCCCCAGACTCTGAGTATATATTGATCTGATAATTTGTCCATTGCTATCATCTCCAGATGCAACATGTTACCTAAGAGGAGAGATGCCATCTCATTACAAAATAACTGAATGCCTCCTCTACACTACACATGGGCTGCCCTCAGCCCTCCCCAGCCTCCCCAGCTTAGTGCAGAGAACTCTCCCATACTTGACTATGGAGTTTCCTTGATAAGTATGAACACAGATAATCCCCATTATGTATTGAATATGCTGTATGAATGAGCTCCAAAGAAAATAACCAAAGTATTTATTTTCTAAACAAACCAGTTCAGACTCAAAAAAAGAAACAAGAGGACTATCAACAAAAAAGGATTTTTATGCTCTAACCCACAGTGTGAAAGGCCCCGATCTTAAAGACAAAATGTCTTAGGGGAGCCTGGCTGGCTCAGTCACTACAGCATGCAACTCTTGATCTTGCAGTTGTTAAGTCTGAGCCCCACATTGGGTATAGAGATTACTTAGAAATAAAATCTTAAAACAACAACAACAAAAATCCAAAATATTTTAAGCTACATCTTTGTAATATTAAATTATAATAAAATTTAAGATGCCACTAAGAATATTTATCTTTTATACCAAGTTCATGGATCATACATTATTTTAAACCCTAAACTATTAGCCATCTTCATAGATTATGCAAAACTCTGTTAACTTAGATAATTCTTTGAAATTCCAGAGAGAATTCTTAAAATAATGCATGGCTTGCAAACTTAACTTCAAAAAGATCCCCCTGATTTCAAGGACTGACAGATTTATTAGTAGATGAAGTTTGTCTACTTAGTAGAAAAACATAGGGGAAAAATTTGGAGCAATACTGAATTACAGGAGAAAATTCACACCCTGTCCCATCCCCCACCCCAATCACTGCAGCAAGTTGTAAATGATGTATGAAAGGACAAACCCCTGCCCAATGCACGGGAAGAATATAAGCACTGCTCTGTAATCACTGCAGTGATGTGCTGTTTGCTAAGATTTTCTGCTTAGGTGAACCCAGAAAAAACTCACATCATCTACAAATCCAAAAAAGAAATCAACCAAAATGAAATTATATTATTTTACTATATGCAACACTCTCCTCTTCTCCCCCCTTTTTTCTAGCCATGACATATTTATTGACTATTAGACATATTTATTGACTATTAGACATATTTATTGACTATTAGACATATTTGTTGACTATTAGGATACTGAAGCATTACTGAGGAGTATGTCTAACAAAAAGATGTTAAAAAATTTTTAAAAAGGAAATGTCAAAACACATATATTACAAAGAGGATACGAGAAAGATTTTCCATCCCAGAGTCAACCAGATCTGGGTTTGAACCCCAGTTTTGTTTGAACCTTAGGTTTGACTCTAGCTGCGTGATTTCACACATCTTTTTTGGTTTGACTCTAGCTGCGTGATTTCACAAATCTTTTTTTTAACTTCTCTGAGCTTCAATCATTTTCCTTTGTGAGATGGAGATAATAGGTACCTACAATTTAAAAATTAAATTTGAAGATTAAATGAAATCATGTAAGTCATAAAGCACAATACTTGGCAAAGTAGGGTATCTGTGAAATGTGGGTCAATTTTTTTCTTTCCATTTCATGATGGAAGTACCTGTTAAGTCATGGAAAGAATGTTGCATTCTGAACTGGAAGTCTTAGGTTGTCATTTTTCACTTTTTAATTTATGAGACAATTCAGTTGACCTTTCTGAATAGATATTAGCTAATTTTTTTTAAGATTTTACTTATTAATTTAAGACATAGTGATACAGAGAGAGAGAGAGCATGAGCAGGGAGAGAGGCAGAGGGAAAGGGAGAAGCAGGCTCTCCGCTGAGCCAGGAGCCCTGATGCGGGGCTTGATTCCAGGACCCTGGGATCATGACCTGAGCCAAAGGCAGATGCTTAAGCATCTGAGCCACCCAGGTGCCCCAATATTAGCTAATTTTTAATGAAAATAGGTATTAGTTTTTTTCTGTAAGAAAAATATACGATAATGTACATTAAAATTTCAGTAAGTGCCAGGTTTTAACATTATAAATTAACATATATGAGTCAAACATATATAAATATATAATACCCAAGTTCTCATGAATCTGTTCATTAGGGACATGACAAACTACAGTTATTTTATTCTAAAATGATATAATGAGAATTTTTTTTTTTGCTCAGTTTCTTCAAGGTCATATTTATTGGAACTATCTCATAATAAACTGCGAGATGTCCTCAGAATGCAAAGGTTAAGGATAAGTGTATTGGAATTGGACTCCAGGACACCTGATTTTATATTTAAACTCAAGCTGCAACTTATCTTTTCTATCTTGGCTCTCTCTGAATCTTTCAGCTGCCTTAATTAGCTATGGAAGCTGATGTTGAGTGTTTACCCCATGCCAGACTACGTTTCCTCTTTGCATAGACAGGTGCAAGGCACCTTTGAAAAAATTAAGGCTTAGGTCCCACTACATTTCAAACAATAGCTAATATTTTTAAATTTTTTTAAAATCTTCTCCCAGTAGATAAGGTTGCAGAAAGCAAACTGAGGCAGAGGAATTACCCCATGCTACTGATAAGAATCCACATCAAAGTTGTGCTTTCAAATGAAGTGACATTCCTAATTCAAATGTATAGCTTCATATGCGTAAAAATTAGTTGATCACCAGAGGAAAATAAAGTAATTTTCAAAATCTAATTTAACTCTTTTAATAAGGCCATGAACCAAAGAGAATGAAAGATGTCAAGAAAAAGAGAAAATATACCTTAGCCAATAATAGGTGTCATTTCCTACTTAAAAAAAAATTAATGCTCAGTAAGATTTGAAAAGAGAATGAGGCCTATTCATTTTGATCTTGTGGCAATACTTTGAAGCTTACTTTTTAACTTAGTCTATTTTACATTTCCAGATGCTATGAAAGGCAATGTATGCAGAAAGCAACACCAATGGGGATTTGGGTATTTCATTTTCCCCACTGTAGTGGTGATTTGGATCTTACTTTTTCTGAAAGCATCTTTAAAGAATTCTTCAAGCTGTCTGGAGAATGCTGGCTTGCAGAATTAAGCAGTAGGTCTGCATGGGTTGCTATCAGAGGTTGTAGTTGATTGATGTTGCTGAGAACTTCTTTTGCTTTGGCTGTGTTTTCAGGTGAATAGTAAATAAACTGGTATCCAGTACTGGAACAACAAAGATAAAGGCAAGTTACACAAAAAAGCAGAAAGAATTTGCAGCCCTTAGTACCAGATGGCAAATGAGAAACAGAACTCCAAATAGCATGACTTCCTTTTGAACAGAAAAGAACTATTCTAAGAGGTTTATATGATGTCCTAAGAGTTTTTTAAGTAAAATGACCAAGATATTTTTTAAGACCAAGATATTTTTTAAAGATTTTAAAAGTGAAATACATCGAGTTTTGCTCAACCACAAGTAAGATTCTTTATAATTACATATGTCAGGTATTAGTATTCAAAATAAAATTATTGTTAATTACTAATAAACTTGAAGTCACATTAGTACAGAATGAAAAGAAAAGTATGAGCTTTTATATTCAGGCTAATTTGAATATTAATCCTGGCTCTGCCACCTGCTAGCTGGGTGACCTTAGTAGGCTTCAGTTTCCTCCACAGGAAATTAGGAATAAATATACAAGAATTCTAAGAGGTGGGTAAGATTGGTCATAATTCATGTGAAATGCCTACAATAGTGACTAACACAGAGCAAGCATTCAATAAATACTACCTATATTTTCCCCCATGATAGGTAGGGCAGAGTGAGTAAATTTTAATAGCTGAGAAATGGGGAGAAAATACATTAATGCCAAGTGGGCATAAGGAGAATTTTATTGGATAGAACAAGAATATTTATAGCATAAAAATTTCATTATGCTATTTTATCATTACCCATTTTGTTCCTAGTGCTTTCTCATTTCACTTGGAAAAAAATGTAAAATTGATTACTAATTGAAGAATTACTGACTTTTATAATCATCATCTAAGAATTGGTCAAGCATACTATGGGGGTAAGGATTCCATGGAATGAAGGAATCTTTGGATTAGGAAAGACAAAGGAAGCATTTCAGCAGGGAAAGGAATAAACCAGCAAAATACCAGCCAAAGTGAAAGAAGAGCGAAGTTCACTTGGTTGGTGCAGCACTTGCCTACATCTCTTTGCATCCAACTGTCAAAGCATTTTTCATATATCTTGTACTCTGTGTTGAGTATTTATTATTTTCTCTACACTTACCAGTTAAATTACTAAAATTCCCATAATTCCATTTCTTATTTAGAAATATTAGAATCCAATGAGAAAAACTAACATCCAGGGAGCACTCCTCCTCCCCTTCCATTTACACTAATGACTTTTAGGGGAAAGTACAAGTTTCTTTAGGAAGACAACACTCTTTCTTGTAAACATATAATGAATATTCCCATAATTTTATTTATGTATTTATTTATTGCAATGATTAAAAGAAAAACCCTTGGTTGCTTGGACTATTCAGAAGCTAGGGCAAGAAGCTGATGAGGGATACAGGTTTGCGAAGGCTAAGAAACATGTCGCTAGTGTGTGACACTTAGGAGAATTTGCTCTTAATTCTGTACTTACAGACTTTTACATTTCAGAAGTGGGAGCCTAAAAATAAAACATACCTTAACTACTTATTATATATATTTCAATGCAAATTAAAGCAAATGAACAAAGAACAATGGTGAGGAGGAGAAAGAAAACATTTGTCCCTGCCAGTTATCTATAACTTTTTCTGGTTCATCTGATCTCATGCGGAGTGTGCTAAGGCCTCTAACAATAAAATCACCACCCGTGATGTCTTCCCTTACTCATCTGTACTCAGACCCGATACAAAGTTCAATCCACCACAGTGGATTAGGAAATGAAACAACTCCGTGTTATTTTTGCAAAGAAAGTGATTATCTAAAGATATTGGTGGGTCGTGGGGGTGGGGATGATGTTTGATACCCAGCACCTCTGACAGCAGAGAGAGACTTAACTACAGACCCAACATAGAAAGCAACGTGCAGTAGCTGTTTGGTGGTCCCTTTCCACTGATCTGCTCTTCTGTCATAATTTGCTTTCTTCTGTCAACTTCTGGGTACTGACAGGCTTTCCACGGCTTAGCTCTTGGAAAGCAGAGTTCTGGAGGCCATGTGTGGTCTTCCATCTTTCTCTTCCTGTAACTGTCCTCTTTGAGGGTGTCATGCCTGCCCTCTCATAATTCAATCCCATGCATTCTTTTGACTCCTGTCACCATTGCCTTCCTTCTTTACTCATCTCATACTTCCCTGGCATTTCATTGTTACTTTATTCCTGAACATTACCTACTTTCATTATTATTTTTTTTTTAAAGATTTTATTTATTAATTTATTTGAGAGAGAGCGCGTCAAGGCACAAGAGCAGGGGGTAGGGGCGGGGGGTGGAGAGGGAGGAGGAAAGAATTCCAAGCAAACTGCACTGAGCATGTAGCCCCACGTGGGGCTTGATCCCCCCATCCCAGGACCCCGAGATCATGACCTGAGCAAAAGCCAAGAGTCGGACGCTCAACAGACTGAGCCACTCAGGCACCCCTACTTTCATTATTTTTTCCTACATATTTCTAATTCTGCAAATTCCTTTAGACTCTCCTCTCCATTTGAGTCTACTACATACATTTTCAAGATTTATTTCTTAGGTGTTCTTTCCCTATTACTTTCCCTATTATTTCAGTGGTCCTCAAATTTTAGCAGGCATACGATTCACTTGGGGATGAGGAGAGGGCCTGGGTGTTTGTTTAAAAGATGCAGATTCCCTGGCATCAGTGGGTTGTAGCATCTGTAGCAGCCACCTCAGGAAATCCAGCTGATGCACAGGCACAGCTGAGCACTTTTAGAGACACCTGCTGCCCTTGTTTTGGCTGTGAATCCCCTCTAAACCCTTGATCTTGCTAGCAATGACGCTGATAAAGGTCCTTTTTCTCATTCTAACTTTCAAGTTCCTTGTTCCTCGGTTACTCTTATTTCCATGATATCCTTTACAAGGCTAGCTTTGTACTCCATCTTTATATCTAGCACAGGTTGTTTTGCATCCCTTCTCATTATCAGTGCTGCCTCCCCTCCCTATTTTCATCAACTTTTCATCTTTTCCCTCCCAGCATACTCCCTTTCCTCTTCTTCTCCTTCCCCAATCTCCATCACGGGACACTCCTATAACTCCCGCCCCTGCTCTTAAGTCAGTCTCCATTGGAGCAAAGTTACATAGCGGGCACTGCTTCTCCCCGTTAGGTCATTTAACGACGAGCGTCTTACCTTGTGAGGTAGAAAGATTCATTTTCCACAATAAAAACCAATGTTGATGTCCAGGATGAAGTAGTATGGTGTGGAAAAAAAAAAATATCGCCACCCACAAAATAATTTTAAAAGTACATAAATTTCCTTTACCTATTCAGTGCCTTACTTTAAATGGTAAGTTATGAGTATAATTTAATTATTGAGATAAAAAAGAATATAGCTAAACTCTATTTTATAGTGGTCTGAAATTTAAACTGAATCCAAACACTTGAATTAACTATCAATCAGACAAAACCAGAAGAAAGACAAAGTATTTGCTTGGACAAAAAATATTTTATAGGATGTCAATAATATAGCAAATCATGGACCATGAAAATTGAAATTAATTTTGTAACATTTTTCTACTGATGAAACAGTGAATTAAAGTGTATATCTGTATGTATGTATGTATGTGTGTGTGTATATATATATATATATATATATATACTAAAATATATATCTATTTAATTATGTATCAGTTTAATTAGAAAACAGGCACAACACACACACATACCCATAACTCACAGGGGCATGTGCATGTTGTTACCAGAGGTGTCATATTCTCAAGTTGTAAAGAAAAATAAAGCACATAGTGAAATAACATTCGTATTCATTTACTCTAATTGCTAACCAAAATACAACTAAAACAATGACTGTATGTTCCTGTGTGGTTATTCCACATCAGTTGCTTCCGGCTGGTCCTCCTTATCTCCCCATCCTCTAGTGTTGGCACCTTCCAAAACCCACTCCTTGGGGCACTTCCTTTTTTTAGTCTCCATGCCCTTCCCAAGTAATTTCATTTAATCTTCTGGTTTAAATACTTCAGTTGTGATGATTCCCAAATTCAGATCTCTAGCCTAGACCTTTTCCCTGAACTCTAATTAAAAACAAAAGCTCTCCTCTTCACAGCTCCAATTTATCATGTCCCAAACTGAGCTCCCTATCTGCTCCTCACAACCAGCTCCTTCTGTACACTTTCCCATCTCAGTTCATGGCAGGTCTGTTTGATGTGGTGTATGTCTCTTCTCTTCCTCTTTTACCTTTGTCCATTTTCTCCCCCAGAAAATTCTGCCTTTTCCTTCAAAACCTAAGCAGATTTCAACCATTTATTTCCACACTCACTGCAACAACCCTGGTGCAAGCCACCATCATCTTCTACCCCACAAACTGGTCTTCCCATCTCTATCCTTTACTCTAAGACATTGAAATCCTTGACTTAGCTTAGGGTTGAAGGAGGCAGGGGGCAGGCGAGGAGAGAGAAATAAAGCAATTCTTTCTTAGTTTCCTGCTCACACCCAGATCCTGGGACTTGCTCTGCCACTTCTCTGAGCCTTTCCTCCCCCACACCACCATAACCTCCACCCCTTAACCCATTTGCCCAACTAAGCCATTATTTTGGTATGTAGAGTCATGGAAGAATATAGATTAGAAATGAAGAAGAGGCAAGGAGGGAAAACGGAAGGAAAAGATCAGGGAGGAGGCACAGGCAGAAGAGGATTAGGTTTGAGGAACACAGAAAAAAATGACAAAGAATAATGTGCCTCTGCTTCTGTGGCAGAACTAAATCTCCAGAGAAAAACCTAAGGACTATTTTTTCCCAACTCAAGCACTACTTGTAAAAAAACGATCTCTTGAATCCAGAGAGAGGGATAGACATTCTCTCAGTTCTAACGGAGAAGAAAACTATGTGGATAATAAATGAAAATATACACCTTAGTGCACTTGAATATACCCTTTTGGCTTCACAGGGTTTAACAATGTGCTTCATGAAATTGTAGAAGGTAAAAACATACCTCTCTGCTTCCCCCATTGTATCCTTTCTATTTTTTGCAAGAAGTATGGCTTAGAGAAAAGAACTAAAAGGCAAATGGTATTTGTTTTGTTTACCTTGTATGGATTTCACTTATATAATTAAATTAGTTATATGATAGAAGCTTAAATTAATGTTTATCTTTGAATCAACTCTTTTTTTAAAAAAATATTGGTTTTATAGAGATTTTAGAATCAGTGTTTTGAATAATACACTTGATTCTGCCATTTATTAGCACTGTGACAGAAGATGCTAAGAGGGAAGAAGTCCTAAAATTCATTTCAGCTCAACCTACCCTCAAAGGAAATCTACCTATTGTCTCTGATCACAGTGGTTTCTACTGTCCCACTTTTCAGTTTGCAAGTTCTTATCTGCAATTTCTTAACCATTAAGATCTCTTTTCTATTTACAATCTTTCCTTATCCCTGTTCTTGCCCTATTAAAAAATTTTCAGGCACTATTATATGACCTTTAAATAAACAAAGTCCAATGTGATTTCACTTCCTTCTATGGCCTATTTCCATTTATTCCTGAATTCACTTGTCCTGATTCCTTTTTTAACTTCCAAGGGTTGGTCACTTCTGTTTCTGACTAGTAGTATGGCTTCTGGTATTTTCATGCTCACTCTGCAAAGGTGTGATGGAGTAATACCCAAATCACGTCCCCTGATTCCCTCTCATCTCAAAAACTTTTCAACTCCATCCTGGACCTTATCCATTCACATGCCTAATATAGAGTAAGAGTAAGTACAAGAATAGAAACCATTCCCAAATACACTGCCAAAGTAAAAGGTCCCTTGACTGTAAACGATCATGAGGGGCCTTTTTGGGGTGATGAAAATGTCCTAAACATTGGAATGTTATGATGATTGCATAACTCTGTAAATTTACTAAAAATCACTGAATCATACACTTAAAATAGGTCAGGCCCAGTGTATGCAAATTACAGTACATAAGCAGAGCGTTGAATGGTGGTTGTCAGGGATGCGGGGAGGGGAAAATAGGGAGATGTTAGTCAAAGGGTACAAAGTTTTGGTTATGCAAGATGTATAAGTTCTGAAGATCTAATGTACAGCACCATGACAATAGTTAACAATGCTGTATTGTATATTTGAAATTTGCTAAGAGGACAGATCTTAAGTGTTCTCACCAGGAAAAAAAAAAAAAAAGAAGACAAAGATGAAGATGAAGACAAGATGAAAAGATGAAGATAAAGAAAAATATAAGAAAAATAATAATCATGTGAGATGATGGGTAGATTAATAATTTCACAAATATAATACATAACAATTATATATTATATATGTTATATGTCTTATATATATATAATTCTTATTTGTCAATTATACCTTAATAAAGCTGGGCAAAAGTAAGCAAATGTTTTCAGAATATGATATTATAGTGTTGGTGATTATGAGTCTAGGATAAGAATACAGGGAATCAGAAAGTATATTTAAGAACCATTTAATTTTTTCTGTTAAACCTAAAGATACTTTCATGGGGGTTTCTATGGAATTTACACTAATAATCCAAATCTCTTTCTCTCATTATAATAGCCAATAATCACTGAGTCTATAATACAGGAATAGCATTATGCTAAATGCTTTGTAAAGATTATTTTATTTAATCTTGACAAAACTTTGAGGAACAAATATTATTCCATCATACAGATATGGAAGCTGAAGCTTGGGTAGGTTAAGTAACTTCTCCTGGATCAAACAACTAGTATGGATGGTAAAACCAAAGTTTATCCCCAGGTCTTTATTATCACACAGTTTGAACTCTTAATTATGTTATACTACCTCATGAACACGATTTGGCCTACTTTAAATTTGGAAAAATTATAATACAATAACTAACACGGGAAACATCTTTTATTTAGTAACAATGGTAGGTACAGCCTATAAATATTAAAATATCATTGAAGACATTCTCATCTTCTAATTAAAACAAAGCTCATTAGAGAAGATGTATGATTCTATTTTATAACACAGATTAGACTAAAGAAAGAATCTGAAAATCATCTCACAGTAAATTGCTTTCAACAAATATTTAATGACTGCTACTGGGTGAATGCAGTGAGTAAAGCAAAAGGCCAGAGGGACCCAGCAAGATAACTGGTGGATGAGTATGATGATGCCTGTCCTCTAAATGCCACAAGCCAGGGCTGGTAGCAGAGAGGAAGAAACAGGGAATAAATAACTTTTTTTTTAACCTCATCCTTCTTCTCACAAGACCTTGCAAATTTATTTATTTATTTATTTATTTATTTATTTATTTATTTATTTATTTTTTAAGATTGTATTTATTTGTGAGAGAGAGAATGAGAGACAGAGAGCATGAGAGGGAGGAGCAGACTCCCTGCTGAGCAGGGAGCCCGATGTGGGACTCGATCCCGGGACTCCAGGATCATGACCTGAGCCGAAGGCAGTCGCTTAATCAACTGAGCCACCCAGGCGCCCGACCTTGCAAATTTAAATATCCTTTGCATAGCCATAGTTTCAGAGCTTCTTCCTAACTACTCAGTACTATGGCTCTTACATTCTTGAGAGGTCAGACATTCATTTACAAGCAATGTCACATGGCATTGTGACAAAGGATGTCCCATGGCGTCTAACTTTCTATGTATTTTGTCGTTGGAGATTTTTTTTCAGGTCACCTAGTTCTCCATATTTGCTGGAAGGAGAAGTAGAAAAAGGGTTTTACAAAGACATTTCTCTTATTGTACAACTAAATAAAAAGGAAGAGAGGGTGCCTGAGTGGTTCAGTCAGTTAAGGATCTGCCTTCAGCTCAGGTCAAGATCCCAGGGTCCTGGGATTCAGTCCGGTTCCCTGCTCAGCAGGGAGTCTGCTTCTCCTCTCCCACCTCTCCCCACCCCAGCTTGTGATCTCTCTCTTAAGCTCTCTCTCTCTCAAATAAATAAATAAAATCTTTTTAAAAAAGGAAGAGAGATCGAAAACAAAAGTATCCAAAAAAACTAGAGCGCTGTCTGCATCTATCTGCACCACTTGACATAAACTTACTATCCTTTCCAAAACATTCACCAGTGTTTAGATTGACATCTGTGTATATATAATTTCATGTTTTCTTGCAGGTACATTTTTTTATATACATCTCTACGTACCTCATAATCCAAACACTAATAGAAATGACTACATAGTGCTCTATGCTAGTGATGCAAAGAGTGCTTATTCAATCATTCAAGATGTTTCTAATATTTTACTATTATGAATAGAATCTACGATCATCCTTGAAAAGTTTACTTTTTTCTTTTATTATTTTGATTCCTAAATAAGTGGTTTTCCTGAGGTATATTGGTAGGGCTATATACAGAGAACCAATGTCTAAAATTTTTTTTTTTTACTGACTACTATACAGAACAATTTTAGGCAGATTAAAATAGTGTTAACTACCACAACAATTCATGTATTTTTTGTAATTGTAAAGGTGAAGTAATTTCCTCTTAAAATTATATTCTCATTAAAGCCCATAAAGAGTTGAATGGACCAACTTTTTTTTTTTTCCTTAAATTTCTATCTGGTGGGCAGCAAAATCAATTCTGGAAAGGTCATCTATAACTTACATTATTAGTTAGAACTAACACTGTTCATTTATTACGAGCCTATGTTTTGTGTTAAATATCTACCAATTGCGTGAGGGTGAATAAGTATGGACGAAGAACCTGAGAGTAGGGACTGAAGTCTAATTTTCTAGCTCTGGTTCTGTTCTTATATGTATAGGTGATTTAATCTTTGGATCTGAGTATTCTCATTAATAAAGTAAATAGGGGAATTTGTGATCTCTGAGATTCCCTGTTGGGAACAGAACCTGTTGGTTCTAACATTTAAAAGATTCTTTAATTGGAAAAAAAAGCAGACTCAACAAAATTATTTTCTTGTTTCCCAAAACTTATTTTCGTATTGAATATATACAATTGACTTTATTAACTAAGCAATGGAAACCGATGGCTTATTTCCTGTATTCTCTTTCTTTCTTTTTTTTTTAAAGATTTTATTTATATATTTGACACAGAGAGAGAAATAGCAAGAGCAGGAGCACAAGCAGGGGGAGTGGGAGAGGCCGAAGCAGGCTTCCCTCAGAGCAGGGAGCCCGATGCGGGGCTCGATCCCAGGACCCTGGGATCATGACCTGAGCCGAAGGCAGACGCTTAACGACTGAGCCACCCAGGCGCCCCATCCTGTATTCTCTTTCCCAGCAACCTGTGCATTTACCCAGTTACATAAACCAGAGTACTAAGAGTCCCTCAACCCTGCCTAGTCTCCCTCAGTATTCATCCAGTTAGATTTCAATTCTATAAAAGCTTTCTTAAAATCTCTAACTCCATAGTCACCCATTTCCTCTCCCCATTAGTATTATAATGGCCTAACTGTTTGCTCTTCTTGATTCTTTTCACTGTGGTTCAAAATACAAATCTGATCCTGTTAATCCTCAGACAAAAACCTGTCAGTGAGTCCCCATAGTCTACAGGATGAGCTGCCAGGACTTGATATAGCAAACAAATATCCTTCAGATTTGGCTCCTGTCCTGCCCACTCTTACATCCTTTCTCTCTCTTCTCTCTCTCTCTCTCCTCTCCCCTCATCTTCCCACCTCCCTCTTCCCTTCTTTTTTCCCCTCTCTCCTCCCCCCCCTTCTTCCTCTCCCTCTCCCTCATTTCCAGATTCTTTATGCTCTTGGCATTTCTGAGCCAAGGACAGTGAATGGCTTCACCATACACATGTGTGCTGTACAGAAACTTGGGAGTCTTTCTTGATAGCTCTGGATTTTTACCTCTCACTCCAAACAAACACACAAAACCCAAACAATTGCCAAGCCATCCCAAATATCTCTGTAACCAATCTCCTTTTCTGTATCTGTGCTGACACCACCTGAGGCTAAGCCATTTTTCTCCTCTGACAGAATCATTCCAATAACTGCTTATTAACTACTTCCCTCATGACAGGGAAGAAGACACTGAATTGTTCAGACAAAGTCCCATCTAACAAAGATTTTGCACTAACAGTATTTTTCTCATGTTACACAAGCCAGTTGTGTGATTCTTCCATGACATAGATCCCATACATACCTTTTTCTTTTCTTTTCTCTAAGTTAGTACTTCTACTATTTTAAAGCTCTGGAAAATACAGTGTTTTTTATTGTCTGGGAATCTACTTATAGATGACTTTCTTTTCTTTTGTTTGCTGCCTTTGAGACCTATGGATATTAATGATCTAAGCTGATAGGGAGCTTTAAAAATATGCTGGAAATTGCTCAGTGTTTAATCTGAGTATAAGAGTTCTTCTTTGGATTAAATGCATACTAGTTGAGATGACATAACAGTGTCATGATTTACATTTATTTTTTTCAGTTTACAATGAGTAAGAAATACAACTCTTGACAAACTATATTATCTTTTCATATTTAGTTTTTTAAGTAAGAAAGGCTTCTTTATGTAATTTGCTTATTAGATTTCACATTATATCCTTTAAGTCCTAATCTTTCTGTTGATTACTTTTTCTTCCCAGATAAAACCAGAAGTCATATTATAATAGCTGTGAAATTAAAACATTTAATTGTAAAAGTCAAATTATCCAAATTATCTTCCTGATCTCAAGATTTTAACCACTCTTTCTAATAATCTAATGATTTCAAAAGAAATCAGCCACATCAATAGTGCAAACAAGGAAATGGAAGGGTGAGAAGTTCAGTGGCTTTCTGAAATCCCCAAATGAGGATTGATGATGTGTTTTATCATTTTAGATACTTTTCTCTTCACCAAATTTATTAACACTAGAAATTCTAGGTCATTTAACAAACTTACTTTCATTTACAATTAAAGTCATTTCTTTAAGGGAAAGATTTAATTTTTAAGAATTCTGAACTGTCACACTACATATAATGCTTCTTGTCTATGCTTCAGACCACAGTTGGCTTCACAAGCTTTTGGGTAGGTGATTGGAAAAATGTCACCAACTGAAATGTTAAAGTCACTATTGCATTACTAATATTGAATCAGATTTTGAGCTAGGCTATTTTTACAAAATTTATCATCTATCCCCTTTCAGAACACATAAAAGTATATTTTCCTTCCTAGTGAGGTGCAAGCAAACACTAACATTCTAATACCTGAAAAGAATGGCTGTTTTTAAAGCTTATGAGACATTTTCTACAAATACTCCTCTATTTCTCTTTGCCAACTCCACAAATATTCCCTATGTTTCTGTTACCTGATACAGTCACACTGATCTTCTCATGCAGAGGAGAGACAGTCCTGTGATAGGCAATCCTTTCACTTCTTTTATTCACTCCCTCAATGAACACTTATAAGTTAGTTCCTGAGGATACTGTGGTAAACCAGATGTACTCAGTCCATGTCCTCATGGCACACATAGTCCAGAGGGGAAGACAGACAATTAGGGATGATTGTACACAGAAGGCTTAAAGCAGCAGTCTAGCTAATGGGTCAGAGAAGACTTGTAGGCAGCACTGAAACTGAGGAAATTTAGTCTGGTTCATATAGAGGGTGGGGTGAGAGATGAAAACGGAGAAGAAAGTGGGACCAGATGACACATGAATATATTATGCACCTTGAACTTTATACTCCAGGCAAGAGGCAGCTAAGAAATGTTCAACGTTATGAAATCACAAGATTGTATTTGCCTTTTGGAAATATTACTCCAACCAAAGTGAAAAAAATCAGATTGGATGAGAGCCAGTCTGGAAAGAGAGAGAGGGATTAGGAGATTTGGCAGAAGAATATTTAAAAGATGGTGATTCCATGGGTTAGAATTGTTCGAACCCATAATTTATTATCAAAATGAATGACTTCCTGAAAAATAAGAAGGTAGAACTGATAGAACTTATTTTATTTTTTATTTTTTTGGAAGTGGAAATTGAACATCTGGGTGAATGGTGGTGACTTTTATTAAGAAAAGAGATTCTCAAGAGAAGTTTGAGGGAAAGAGATTGAGAGATGATTGAATATGTTGACATTGAAGAGGTTGGATGATACCATTAATGTACAGCTATCTGCTAGATGGTTATAAATGCATGTCTGGGCGTCATGGGCCATATCTGGGCTTAACACAGAGATGGTGTCAGAAGCCCAGAGCTTGAGAATATGTGGGCAATTAGGCATTTTATGCACATTGATACTACTTTTTTGGAGGGAAACATGGCAGCATTTCTAAAATTTAACCACCTCAACTAAGAAATTTCACTTTTAGGAGTTTATCAAAAAAGAAATGCTCACAGTTTTTAGGGGCGTAAAAATAAGGGTGTATCCTGTGAACACAGGTAGTTATAACAAAAAATTAGAAATAATCTAAGTGATCATCAATATTGTATTGGTTGAATAATTACACTACATTCAATCAATAAAATACTACATTGCTTTTAAAAAATGAGACCTACATGAATTGAAATGAGGCATTGCCAAAACCTTTTTCTGAGTGAAAATATACTTATTTACATATTTTACATAAATAATAGCTAAAAGCTGTTAGGCCCTCATTGTGTGCCCGGCACTGTTATAAACTGTCTGGTGTATATGAAGTCATTAAAAATCTTCAGAACAACCCTATGAGGTAAGCAGTTTTTCCACACCACAAATGAGGAAACTAAGTTATAGAGAGGTGAGGCAATTTGACTAATGTCACAAAGCGACTAATGCCCAAGCCATGATTCCATCCATATAGGGAGTGGAGTCTATGAACTGTCTGAAATGAAAGTTTCTGCCTTAACCCAGAATGAGGCCAGAAAAAATTGAACTTAGTTATGGAAAATTCAAGAACATCACATTCCAATGAACTTGAGTTTGTGGACTGAGTCATAGCCATTGAAAATTCAAATGGTTGGAAGCCTAGAAGAAATTACACAGGGAAATACATTTAGCTGTTCTAATTGGTTTATTCTAGGGAAAGATATTGGAAGAGGCAGGCTTTTCATTTTATATGCTTCTTTATTCTTTAAATTTATGTGTTACAAGCAAATTTTATTTTTGTATAGTTAAAAAGAATAAAGAAGGAGAAAAACTGCATTACAAATTCGTTTAGGATCATATGCAACTTAGAAAAATCCTTCTATTCCCTTCTATCACAGGTAGTTCAATGCTTTGCAAGCCTCATCATTTCATTTGTACAATATGTCCAAGTCTCAACATGACTATTTATTTCAACATGGTTTATTTTCTTGCTATTCCAAACTATACATATATAAGAGATAAACACCCACTTTCTCTTGAAGATCTGATGCTGTGTACACAGGGAGCTAGCTACATGCAGGGAAGTGCACATGGAGAAGAAAAACCTAGGACATAGTTCTGGCAGCCCTAGCTTTGTATTTGCTCAAAGATGAACTGAGCTGAGAGCTGAGAGTGGCTGAGGAAGACTAAATCATAGATGGAAGAAAATATTCCCCCAAGGAATCAAATTATAATCTACATAAAGAATGAAATTGCTATCTCCTTGAAAATAACGTATTGCCAGGTGCTGGTTCGAAAAAAAGGAATGGATAGGGCTTTTATTAATACCTACTCTTTATTTCCAAAGGGCCCATGTGATATAAAGTGGGGTTTTTTGTGTGTGTGATATGAAGTATTTTTTTCCAAAAGGAAAGAAAATGTATTTGGGAGTAAGTAGGACATGAATTTTAGCTATAACCTATAAGACTGATATTTTAAAATAGACTAGTTTTGGTGGATTGGTCATGACTTCCAAAGAACGACAAATGCCCAGATTTTTTTTTTAACGCAGAGCATTCAATTGATATACTTTGAAGAATTAACCATTTTAAGCCTTTCTGAATTTTTAAGTTTATAAAAGAAAAAAAATAAAGGTGTAAATTATATGTGCAAAAATAAACTAGATGAGACCACACTGTATGCCACCAGTAACTCTCTTGTTGAGGAGGGAGATTACAGGGAATTTTAATCTTTCTTTTGACTTTTTTACATTTTCCAATAAACATACACCTAAAACCCAAATAATTCAATTAAAAAATGGGCAAAAGACATGAGCAGTCATTTCTCCAAAGAGGACATACAGATGACCAACAGACACATGAAAAAGATGCTCCATTTCACTCATCATCAGGGAAATGCAAATCAAAACCACAATGAGCTATCACCTTACACATGTTCAAATGGCTAAAACTGAGAACACAAGAAACATGAAGATGGTGAGATAAAGGAACCCTCTTGCACTGTTGGTGGGGATACAAACTGGGCACTCTGGAAAACAGTATGGAGGTTCCTCAAAAAGTTAAGAATAGAACTACCCCATGATCCCGTAATCACACTACTGGGTATTTATCCAAAAACAACAAATACTAATTCGAAAGGATATACGCACCCTTATGTTTATAGCAGCATTATTTATAGTAGCCAAATTATAAAAGCAGCCCAAGTGTCCACTGATAGATGAATAAATAAAGAAGTGGTATAATTATAATGGAATATTATTCAGCCAAAAAAAGAAAGAAATCTTGCCATTTCCAATGACATGGATAATAGAAAGTATAATGCTAAGCAAAATAAGTCAGTCAGAGAAAGACAAACACCTATGATTTCACTCATATGTGGAATTTAAGAAACAAAACAAATGAGCAAAGGAAAAAAAAAAGAACAAGAGACAAACCAAGAAACAGACTCTATTATAGAGAACAAACTGATGGTTACCAGAGAGGAGACGGGTGGGGGGATGGGTTAAATAGTTGATGGGGATTAAGGAGTGCACTTGTGATGAGCACAGGGTGATGTATGGAAGTGTTGACTCACCATATCGTACACTTGAAACTAATATTACACTGTATGTTAACTATATTGGAATTAAAATTAAAAAAGAAAATTATTAATAGAAAATATTTTTAAATATACATTATTGAAAGATCAAAATATTTCTACTGAAAAGATATATGACATGATCTATTGGTGCACAGAAAATACTAAACAGAATTGTGATCTCAGACTAAACTGCTCTGCTAATGAACAACAAGACAAATTTCTGAGAGAAATCCAGAGATCAAGCTAGAGACAGAGAAAGAGCTTCAGTAGGAAAAAAAATTGGTTCTCCAAATCAAATCATGGATGCAGTCTTATTGCTTTCACTGAATATATCTGAATCACTCATTCCCTTTCATTAAAAAAAGAGAGAGAGAGAGAGAGAGAATCTTAGTCTTAAGTATGAAAATGAAAGGTTTAAAACAAATATTTTTGTAACTACTGCCTAGTTACTGGAGAGAGTACAAAAAGGGATAAGTTGGAAAACTGACAGTTTTGCTTAGATATCTCAGCTCTATACTACTAACTACAAATGTTAATTTATGTTTTGTCTCCCCAAATTGAACAGTGGTTAGTGATTCTATCAGAAGAATATATGTATCAAAGGTAGTAGTATGAGGTTTTACATCCAGTTCCCATTTCTGGCTTATTGAATGCCTGTTACACTATAGGCTACATAGAGCTTCCTTTCCTAATGCAATATTTTTCCTTTTATCCAAGAAGTTTTCTATTTATAATAGAGATGAGGAAACATCTACTTGTATTTCTCCTTATAATAGGAAAATTTTCCTAAGAGTTTTCGTTTTGTCATATGATTACATAACCATTGATCTCATAAAGGTAAGACTGGTTTAACTCTTTGTATTAATGTTCTACTTCCCTTCAGAAAATTCCCCCAAATTCTAATACAGACTCAGGTTGTTGCAGGCTCAACAAGAATATATATATATATATTTTTTTTTATATATATATTTTATATATATATATTTATATATTTCCTGTCAGTAAAAATTTTTTTTAGTTCATTTTCCTTATAACTTTTCCAAGTGATCTTTTTCTTTTTTCTGTTTGAAATTGTGGGGTAGTAAATGTTGGCTATGTTCTTATCTAGAACAGATGGGGGGAGAGGTGGGAACACCAGGGCATGTCCGCACGCATGTGACATTAGATCATTTGTAGGGAGTTAGTTCTGAGTTCACTCCAAATGAATAGGCAGATCACAGGGGATTAATAGTGTCAAACAAGAGTTGACACTGCCCTTCACTGGCACTTTTTCTTCTTTATAAAGGCTCTTGGTTTTCATGAGGTGCTTTTCCATCTTAAGGAAAGGGTTATGCTTTCAAGTCATGATCCTACTTAGTGAAAGTTCTGTCTGAGTCTGAAATTCCTGCTGAAATCACAAATGATCAAAGCAGGCAAAATATGTGTTGTTATGGCAATTTCCCCCTTTCTTTTAAGCAATAACAGAAGTAAAGAATTGATCATATTTTGAGGGAGGAATCCTCAAGCTTTAAAGAGCTTCCAGGTAAATCACTGACTCCAGGAACACATAGATGTTTGATGTAACAACTGAATACATGGCTTACAAACATCCTAATTTTGGTCCTTTAGAAAAATACATGTACAATTCGGGTTTTATCTCAGAAAAATCTCATATTTACAGCATGAAAACCCTTATAATATGTTCAATTTTATTTGCTCACATGCTATTCAGGCCCAAGTTTTCTCAGATCAAAATTGTTATAGCTTTACTTCCATCATTGGTTCTGTTTTGCAACTATTAATGAATTTGGGATTCTTTAAACACAAATTTCCAGTAATCAAACACAATTTTCTTCCTTATATCAACAAATATTACTTTGCATAGATTTTGCATAGATTTGCACAATTTTCTTCCTTATATCAACAAATATTACTTTGCATAGATTTTCTTTCTTCCTGATACATATCAACTGAGATTCTATATTGAATATTTTTCAAGTTCAATTCATCTGTGACACTATTCCTGTTTCTAGTCTCCACACCCTTCCTGTCTTCTCCCAGCACTATTCACTCACATCTATCTCTAGTTACACATTATTCTTACCTGGGAAGCTTTTAAAACATACCCATACCTGGGCTCCTTTCCCATGACTTTCACTTAATTTGTCTGGGCTGATATCTTGGCATCGATAAAATGTTTTAAAGCTCCAGAGGTAACTGTAATATGCAGTCAATGTTGAGAAGCCCTACTTTATGTACTACTGATCTTATTGTATTATTATTATTTGTGAAACTTGATCTCCCACTGGTATTTTCAGCACTTTAAATCAGAGATTGTATCTGATTCATATATGAATTCCAGTGCCTGCTGAATTTGAACTTGTAAGCCAAATACTCTGTGGGGTACTCCAGAAGATCCAAATTTCAATAGGATATCTCGTCATCCAAATCACAAACTGTTACAGAAGTATCAGACAAGAACAAACCTAATACAATCATAATTCTGACCTAATAAGGCTATAAGGGGAGACAAAATAAAATATTAGGATAGAGAGTCAAATCAAGTTGGGAAATCAGGAAGACATCATGGAGAAGGTAGAATCTTAGGACGATGATGTGTGGAATTTTGAATAGGATTATGTGTATGGTTTTGACAGAACGAAACAAAATAGTGGGAAGATGAAAACAGAAGAATTTCTTGTAAAAGGGAACTGAGTAAGGAAAGAAGAAGAGGTAGAAAAGTGTGAGGTCCATTAAGGAAACAATTTGAATAGCATTTAAGAAGCAACTATAGGAGAAGGTGGTGATGAAAGTAGAAAGTTGGTGGAGTGAGATCATGGATGCTTTGAATGCCCAGTGGATGACTGGGGATTCCCTGAAGGTTCCTGAGCAGAGGAGTAATATACTCAGACATTCGTACTTTAGAAAGATCACTCTTCCTAATTAATTATCTTGTAGCTTTTAAAATGAATTTTTATGGGATCTAAATTACATTATATGAATACTATAAGCAAGGCTTGCTTTTTTTAAAAGATTTTATTTATTTATTGATTTGAGAGAGTGAGAGAGAACATGAGCAGGGGGAGGGGAAAGGAGCAGAGGGAGAGGGACAAGCAGATTCTGCACTGAATGCAGAGCCTGACGTGGGGCTTGATCCCAAGACCCTGAGATCATGACCCAAGCCCAAATCAAGAGTCAGAGGTTTAACCAACTGAGCCACCCAGGTGCCCCTATAAGCAAGGCTTTCTTATACTAAAAGCATTATGTGGTCAATGTATTCATCAAAAAACAGTTCCCTGAGGAAGAGACACATAAATTACATGTGCTCTCAAATGACAATATTTCATTAGTATAGCTTAGAAGAAAATAAGTGAAGGTGAAGTAGTGTAACAGCTATGGTAGTTCCCCTAAAAAACTGCCCTAAAATATTAGGGAAGTATCAGAAGAAAAGAGGTGAAGAGAATTCCTTCACTTAATGTATTTTCTTACTGACAAATGTAAGTAAGTGTGTTAGTCTAGTTACTTATTTCATATAGTCAAATTTACTTTCCTGTTATTGCTTTTGACAGACAAATGCAATATTTGTTGTTGAAAAAGCCTGCAGAAAAATAATTTGCATAGTATGATGTCACTTCAGGCTGGAAGTCTTTGTTTAGATCACCTCTTAACTTGACGGACTGGCTGAAACCATGCTCATCTGTGTATTGCCTCAGCAAGCCATATTTGTCCTATATCACTGCCCTATGGCGTATTTTTGAGATCCACACCAAATTGTTTTTTTAATTACAAAATTTCATTGCATTTTGTCAATAAAGTCACTAGTAAAACAATGGGATATATCACACATATCAAAAACCTAAAGCAAATCAATGTTTATAAGCATTGGATGCTCTTTTCTTTTTTCTTTTAAATTTGATCCTAGAAAGCTGTGTGTGTATGTGTGTGTGTGAGAGAGAGATTATGTATATATAAACATCCCAGTGAGAGGTGAAGAATAGTAAAAAATTCAGATATTCATGGAGATATTTAAAACTCAAAAAATATTATTCAGAACCTAACCACACAATTCAACATTTTCTTTAATAGTAGCATATAGTAATATTTTAGGAAGTTACATGGTTAGGTTCCATGTATCATCACATGCCAACTCTTTATATGCTCAACTAGATTTTATGTGCCCTGTGGACAGTTTTCAGTCTTTTAACTGTGTTATAAACTCTAACATTTGATTGAGAAAAACAAATAGGTTAGATGAAGTCTCAAGATTAGAGACTTCTAGTTCCACGCAAGATGGAGTAAACACAATCTATTTTACTTCTCTAATTACAAAAAACACTCTAGTCAAAACCTATAAGTCATTTATCAGAAGAATCTAAGAGGTGGAAAAATGAAGACAGATTGACTAGGTGCCTTGGGACTTAAAGAATAACATGACAGTGAGTTCCATAGTTTTTTTTTCCTTGTCTCATTTATCCCAGCGATGCAAAATGCCAGGTAAAAGTGGCATCCAAGAAAAGCCAAACAACTAGTAAAGGGTGGCCAAACAGAACAGAAAACTTTTAATCACACTTGTCTATTCTAGGGGTGATATCACAAAAATGGCAGGTTGCTCCCCCACTCAAATAATGGTGCAGCAAGGGGTCAGTGAGAAACGCCCCTCCCTGGTAGAGCCCATTGACAGAAACCTGTATTACACTCCCATTCCCAGTTCAACAAAGAGATGGATCCTTTCCCCATGAGGTCTCTGATAACTGACTTCCAGCCTCCATGAATTAAATAGGAGGTGTCTCTCCCCTCAGAGCACCTGGTTGCGATTCTGATTTCTACTCCCTGCTGAAATAATAAGGCAACAGAATAACTTTCTGCAGCAGAAGGTTTTGAGGGAGGGTGTGACTATTAAGGGATTACCTGAGGGAGTTCCTTGGTGGTAATGGAACAGTCCTTTATGATTACTTTAATGATAGTTACCCTAATCTACACCTGTGATAAAATTTCATAGAACTCCATCTATGCCCTTTCAACCAACCAAACAAACACAAAAACGAAACCTGGAGTAATCTGAATAAAGACTATATCTAAGTACCAAAGTCAATTTCTTTCTTTCTCTTTCCTTCCTTCCTTCCTTGCATGCTTGTGTGCTTTTTTAGTGAGAGAGAAAGAGAGAAAGAGAGTGAGCACATGAGTGGGCGAGGGGTGAGGGGCAGAGAGAGAGGGAGAGAGAGAATCTTAAGCAGATTCCATGCCCCGTGTGGAATGCAATGCGGGGCTCATCTCACAACCCTGAGATCATGACCTGAGCTGAAATCAAGAGTTGGAAGCTTATTGGACTGAGCCACTCAAGCAACCCCCAAAGTCAATTGCTTTAAAAAAAGAAAAAAATATATATATTAGTTTATATATTAATATAATAGTATATCAGTTATTCAATTCTAACTTACTTTAAAGTTTTTTTTTTTTTTTTTTTTTTTTTAGAGAGACAGTGCCAGCAGGGGAGGGGCAGAGGGGGAGGGAGAGAGAGAATCTCAAGCAGACTCCCCGCTGAGCATGGAGCCCAAGGCGGAGCTCCACCCTGAGATCATGACCTGAGCTGAAATCAAGAGTCAGAAGTTCAACCCAACTGAGCCACCCAGGCGCCCCAATTCTAACTTATTTTAATGCTTTCTTCCTGAATATCTGGACACTGAATAACAAATGTGTTATGTGATAAAACTTTTTAAAAAATTCTGGTTTTGCCACTCAGATTTTCTAATACTATTACTAAACCAATATGACTAAGAATAACTATTTTCCCCTAATTTTTCAAAATTTGGGATCATAATCCAAGAAGAGTCACGACTTGAAAAGGAAAGGAAAGTTACTCTTCACACCTAAATAACACTCTTTATGGTTTACATGAGTATAGGCATATTATAGGATAAGCTCAGTACGTGGGGGTGAGTACCTGGGGGATAAACTACTGATGCAATATTTTGAAGTAACTGAACACACAAAAAATTGAGGAAGTATAATAAAATTATAAATGACAGTGATAATACTTTGGTTTTTGTGTCATGCCTTGTCCCTCAGGAATACAAGATTTCTCTGTTAATCTCATCATTTAACAGATAGAGTTCTATATTGCTGTCTCTTTTTCAAAGGACACAATTAAATGATAGACAGTTATGTGCCTGGCCTTAGGCCACAATGGAAATCACTAGTAGGGTCAGACTCATAAATCAGGATTCATGCTCTCCATCAAGTGTCTTTGGCTTCACAGTTAAAGTAGACCATCTTCAGTTAAATCTCCACATGAATACCATTCCATTGAATGAGCCACAGTTGATATTAGAATATATCTATTTTTTAGTAGCATGGTTTCCAGAAGATTTTTCTGCCAGCATAGTGCTACTCCATTAGCTACACACTCAGGCATTTCATTTATTCTAATTTAATTTGTGCTCGAGTATTTTTTTGGACATTCGACAACTTTCAGTTACTTAATGGGTCGGAGATGTCAAGAACTATTCATTGTGATGGACCAAGCTTCTTCATTCTAACCTTATAAACAAACTTCCCCAAAGGGAAGATAATATCATTAATGCATCCTGTCATCACTTACTTTCTTCTTTCCATTTCAAATCTATGGAGTAGTTTCCGAAGACCACCATTCTTAAATCCCTGAAAATGGGCAGCTGGGGCTCCCACAGTGATGACATCGTAGAGAGCATCTGGAACAGTAATGGACAAGGAGATTAACACTTTGCAAACATTTGTCTCTAGCATGCTATCTGCATTGAACATACACACTGTGGGAAGTTTGAGAAATTGTTCTGTTTAATTTTGCAGGACTAACTGAACTCTCATCTCAAGGGGGCAAGAGGAACTAATCAATCTTTCTAAAAGCCACCTGTGCACCTATACAAGTTATAGTATTTCTTTGATTTATGACTACATCTTAATTATATGCTACTGTATGGAACAGTATGTTCCCTCATTCTTCTATATACTTACTGAGATAACATGTTAATTGGTCTTTTGTGTATTTTGCCTTATTGAGTTTTGCATCATTTAATTTGCAATCATATTGAAATTCAACAATAATGAACAATCTTTACAGAGAAAATTTACAGAGAAAAGAACCAAAATATTAACTCATCTTGGCTCAAGGGCAGAACAGTACTAGTGCATTTTAAAAAAATCTATACAGAGTAGTTTCCTTTCTGTGTATACTAAATCTTACAGTTTCGAAAGCATGCTTTTGCAATTTTCTTAGATGACACAGAAAAAATACACACAATGTCTCTAGATCTATTTTCCACCATGACACTTTGGTTTTTTTTTTAATAAAAAATCCATACATTTAAATTGAAACTCAATCCTTTGATCTTGAAAGCCATCAAGTTTGATACATATTAAGTTTATGGCTTCAAAACACAGTATCATTTTTACCTTCTAATGAAAAGTATCCCCATAAGAAGGAAGACAGAGTGAACATCTCTTGTTAAACTACATTTTATTTGAGAAAACTAATTTCATAGTAGATCCTTTTCAAATTGATTTTGGTATTGACACTGGTTGTTTTTCAGTTCTCATTTACAGGGAAAACATAAATTATTTTATTAGCTTCAGGTAAACACCATAACTTCTTTATACTGGTTCAATCCAAATGCACCTGAAATATTTTTCTTAATAAAAAATGTCAAGTGAAAGACTTCAGCAACACTGAGAGAACTCAAGGTCACACAAACAAAACAAAATAAAACAATACAGAAAACAAACAAAAAAAAAACCCAGAATGTAACCCAAATCAACCTATCAATAAGGCACTTACTGAACAGCCACTCAATAGATTGTTAGTGGTAATCTCTTGCCCTTTTAAAAAGTCACTAATAAACTAAAAGTTAGCTTTTCTTAATATAGCAGAATATTAGACTTGCACGAAATTTAAAGACTTCTTCATCCTGGAGATTTTAATCTAGGGTTAAGAAAAGGGTTTCAGGGAGTCCATAAATATATGCAAATTGTATAAGTATGTCTGTTCTACTTCATGGAAAAGGGTCACAGCTTTCTCAAATGGTCATGAGAACACCCAAAAGTTACCAATACTAAATTCCACTCCACTTTCATTTATCTGATGAGAACTCTGAGAACCTTGAGAAATGACCTGCTTTGTCTAAAGCCCCAAAGACCTTACACCTACGGTCTTCCGACTTCTAATCCAGGGATGGAAAGCCAGGGGTTTAAGTTACTGACTGGAACCTGAGTCCCTTGGTCTGGATCCCAGTTCTGCCACTTACAAGCTGTGCAGCATTAGGAAAATTACTTAACCTCTCTATGTCTCAGTTTCCTCAGGTAGATAATGAAGTTGAAAGTAGTTAAAAGTGGTGGGCACCTGGGTGGCTCAGTTGGTTAAGCGACTGCCTTCGGCTCAGGTCATGATCCTGGAGTCCCTGGATCGAGTCCCGCATCGGGCTCCCTGCTCGGCAGGGAGTCTGCTTCTCCCTCTGACCCTCCCCCCTCTCATGTGCTTGCTCTCTCTCATTCTCTCTCTCTCTCAAATAAATAAATAAAATCTTTAAAAAAAAAAAAAGAAAGTAGTTAAAAGTGGTGAGCATTCACTATTACCTATGATTATTTTCCCTATAAGAAGTAATCCTACCAATGAAGCAAAGAAAGATGGTATTTTAAGTTTTGCTTATTTACCATGAAAATACACTTTTCAGTCTGAAAAGGAAAGTAATACTGAGGCTCAGTCTTCTGAATAGAATCAGTTCCTGTGTTAATTTAAAGTAAATGCAAAAAGAAACATCACTGTGATGCTGCCATGGAATATGCTGCATTTCTGCTAAAACCTGGGTGACCAACAATACCAACAATATATAGAAGTAACTAAAAACTGTATACATATGTCCCATTAGCCCAAACTAAATGCATTCCTAACTGAATTTTTTTTTTTTTTAATTGCCTGTAGACTCTCACTGGATTCAAAAAAAGTTTGTGGCCTCTCCAACATCACCTAGCAAGAGGTGAATAATGAGGGAAGGGGAAATCTGAGTAGAAAGAGAGAACAGTCTTAACTGATGGAGGATTAAGCTTACTTTTGTAAAATTTGCAAAACACCTGACCACAAACAAGTTGCTAAGGCCCCTTGCAGGATCTTGTAAGAGGCCCATTCACAGGAAAAGCCCCAAACTTAAGTTGCACTAGCTTTCTAGTGAATCTGTCTCTTCAATTCACCTATAGTTTCAGCATTTTCCAAAGCTACTTTCTAGGAGCAGAAATTTTCTCTTTGTTCATCCACTCTGCTCAGGGGAATTCTAGTCACCTATGAAGGAACCATGAAACTTGGAAGCAGCAGGTAAAGGAAGAGAAGCAAGTTGCTCAAATATTGTCCACTCTTCATAATAAAGAGCTGATTATTTTTAAATCTAAATGAAGGCGTGTGTGTTTCTTGAATCCAACTATAATAAAGAACTTCCAAGTTATTAACAAGTTCTTTCATATCCAGAGTTCTGACTTTTACTTGTTTCCATTCTATTTTCTGTTTATGAGCTCATCCAAGTTGTAGGTGTTCAATAAATGTCAATAAATAAACAAATATTCTGAGGCTCAATTCAGTTTGTCTTATATGTCTTTTTAGATCATATAAGGATTATTCTTAATTGAAAAAATAAAAAAATGTATATACACTATCCAGAAAAAAATATATTGGAATCTGAAATATATATGTGTGTGTGTGTGTGTATTATATATATGTGTATGTGTGTGTGTGTGTGTGTATATATATACATATATATAAATATATATATATATATGTGTGTGTATATATATATATACATATATATATATATAATCTCCATGGGATGGGGATGAATACATATCCATTCATGGACCATATTACATAAAAGAACAAAGAGAATTTATGATTATTCACATGCAAAAGAATGAAATTAGACCCTTGTCCTATAGTATGCACAAAAATCAACTCAAAATGGATTAAAGACTTAGACATAAGACCTAAAAGTGTAAAACCCCTAGAAAAAAACATAGAGGGAAAGTCTTATGATAATTGGTCTTTACAGTGGTTTCGTAGATATGACGCTAAAAGTATAAGCAACAAAAACAAGCAGGACTATGTCAAACTAAAAAGCTTCTGCATAGGTAAAGAAACAATAGACTAAAAAGGCAACATATAGAAGAGGAGAAAATACTGGCAAACCATAAATCTGATGAGAAGTTAATCTCCAAAATATATAAGGAACTCCTACAACTCCATAGTAAAACAATTAATAACCTGACTAAAAAATGGGCTAAAGGCTTAAATAGACATTTTGCCAAAGAAGACATACAAATGGCCAACGGGCATATAAAAAAATGTTAAAGGTTATTAATCATCAGAAAAATGCAAATCAAAACTACAATGAGATACCATCTCACACCTGTAAAAATGGCTACTATCAAGAAACACAAAAGACAGTGAGTGAGTGTTAGCCACAATGTGGACAAACTGAAATCCTTGCACAGTGTAGAACTATCATGGTTCAATAATCTCAGTTCTGGGCATTTATACAAAAGAACTGAAATCAGGATCTCAGAGAGATATAAGCACTTCTATGTTCATGTAAGCACTACTCATAATAGGCAAGATATGGAAGCAACCTAAATGTCCATCAGTGGGTGCTGTATAGGTATAATGGGATGCTATTCAGCTTTAAAAAAGAAGGAACTTCTGTAATATGCGACAATATGGATAATCCTTGAAGGTATCAAGTGAAATAAGCCACAGAAAGACAAATAATGCATGATTCTACTTGTCTGAGGTATCTTGACTAAATTGCTATCGATGTTTCTATAAAATTTAAATTCAGTTTTATTTTTTATTTTTATTTTTTAAATTTGAATTAAGTTTTAATATAGTGTCTAAAACAGGAAGAAATACAGAATTCCTTTAAAAATGTCTCACCACATATAAAACAAAAGAACCCAGTAACTGTGAGGAGATGAATATGTAAATTAGCTTAGCTATAGTCATCATTCACTATGTATATATATGGCAAAATATCATGTTATATACCTGAAAATATATATAATTTTTTATTAAAACACAAAAACATATTTATTATTTAAATACTCCTGCAAATTTTTAGTTTTGAGATAATTTTGGATTTCCAGAGTTGTTGCAAAGTTAGAACAGAGTTCTGTATACCCTTCACTCAAGCTCTCTATGTTAGTATCTCACATAGTCATAGATTATCAAAACTAAGAAATTAATATTGTACTATACCATTAAATAAAGTAGATAATGTTAGGATTAGTTTTTCCACTAATACCCTTTGTTCTTTCAGGATCCAGTCTAGAATTCCACATTTCATGTCACTGTCATGTAGTCTCCTCCAATCTATGACAGTTTCTCAGTCTTTCATTTTTGACTGTGACACTTTTGAAGAGTACTGGTCAGTTATTTTGTAGAGTGTCCCTCAATTTGGGTTTGTCTTATGTTTTCTCATAATTAGACTGAAGTTCTGCACTATTGAGTAGGATACTATGGAGACGATATGCCCTTCTCAGTGCGTTATAACAGGAAGTATGTTAAATTGATATATATTACTTGATGTTAACCTTGATGCATTGGTCAAAGTGATGACTGCCACTACCTACAGTTGATTCTTCACTGTAAAGTCACTAAAGATTTAGAGAGACATATTTTAACACAATGCAATATCCTGTTTCTTTTTAGACTTGTGCCCACTAATTTTAGCATCTATTGATATATCTTGCCTGTGGCAATTATTACTGCTGTGGTTGAATGGTGATTTTCCATTTCCCTCATTCCTTTCACATTTATTAATTGGAATACTTTTGGGAAGAATAGTTGATCTTTCTCCTTTATGTTATATATTCAGTTATCTATCTATTTATTTTTAAAGATTTATTTATTCATTTTAGAGAGAGAGAGCATAGGGGGCTGGGGCAGAGGGAGAGGGAGAGAGAATCCTTAAGCAGACTCCCTGCTGAGTGTGGAGCCCCACACGGGGCTCAATCCCAGGACCCCGAGATCATGATCTGAGCTGAAATCAAGAGCTGGCCGCTTAACTGACTAAGCCACTATCATTTTAAACAATATAGTAAAAGGAAGTTAGCAATGAAGCAGATTGGGAATATGAAATTCTAGGGAAAACTTAGAAACTGACTAAGCCACTCAGTTATTTATTAACATCAATATGGACTCATGGGTATTTTGTTCCTTGGTTTATGATCTAACACCATCTTTATGTTCAAGTTGTTCTAGCTTTGTCCATTGGGAACTCCTTCAGTTGGATCTTGTGTTATTTATATATGTCACCCTCCTCATTTGTTGTCATCATTGTTGTTTCTTGAGCACTTCCTTACTTTCTAGAGCCACTAGATACTCTAGACTGATCTTATATTTTCCCTGCCTCAGCTCTAGAATCAACCAGTTTTCCAAAGAACCCTAGCTTTTTTTACTGGAGAATGGTGTTTAGAAATCAAATGCTGGGGGCATTTAGGTGGCTCCGTCAGGTAAGTGTCATGATCTCAGGGTACCTGAGATCTAGATCAGCAACCTGCTCAGCACTCAGTGGGGAGTCTGCTTGTCCCTCTGCTCTTCTCTTGCTAGTGCTCTCAATCTCTCAAACAAATAAATAAATAAATAAATAAATAAATAAATAAAATATTTTCTTGAAAAAAAAGAAATCAAATACTGGGGGTAGTTATGCTCATTGTTACTGCTTTCAATCTTTTCAGTGCCAGAGGTATGAAGTATATGCATGTATATGCATACTAACTTGTACACACACACACACACACACCTGTATTTATCTTTCTATATTAACAACAACAAACCCATGACTCCATATTGTTACCTCTGACTTCAGTTCAGCATTACAAGATTCCTTCTAGCCTTCCTTACTTCTTTATTTCTAACTTCTTTCTCTGACATTGAGAAACTTGACTCTCCCTATTTGCATATTTACATATTTGGTTAACCATAGTATACAAATAAAATAGTTTCAGAATTGTTAACTGATACCTCTGTAAGAAGAAAATTTACTAACAAAAGTAGTGTTTGTATTCTTTTTTTAAATTTAGCCTTATAATTATATCTAATGTTTACTTAGATCAGATCCTTTATTTCCCATTATTTTAATTAAATTATCATTTTAATAATTTTATTTACCATTTATCATTTTAAACAATATAGTAAAAGGAAGTTAGCAATGAAGCAGATTGGGAATATGAAATTCTAGGGAAAACTTACAAATAATTAGTAGCACAACAATCAGCATTTGAAAAAAATAAGAACAGAAAGGGAGCCAATTTCTCAACATAGTTATATGTTCTCAAGAGTGAAGTTACCAGGAGCTAAAACATAGAACAGTTTCCCAAATATTCTTTACTTTTGAACTTCATAGAATACATTTCAAATAGGCAAGTAAAAAGTAGTATTGTTGTGTTTCAGCACAGCTAGCAGAACTGAATACTTTATCTATATTCCAGAAGCCATTTCTCCCATTTCCCCACCTCGCAAGCCAACCTTGATATTCCATTAATATCAAGAGGCTTTCTCTGTAGAGACAATAAGTAGGGTTTATGTCTGGATGTTGAAAGAGCAAATATGGTCTCTCTTGCCTCTCTCATTTTTCTTTGTTGCCTTTTGATTCTATCTACCTTGATCAGAACCACTCCTCAAAAAGCTGGGATCTATAAGTACATATTTTGTAAAGGCTCAAAGAATTTAGGCTTATGTAACCTTCACCTTCGTACACTTGAGATCTTCAAAAAGTTGCTTTGAAGTGTTAATTTTTAAACATTGATAACTGTGATATTGTGATTTATAATGTAAAAAAAGAAAGCCAGAGGCTCAAAATAGTCACTTATGTCAAAGCACCCACATCAGCAAACCAAAGCTTAATACTTAACCTAACTGCAGTTTCAGCCTCCCAGGAATGTAACCTTTAACCAGTCAATATAGAATTTCTTGGTCAGCACTAGGAAATTTACTAAAAGCTTCCTTCCATTCCCCTTAGGAGGATGACTTTGCCTAAAACAACGGATTCCTTTGCCAATAATTTCCTTTTTTCCCACTTCCTACGTTTAAAAATCGTTCCTTTTCTGCAGCTCTATAGAGCTCTCTTTTATTTGTTAGGTGGGATGCTGCCTGATTCATGAATCATTCAATAAAGCCAATTTGAACTTTTAAATTACTCAGCTGAATTTTTTTTTTTTTTAAGATTTTATTTATTTGCGAGAGAGAGAATGAGAGACAGAGAGCATGAGAGGGAGGAGGGTCAGAGGGAGAAGCAGACTCCCTGCTGAGCAGGGAGCCCGATGTGGGACTCGATCCCGGGACTCCAGGATCATGACCTGAGAGCCAAAGGCAGTCGCTTAACCAACTGAGCCACCCAGGCGCCCACTCAGCTGAATTTTTGTTGCTTAACAACAAGAGGAAATTCCCTTTTCTGGCAGTGGTCCTAAAACCCTTGGAATTTCCTGTGTTGAGAGCTTTAAAGATGTCTTTTCTTATGTTAATGAAGTGACTTTTGGACCTCACCTAAGGAGGGCCTGGTTGCCAGTGTATCCAATCAAGTGATTAGAGGTTTGGAATTTTCTATTCCTCCTCTCTACCCAGCCACCTGGAAGGGGAAAAGAGCTGGAAATTGAGTTCAATCCCCAATGGCCAATTATTTAATCAATCGTGCCTATGTAATGAAATCTCAAAAAACAAAAGAAACAAAACCAAAAGACTAGGTTTGGGGAGCTTCTGCGTTGGTGAACACGTGGAGGTGCTGGGAGAGAGGTGTTCAGAGAGCACGGAAGTTCTGCGTACTTTCCTCATGCCTTGCTCTGTGCATCTCTTCCCCCTGGCTCTGTGCATCTCTTCTGCCTGGCTGTTCCTGAGTTACATCCTTTTATAATAAACCAGTAACCTTGTAAATAAAATGTTTTTCTGAGTTCTGTGAATAGGTCTACCAAATTAATTGAACCCAAGGAGGGGGGAACTTTTGATTTATAGCCAGATGGTCAAAAGTCCAGGTAACAACCTGGACTTTCGACTGGCATCTGAAGTGGAGGGCAGTCTTGTGGGACAGAGCCCTTAGCCCATGGAATCTGATGCTATTTCCAGGTAGATAATGTCAGAATTGAGTTGAAACTTGGGACACTCAGTTGGCATCTTGGCACGTTGGAGAACTGATGGTGTGGGGAAACCCCTATCCCCACATTGGAATGGTGCCACAATCATTAAAGAGTGGCTCTGAAGGAAACAATTAGAAAGTATATGCTGAATGTTATTCCCAGAGTTTACATGAAGTTAAGCCAGAGAAAACAGCTGTGCTCTTCAGCTATAGGTTAGTTTGGTTTGTCACACGATCTAAAATAAGAACATATTTCTTTACTTTGAAATCGGTTCTGTCACACTTTACACTAATCACTAAAATTTTTAAATACCACACTTACTGGAAATCACAAAATTATAACTCTTGGGAATCTTAGTATTTTGCAAATGGTATTTGATCATTATCATTTAACAATATCACAGTATTGGAACTGCTAGGTTTACCTCTTTGGCCCCTTCATCCTTGAATGCCACTTGCAATTACTACAAAAATAGTAGACGGATCTAGGTACAGCAAGGGATTCATTTCCTGGTCTCTTAGTTTAGTTAATGAAGAATGGTATACACTTAAAGTACCATGTTCAGTCTTAGCTAGAGCATTGTACTTTTTAAAATTTAGTTAGAGGGGCGCCTGGGTGGCTCAGTTGGTTAAGCGACTGCCTTCGGCTCAGGTCATGATCCTGGAGTCCCAGGATCGAGTCCCGCATCGGGCTCCCTGCTCAGCGGGGAGTCTGCTTCTCCCTCTGGCCCTCCCCCTCTCATGTGCTCTCTCTCTCTCTCTCTCAAATAAATAAATAAAATCTTTAAAAAAAATAAAATAAAATAAAATTTAGTTAGAATTAACTGAAATTTATTGTATTCCTCTAAGAGTAAGCATATACAAAAACAAAACAAATAATCAATAAAAAATAAAATTCTAAGATAACATTCTGATCAGTAATATTTGTCTCATTTTAAAATTTTCCTCATTCTATCCTGCTGTTTAAATTTTGTACCTTTATGACATCCAGTCCTTAACTGTATAGAATAAAAGCTTTCAGATTTTTGGTACTAAGAAATAACTATAAAAATATAGGTGGGCATTTATTTTACAGAAAATTTGAGCAAAAAAAAAATCAGAGGTCCTTTTTTCTTCCTTAAAATAATATAATCTGTGTGTCTTCTTTTTTTGATTGTTTATATCTCAAAAATTGTCCTTGGCTTTGTGAAAATGGCATCATACACAGCATAATGAGGGAGTGTAATTCAAGTTGTTGAATCTCATCAAGCTAAAGATACTAGGTTGGTTTGAAATTTAATAATAGGGCTGCCTCATAGCCTTTAAAAAGCCACTTAATAATAGATATGAGATAATAAGTCTATTTTTTTTCCCAGAAGATTTTTTTAAAATTCCTACAACTATAAAAATAGTGCTAATGAAAAAAAAACGTAGACATGCTGATCTCATTTCAAGGAACAATTTAAGCATAATCCCTGACTTCAAAATGGCCCACAAAATGACTTTGACATGAATCACAAAACAATAAGGAATTTTAAGGGAAATCTATTTCAAAATAGTCACAACAATTTGGCAACATCATGAAACATATCTAAAAGTAATTATACTTCATTGATGAGGTGATATACCCAAACTCAAGATACAGAAATCAGGGAGTTCTAAACAGCTCCTCATTTGCTCCTTCCCTCAGTGTGGAGATCAGAAAACTAAAGGGCAGAGGGGTTAGCTGACTCATCCATACTTACATAGTAAATTCTGGCTTATGTTGCACCTGATTCCACTATAGCTTGATGATATACTGTAGAAGGTTTTTTCTTTCTTTTCTTTCTTTCCTCTTTCTTTCTATCTTTCTCCGTCTCTGTCTCTCTCTCTTTGCTATATATTATAATATGCTATTATATATCTATAACATAAAATAAAATAAGGTAAACATAGCATAATATTATAAGAACCCATATTTTATAATATTCATAACTAACTTTCTATGAAAATAAGATTTGAGGTGGAAAATTGTGTTCTTAAATTCAGGGTTTTGTCTTTGTTATTGTCAGTGCTGTCTAAGATTTCTATTGGGATTGTATTTGTTGCATTTAATTTAAGTAATGAGTAAGGGTGAAAAATTAACTTAATGGGTCTGGGGGCATCTGACATTAGATGGAGATTACTTCATTTGTCAGTATGAGACATGACAACATTAGTTCTGCTCAGTTACTTGTTTCTAGAGCTAGATATTAGCCTTGTATTTGGTGAATCTGCCTCGTATTATTTGCAAAGCTGCCTCTCCAAATATAGCAGCATATTAATCAAATGCGGATTGATGTAATTTACTAATGGTAAGAATGAAAATAAATCTAGACTACATCCAAATAACTCACCAGTGAAATACCAAGGCTTGGCCAATCTTACTTGCATCATTACCTTGTAAAATGTTGTCTGTAATTCAGCTAAACATTCAAATCAGTAACCATGGATCTTAAATAAATTTAACTGCAATTCATTTAATGTGCTGAATGCATGTTATATAAGTAAGTAGAAATCTGACTGACTGCCATATACAACTTTTAACCATTTTATTTTGCAAATAAAACCAATGCTCAGAAAAGTTATTAACTTGGTCAATGTCTAAGAAATAAGTGGCAGGACCCCAAAAATTCAGTCAAGTTTTCAATTTCTATTAAAACATATAGTTGGTGATCTAGTCTATAAGCACTTACTTTATCTGAATTCCAATCTCAAATAATAAATTTTAAACTTAATTATAAAATCATAAATATTTTTAAAACATAGAAGCTTAATATTCAATATATATATGATATGTATATCATATATAATGTATATAAAATTATATATAATGTATATAAAATTATATATATACAATATACATATTTATACACACACACACACACATATATATATATAACTTACATAACCTTGGGGAAAAAATCAGCATGCAGTAGAATTCAGTACCTTTGCATTAATTCTTGGCCATTAAGATATCTAGTCTTTTCCCACATTTTCTCCTTTACATCTTCAAAAAGAAGAAGTCTTTCTGAAAAGTGCTATGTCAAAAATCCTCTAGTTTAAGAGTTGTACCCTAGTTCTGTAACATCAAAATTTTGCTTTTGTTTATACTACTTGATATTTGTCATCACAAAGAAGAAATTCCTTTATATATCTTGTTATTATGGGTTGATTTATGCTCCCCAAGAAAGATATCCTAGAATATGACCTTATTTGGAAATATGGTCTTTACAGATGTAATCAAGTTCAAATCGGGCCAGTAGGACAGGTCCTAATTCAATATGGTGGTGTCCTTAAGGGGGAAATTTGAACACAGAGACAGACACAGAGGAGATGATGTAAAGATGCACAGGGGAATACTGTGAAGATGGAGGATTGGTACGATGCATCAACAAACCAAAGAAAACTAAAGATTGCCAGCAAATTATCGGAAGCCAGGTGGAGGTGAGGAAGAATTCCCCTATAGGTTTCAGAGGGAGCACTCCTCTGCTGACACCTTGATTTCAGACTTCTGGCCTCCAGATTGTGAGACAATACATTTTTGTTGTTTAAGCCATCCAGTTTGTGGTAATGTCACAGCAGCTTTAGGAAACTGATAGATATCCTAAACCAAACTAATTAGGAAAAATTATGTTTGCTTTTCTAAATTTCTTTCATTGCCAGTTTCTCTCTTTCGAACTGGAGAAATAGAAACTAAACACATTGTATTCATCCTGGCTCACTCTAGTCTATTTTTCAGATAGCATCTTGGAAAGAATAGCACAAATGCTTCTGTTTTTGTTTTGTTTTCAAGAAATAAGTATAATAAGAGGTCACTTAGAAAGTAATTTTTCTTTGTTTGGTGGAAGTATTTTAGGATAATTGCCAAATACTTGAATGCATATTTAAGTATATATTCATATCAATTTGGCCCCAACAAGCCATCTGGTTTGATGATATGCTATCCATCCATGGCTGTACTGAAGTTAGCCTTCTCTCATTTCTTCAGTCTATCAGTCATTAAGTACTTGCATGTGATAATTTTTCCAAAATGTATTTCTAAATCATCTTTTCTCTAAATTTGGGTACTTCTTGGTTCAAGATTTCATTGTCCCTTAATAGGTTCTTAACTGATCACTTCTCTCCTTTTAACAGCCCTGACGAAATTGAAAGATCCATTTTGTTCCAGTGATGGCAAATGCTACCTGTATCGTAATGGCTATTATTGTTCATTCTAGGTGTTTTACATATTCTAATTCACTTAGTTGGGAGGACAACAACTTGCTTCGAAAGATTAAATAACAGAATTAAGGTCATATATAAAAAGTGATAAAGCTGAAATTCTGTTTCACTCCAAAATATATAAACTTTTTATTCTATCATTAAAGTCATTTCATATTGGTCATTAGAAAAAAAATTATATTGATTGTCAGACAGATTTTAACTACTTTAGCTTCTTTATTATCTGTTGATACTTTGGTTTTGATGATTTTTAAAACCATTAGATGTTATATTCAAACTACTGACAGATATTCAGTAATCAAGGAAGATCTCCTAAATGCTTTGGGACAATCCATCTCATTTCTATTTCAGTTCTTTCATTGACATAATTTTTGGTGAAAAGGATCCAAGTTAAAATTTCAGATAGTTGATAAGGGTTACTAAAGGTATTAAAATTATACATCAGAATGACATAACTACACTTAAACTTGCACATTAGCTGGTTGTATATACAAAATTGTATGCACAAACTCAGAAAAATGGTTAATTTTTCTGGTTGTAAAACTTTAGATGATTCTAAAGCAGAACACAGATTTTAACTTTTTAAAACCTAGAACCTCTATATTGTGACAATGGCTACAAAATAGGGTGTTAGCCTGAGTCTTTAGATGTATCTGTGTATGTTTGCATATCCATACACTTATGGAGGACTGGGTGATCTAAAGTAACTTTTGGCTCCCTAGGAAGATGGGTACTAGTAGGATGACCATAGCATTTATCATTAAACGGAGAGACTTTTGAGAGGAAAGAGAGGTGAAGAGCTTTGTTAACAACGATGCGGGACAAAAAGCATAATATGGGACTTTGGCTGTATGTGAATAGAGGCAGATAATCACCCTACTTATGCACAAAATTTGATGTAGCAATAAGTTAAAGGAAAAGGGAGATGAGAAGAACATTTTAAAAATATACTTTACTAAGAAATAGCAGGGAATTATGTAGAGAGACAAGGAATACAATATGATATTCACTGATATTCACTATAAACCTTACTGAAGTATGTTTATAAAAAATCTATACACTTTTCCTTGAAAAATGTTTCTCACGTCTAAGTACAGTAAGATACTCTACCACCTTTTTTCTGATAAATTCCCTTCTCATAGAGAAGGGGGTGACTTGATAGTCACCACTAAGTCAGAAAAATGGCCTATGAGTCCATCTTTGGGTTTTGATTTTTCAAGATAAGCACAAAATGAACAAGTCTTGGTTTTCTCTCTTTTTTTTTTAATTCAAACACTAGCACGGTTATCAGCCATCAATGATACTACTTAAGGAAGTTAACACTTACTGTGCATATTCACCTGTAACTCTATTCAGGTGCCACATTTTTAAAGTATTGTTCAGAAACACAGCAACAAAAATACTATAGCCCCTTTTGTAGTATTCAGGGTCATGATCAACTTTAATTGTTTCATCTTGATCTTTACCTAATTCTAAAATTTTAAATTCTGCCAAGTCAAGCTTTTTAAAAAAGTACACACTAACATAATTTGCCCACTTAAAAAAGAATATTATATACACTACCTTTCAAGTGAGGGCTGTGTACATGCATTCTTTGCAGATGCAGATTTACCGGAACAAATTCTAATGTTTTCTCTCCTTTGCTGCTGCTTGATTTGAAAGAGGACCCTAGGCAGGAAAAGAATTGAACATTAATAGTAAATGAATAATAAATGTGTGTGTGCATGTATATTGAAAGTGTGTTTGACACGGAAAAATGTTACAAGGATTTCAGAAAGAAAAAATATATCCTGTATAAAGCTGCTTTTCTTTACAGAAATTCAATTTAAAAAATTCTTAGTTGTTCTTATAATAATCCCATGAGGTAAAATAGTGCAATTTGTTTCTTCATGGTCTATCATGCCAAGATGGTAGAATGAGATATAAAAAGTTTATAAAAAATTTTTTTGGCTCTTCTATATCCATAACAACAATGTGTATTATTGTTTTCACCTAACATACCTGAAATACAATTTAGTTTGAATATGTAAAAAAGTTATTGCTTTCATACCTGTTTCCTTGCTAAGTTCTGTCAGAATATCTTGGTACATATTCACCATTTGATCACAGTGAGTAAGGACATTTTTCCGTAGATTGTCCCAGTGTGGAGACAGCTCACCAAGTTCTTTCAGCTCCTGGTTTCTGTTAAAAGTAGAAAAGAGGAGAAAATAATTATTTTGATCTTAAGTCCACAGACAAGGAACACCTAATAAACATTGCCAAACTAATAAGAAATTGATTCACCATCCATTTCAGGAAAGCTCTATGCACTTATTAGAAAAAAAATTATTCTCCTACATCAGGCATAACAATATCTTTCAGGATATGTCTCCTGGGGCAAGAGAAACAAAAGCAAAAATAAACTATTGGGACTACATCAAAATAAAAAGCTTCTGCACAACAAAGGAAACAACCAACAAAACTGAAAGGCAACCTGTGGAATGGGAGAAGATATTTGCAAATGATATATCCAATTAAGGGTTGGTATCCTAAATATATAAAGAATTTATACAACTCAACACCAAAAAAACAAATAATCCAACTAAAAAATGGGCAGAAGACATGTAGAGACATATCTCCAAAGAGGACATACAAATGGCTAACATGTGAAAAGATGCTCAACATCACTCATCATCAGGGAAATGTAAATCAAACCACAATGAGATATCACCTCACACCTGTCAGGATGACTAAAATAAAAAAGACAAGAAACAACAAGTGTTGGTGAGCATGTGGAGAAAAAGGAACCCTCTTACACTGTTGGTGGAAATGTAAAATGGTACAGCTACTATGGAAGACAGTACAGAGTTTCCTCAAAAAGTTAAAACAGAACTACCCTATAATCCAATAATTGCACTACTGGGTATTTATCCAAAGAATGCAAAAAATACTAATTCAAAGGATATTTGCACCCCTATGTTTACTGCAGTGTTATTTACAATAGCCAAATTATAGAAGCAGCCAAATGTCCATCAATAGATGAATGGCTAAAGAAGTGGTTTAGGGAGCCTGGGTGGCTCAGTCAGTTAGACGTCTGCCTTCTGCTCAGATCATGATCCTGGGGTCCTGGGATTGAGCCCCACATCGGGCTCCCTGCTCAGTGGGGAGTCTGCTTCTCCTCTCCCTCTGCATGCTGTTCCCCCCTGCTTGTGGTCTCTCTTTCTCTCGCTTACTCTCTCTCAAATAAATAAATAAAATCTTTAAAAAAAAAAGAAGTGGTATATATACACACACATATATATACATATATACATATATATACATATACACATATATATATACACATATATATACATATACATATATATATAATGGAATATTATTCAATCATAAAAATAATGAAATGTTGCCATTTCCAACAACATGAATGGATCTACAGAGTATAATGCTAAATGAAATAAACCAGTCAGAGAAAGACAAATACCATATGATTTCACTCATATGTGGAATTTAAGAAACAAAACAAAAAAAGAGACAAACCAATATACAGACTCTTAACTATGGAGAACAAACAGATGGTTACCAAAGGGGAGGTATGTGGAGGGAGGGATGGGTGAAATAGGTGAAGGGGACTAAGAGTACATTTACCTTGATGAGCACTGAGTAACATATGGAATTGCTGAACTACTATATTGTACACCTAAAATTAATATAACACTGTATGTCAACTACACTGGAATTAAAATAAAAAAATAATTTTAACACAGAGGAAGATATGAATAGCTTAGGTCACACAAACATTAAAGTTCCGTATGTCGAAATACAGCATCCTTTCCTGATTAAAACTCTTCAGAGTATAGGGATAGAGGGAACATTCCTCAAGTTCATAAAATCCATCTATGAAAAACCCACAACGAATATCATCCTCAATGGGGAAAAGCTGAGAGCCTTTCCCTTAAGATCAGGAACATGTCAAGGATGCCCACTCTCGCCAATATTGTTCAACATAGTACTAGGAGTCCTAGCAACAGCAATCAGACAACAAAAAGAAATAAAAGGTATTCAAATTGGCAAAGAAGAAGTCAAACTCTCTCTTTTTGCAGACGACATGATACTTTATGTGGAGAACCCAAAAGACTCCACCCCCAAATTACTAGAACTCATACAGCAATTCAGTAATGTGGCAGGAATGCACAGAAATCAGTTGCTTTCTTATACACTAACAATGCAACTGTAGAAAGAGAAATTAGAGAAACGATTCCATTTATAATAGCACCAAAAACCATAAGATACCTCGGAATAAACCTAACCAAAGAGGTAAAGGAACTCTACTCTTGGAACTACAGAACACTCATGAAAGAAATTGAAGAAGACACAAAAAGATGGAAAAACATTCCATGCCCACGGATCGGAAGAATAAACATCGTTAAAATGTCTATGCAATCTATACCTTCAATGCCATCCCGATCAAAATTCCAATGACATTTTTCAAAGTGCTGGAACAAACAATCCTATATTTGTATGGAATCAGAAAAGACCCTGAATCACCAAGGAAATGTTGAGAAAGAAAAACAAAGCTGGGGGCATCACGTTGCCCGATGTCAAGCTATATCACAAAGCAGTGATCACCAAGACAGCATGGTACTGGCACAAAAACTGACATATAGACCAATGGAACAGAATAGAGAACCCAGAAATGGACCCTCAACTCTATGGTCAAATAATCTTTGACAAAGCAGGAAAAAATATGCAATGGAAAAAAGACAGTATCTTCAACAAATGGTGCTGGGAAAATTGGACAGCCACATGCAGAAGAATGAAACTCGACCATTCTCTAACACCATTCACAAAGATAAACTCAAAGTGGATGAAAGACCTCAATGTGAGACAGGAATCCATCAAAATCCTAGAGGAGAACATAGGCAGTAACCTCTTTGACATCAGCCACAGCAACTTCTTTCAAGATATATCTCCAAAGGCTAGAGAAACAAAAGCAAAAATGAACTTTTGGGACTTTATCAAGATAAAAAGCTTCTGCACAGCAAAGGAAACAGTCAACAAAACAAAGAGGCAACCCACAGAATGGGAGAAGATATTTGCAAATGACACTACAGATAAAGGGCTGGTATCCAAGATCTATAAAGAACTTCTCAAACTCAACACCCAAAAAACCAAATAATCAAGTAAAAAAATGGGCAGAAGACATGAGTAGACACTTCTCCAAAGAAGACATATAAATGGCTAACAGACACATGAAAAAATGTTCATCATCATTAGCCATCAGGGAAATTCAAATCAAAACCACATTGAGATACCACCTTACACCAGTTAGAATGGTAAAAATTGACAAGGCAAGAAACAACAAACGTTGGAGAGGTTATGGAGGAAGGGGAACCCTCTTACACTGTTGGTGGGAATGCAAGTTGGTACAGCCACTTTGGAAAATAGTGTGGAGGTTCCTCAAAAAATTAAAAATAGAGCTACCCTATGACCCAGCAATTGTACTACTAGGTATTTACCCCAAAGACACAGATGTAGTGAAAAGAAGGGCCATATGTACCCCAATGTTCATAGTAGCAATGTCTGCAATAGCCAAACTGTGGAAAGAGCTGAGATGCCCTTCAATAGATGAATGGATAAAGAAGATGTGGTCCATATATACAATGGAATATTACTCAGCCATCAGAAAGGATGAATACCCAACTTTTACATCAACATGGATGGGACTGGAAGAGATTATGCTAAGTGAAATAAGTCAAGCAGAGAAAGTCAATTATCATATGGTTTCACTTATTTGTGGAACATAAGGAATAGCATGGAGGACATTAGGAGAAGGAAGGGAAAAATGAAGGGGGGGAAATCGGAAGGGGAGATGAGCCATGAGAGACTATGGACTCTGAGAAACAAACTGAGGGTTCTAGAGGGGAGGGGGTGGGGGGATGGGTTAGCCTGGTGATGGGTATTGAGGAGGGCACGTTCTGCATGGAGCACTGGGTGTTATGCACAAACAATGAATCATGGAACACTATATCTAAAACTAATGATGTAATGTATGGGGATTAACATAACAATAAAAAAATAAAAAAAAAACTAATGATGTACTGTATGGTGACTAACATAACAAAATAAAATTTAAAAACAAACAAACAAAAAACACTGAAAGGACAACATGAAAAAAAAGTTCTGTATGTCAAAGAGGTAAAAAAAATACAAGTTAAATAAATGTTTCACTGATAAAAACTTCACAAAGATGACAAAAACTTAACTATCCTTAATATATATATATGTGTGTGTGTGTATATATATATATGACATTCAGTTATAAAAGAAACACTAAAACCTCAATAGAAAAACAGCTAAATTCTAGGCTTCAGTCATCCAAAATAAAATAATGTGGAAAAAAAAATAATGTGGGAAGGGCTTTCTGACTATGTCTGAAGGAATCACAAGATATTCAAGTAACCCAGTTTATATATATATAGCTGTAAAAATGTTTTTTTAAGATTTTATGTATTTGTCAGAGAGAGAGAGAGAGAGCACAAGCAGGGGGAGCAGCAGGCAGAGAAGCAGACTCTCTGCTGAACAGAGAGCCCCATGCGGGACTCGATCCCAGCACCCTGGGATCATGACCCGAGCTGAAGGCAGATGCTTAACCGACTGAGCCACCCAGGCATCCTGCTATAAAATTTTTTAAAAGCCCATAAATGGTATAATCAGATATGATTTATTGGCCTCAGTTTCTCTCAAGAAGACAATTTAAGTAAATGCAGTATGCATATGTTTTGGCTTTTCTTTATCAAAAGGAAAGGCTAATCATGCCATTTAGGTTTTAATTATTACCTTTTATCTAATTCTCACGCTTTATCCAAGTTAATTCAAATCATCAGAATGCCTTTTTAAATTATAATGATAAATGGTCTAATATGCTGCTTGGTTAGATCTCTTACTCATTTCTGTAACCTTTTACCAACAACATTTTCATGAGGCTAATTCAACTAGCAATAATGAAACTTCTTTGCTATTTTGGCTGTGAAACATGCTAAATACCAAGCTAATAAATTCAGAAGATGTAGAATCTTCAACATCCTGTTAAATGCAAGAATAATGGACGGTGTGCAAAAATGTGACTTGCTTTCAAATGTTTGTAGCTGCCTTTGTTTTGTTTCAATGGCGATGCAGTATGGTACTGCTGCTCTTTTATCTGAGGTCTTCACAATTTTTGTGAACATTAATCTCATTCTTAACTTTTCCATAGATTAGGTTCCATCACACAACATTCATGGGAAAAGAAGTGATTAATTAATAGACAATAAGAATAAAATAAGTTCATGACCCAAGTTGAGACAGGGGGGAGGCTGGAGAATGGGAGTCGAGTTCTCTGTGTGCACTCAAATGGCAGAGTATTCAAAGTCAGGACAAAACAACAACCACCAACACAAATAAATCCAAAAGCTTGAGATATCTAAGTCTAGAAGAATCTAGACAATTATGTCAGATGTGAGATAGATAGCAAGTGTGATATATCAACTTAATATGTAAGGGGTCAGGCTTTACTTCCAATATACAGTTATAATGAAAATGTTAGTCAAGTATTCCTTTTTAATACTAATAGATGCACCACGGGTCTACAATTTATGTTGTCTCTGAATCCTTATCAGAAAGAATAATGAAAGGAGATGTGGCGAGGGAGGGTAGGAAGGGTGATAGTGAAGCCGCTGACCATGTTATAGGATACTGGGATGGGGTACATCTCCTTCCCTACAGAAGCCCGGCAAAGCGCTGTGAGAAAAGTTTAGTGTTCTTAGGGAGTGACTCAAAGTAAGCTGAAAGGTGTCCATAGTCTGCTGTTTAAAATTCATTACACTCCTCCAATATGTCAAAAATTATATACAGCAATATACAGATGAAACCTGGCATTCACTGCGCATTTGTTCTAAAAGATGGCACTGAACAGCTACACGTTCTGAGAGGGAAAAACAACCAACATAAAGTTTCTCTGCATTGAAAAAACCTCAAATACAGGGGACTATAGAATAAAGGTATAATAAACCAGAGCAGAGTAATGAAAAAGTTAGAAAACAAAATGGGACATAGTAAGAGAATGGTTGTAAGTTTAAGAAAAATGAAAGACATTAATTACATCAATGCATTAAAATAGATAAAGATAGCGGGTACGTGGGTGTACCCAAATCAGGAAACTTTTCATTTGAGAAGGCAAGGGTTGTTTATACTATATTTTAATTTGTTACTCAGTGAGCAAAACTTTGACATTGAAGAACCTTGCTTTGTAGTTCAAGCCAGATTCTCTAGAAAGCAAGCTGAGATCAAGCAGTCCCGGGTTAGCAAGCACGGGGGAGGTAAGAAGAGAAGTGTTGCAGGGGAAAGAGAAAGCAAACATCAAGTGGGAGGTTACTGATTTGGGCAGAACTTCACAAGAAAACACGGCTGGTTACTTGGTCACGGGAAACAGCTCTAGATAAATTATATGGAACTAATGCACCTTGGAAAAATTTATTAGATGGAAGAAGAAACATTTATACGCCAGTTCCTTCTACAGTAGTTCATTGGTAAAGAGTCATCCTATGGGACATTAACTCCTCTGCACTTCCAGTTGTCTCTTCAGGGAGGCTACTGGGGAAGCAATATCCCAGTGGAGACAGAACTGTCCTAGATCTGGTTAGAGGTGCCATAACCACTCTGGATCTTTCCAGGGTAGATGCCATTGGGGGCATGTTAATACCTAGTCTTCACCCTGTGGGAGGCCGATACAGCTGGTGGTGTTAGGACACAGGTGACAATGGTGGCAGTTATCTGGAGCCCTCCATTGAGCAAGTAGGAAAATGTGAGCAGAGGTTAAGGTTGAGCCAGTATAGAAAAGTATATCACCTGGGCCCAGGACAGGCAACCCCTTGCAGAACTTGCACTTCCATCATTTCCTGATATCCACGTAGCATATAAAACAGCATCCTCCTATCTTCCCTAAGAGGGAGTTCAAGTATAATCCTTCAAAGTGATGGCCAGATGCAATTCCCCCAATTGAGGTCACGAACCATGCTACAATATCCAATATTCCCGTGATCCTAGGGGCCTGAGTTGATGTTCCTCACTCTCCTCTTCCACTCATTCTAGATTTTTCTCATATTCCACTGGCACGTCAGCTGGTCTAGGTTGCTGCCTTGTGAGGTGACCCAGACTTTGATCCCAAGTGATCAGGCCCTTGGTTTCCTTGCTCTTATGGAATCTTAGTTGATGTAATTTCCCACTCATCTCTGGGCATGGAGCACATTTTAGTACTAGACATATTTCTCTTTGCTCAGATTATGAAGTGGCAGCCCTACCTCCTCATGGTGACAAGTACAGCATCCCTTGCCATCTTTGCTACTCCACTGTAGTGAAAAATGTATGATAACCAGATCACGTGTGAACCAAATATAGCTTCCAGTTGAGTAGGACTCTTTATGGGTTACGGACAGAACTACCCCTCCCCATATGCCTCAAGAATCAGGATTCTAACTGGCAAAGTCTAAGGTGGTAGGGAAAGGAAGCACAAATCCACTAGTGCGGCACTGTGACCGATTGTAAAAAGGGCTCACCCTTTTTCCCAGAGCTGTGTGTTCTACCTACGGTGGGCACAACATCTTCTGTTGGCTGTTGGTTTAGCATACAATATTCATCCTGGAGGTCAGTACTCCAATCCTGAGGTTCTGTCCCCCTAAAGTGGTGCCTTAGCTGAACCTTTCATGATTAATATTATTCCACTATTGTATCAGGTTTGTGGCTTTTGGATGGTGGGGCATGTGGTAAATGCAAGTTCACTGTTGCACCTCCTTTGTTATAGCAAGTGTCCTTTGGTAGGAACAATGTTAGGTGGGGCACCGTATCATTAGACCCGGCATTCTGCAAGCTGTCAGATGTGGGTGAGGGCAGTGGCACTGTGAGCAGGAACGGCAAGCACGTATTCAGACTTGGCTTCACCTACTTAGGGCAAATCGCTGTCCTCTCCAAGTTCAAAGGGATCCGACTTAATTGGCCTGCCACCAAATGGTTGATGGGTTTCCCCGGGGGCATGGCACACCCTCTTAGCATCCACTGTCAGTTATATATTAGTGGTTGGTTAAGCACTAGACAAAAAAAGCCTTAATGACATATGTACCACAAATACGGTTCAAAAAAGCACGAGTATTTTTGCGCACCGATGATAACGGTGTTTTTGCATACGTATCTGTATGTTTGATGTTACTGATTTCCCTACTATTTGTCGTTTTGCCAACATACGGTAGAGGTGGAACCACCACGGTGTCACTTCACACCTGTTCTTCCACTGTGATTATCCCAAATATCCTGTGAGATTAGCCAAGTTACAGGACACTGCAATTAATGTATCTTCTTTGATATAGTTTTTTTAAAAAAAAAACACTACAAACTCACAGAATGTTGCAGTTGGAAGGAAGTTCAGAGAGTAATTTGAAACCTCTTGTTTCACAGATGGAAGCAGCTAAAGGAAACAGCTTGCTAGTCTCCGAGTCACTAGAAAACCAAGTCTTTTAGACTAGAATCCCCATGTCCACTCTTTCCTCACCCCATATAATTCCCCAGTGTAAAAACAAAGAAACACACAAACACACAAACACAACTAAACTAAAACACAAAAAAACCAGCGTGCCTTGTTTACTGAAGGTACTTAATGAACATACACTGAATGAGTGGGGCTTGGAATTAGTGGGGCCATTGACTTCTAGGACTACATTGGTAAACTTTCATGTACTTTAAAAGTTAACTTTGAACAAAAGGTAAGTCATAATTTGATATTTTTACTTCTGAACCTTTTAGTTAGAATGGCACAGCTACTAGGTATGCAGTGCATGAAAAAGGATATTCTCTAAAATACGTTCAAGTGCATACTCGTGTCCAGTATTATAAGACCCAGAGAGAGAGCCCAGTCTCTGCATATCGCCACGTTTCTCTAGGCAGCAATCTTGGAACTGATGTTATAGTTAAATACACATCTTCACTAAGCCTTTGGTGTGAATGGCAAAAGAGATAAACTGTGTAAATGCATTTTTAATCCACAGAAAAATATTTTTTAAAAATACTCCTTCCCTCTATAAACATTCTCATTTATTCACAGTAACAACACCTTCTGCTTTCAAAAGCTGTCTCCTTCAATTACAACTTTACAACAATAACAGCAAAAATGTCTTTCTGGAAAATCCATTGCCCTCCTAAACACACACAATCTTTTGTGAATTCATTACTTTACTCTCACTAGAGCTCTATCTTTAAAACAAACCTTCTAGGAGATAGGCTAGGACTCTCCTAGAGTCCAAGAGGTAGACACAAAGCTGTTGGAAATAAAAGACTGAATATTCAAATATTAAGAAGCTTAGGCCTCTTACACATTAAACATTTTTTGGCACTTACTGCCATCCATTCCCTTTTGCTTTGCTACCTACAAAAATAAAAGGTAAATCAGATGAAATAAATCTCAAGGAGACAGGTGATTGCTAAGGCTTACTTGAGAAATATCTTTTTTTTTTTTTTTGAGAAATCTCTTAACACTCTGGATCTTGGCATTCCAACTGTAAAAGTACGATATTCTTGATACTTGATGAAATATTCATGCCAATCTCTGGAAACAACCTTACGGTACACTTTTTCTCTACATGACTTGTTTTGTCTTACCTTGTTTAAATATTTCAAAAATACATGCTTTTCCTCTTCAGCAAAATTGCAAGTTTCTGGAGGTCATAATGATCCTCTGAACCTTCCATAAAGGAACACACTACTAAGCACATAACATGCTTGAAACACAAAACTATTGAATAGCATAAAGAGAGAAATGAGATTAAAAACAAACAACTCTATGAAGAATGAAGAGAAATAATTGAACACAAAATAAGTCCTAGGGAAATTGGAAGAAAATAGCCAAACCTGCCTTAAAGTTTTTACATATAATACATAAAGCATTGGCAAGAATATTAAATAGATGAATAGTTTTTAAACTTGGTTCCCTACACCCCCAGGGCTGCTGTGGCTAGAGGGATGGGGGAGGGTGTTGACAAGAGAAGCCAAGTACATGAACAGGCATCGGGCCCTTTTCCTTACTCCTGCCAAACACCAGCTCCAGTGAAATTTTTTTGATTAATACTGAAATTCCATGTACAGTTCTGTATGGAAAGAAAAAGTTTCTGCTGCTAAAAAAAAGAAAATAAAATTAGGGTTAAGATCACTAAAATAGAACATAGTTTAAAAAGGAGAAAGTTTATCTTCTATATAAAAGATAGTTTTAAAGCCTACTGATGACATATTCAAGGAGGAATTCCAACAGGGGGAATATTTCTCTAAGCCTATGAGTGTGGCAGACTTGTCTTACTCATACTTTTGTCCTACCACAGTCCTTAGTTTGTGGGAAGTGTTCAATATAGGCCTGTGGACTGACTGAATGGAAGGTCTGCTTGCAGATTGTTGTTCTTATATTTTCCTGAAATTTGAGAGACAGTCAGAATATAATCTAACCCCAAAGTAGAATGCTGAGCTCTGCCCCAGTTAAAATGAATGAATGCAACAGATAAATGAGACACTGTTGAGTCCTCCTTGTATGATCTAGGTCTGTAACTCTGGATTAGTCAAGTCTTCTTTAGGGATGGAGAAAGATTCGAAAATGTATCTTCATATGGCATTTCATACTGTGATGGTTAATTTATGTGTCAACCTGTCCCGATATTTAGTTAAATGCTATGGTAGGTGTTTCTGGGTGAGATTAACATTTGAATTGGTATATTGAGTAAAGACCTTGCCCTCACTATTTTGGGTGGGCCTCATCCAATCAGTTGAAGGTGAATAGAGCAAAAGGCCGTCCCCTCCCTGAGTAAGAGAGAATTCCTCTTGACAGACTGACTTTGAACTGGGACACGGGCTTCTTCTTGCCTTTGCAATCAAATTGAAACACTCGCTTTTCCTGGGCTTCAAAATCACTGGCCTTTGCCTTAGCACTATATCATAGACTCTCCTGTGTCTCCAGCTTGTGGACTCATCCTGAAGATGTTAGGACTTGTCAGCCATCATAATTATGTAAGCCAGTTCCTTATAATAAATCTCTCTGTCTCTGTTTCTGTCTCTCTGTCTCTCTCTCTACACACACACACACACACACACACACACACACACACATCCCAAAATAAAACCCTAGACTGTCCTGATTGCTCATATAATTAATACGGTAGCCTTGTAAGACAAATGATAATGTTATTACCTGTAAAAATCTGGAAATTGAAAGATTAAGTAATTTTCTATAATCATAAGCATGTACGGAATGGCAGATATAGGTTCTTGAACTAAGGTCCATAATAATTCCAATTCTGTGTTTTTATCATTACAACACACTTTCCCCTGCTCAATCCATTTTAAATCAAGAATCTTGGCACATTAGAAAAAAACTCTAAATGAGTTTTGCCATATTCGTTCCTGTGCAGATATTGTAATATTCAAACAGCAAAATAAAACACATATTTCTATTGTCAGCTTGATGATACTAAGCGCTCTACAGGACCTCTCATTAAGTGATACCATGAATCCATAATGATGAACTTAATGGCACACAGCATCTGCCCTCAGTATGGGGAGGTGGTAGGGCCTAGTGTACTTTCCATGATAAGTAACATACCACATGGTATTCTAACTGAGCATCAACACTGTATGAAGAAAAATGAAACAGAAGAAATAACACTAATCAGGTATGAATCACCAGTGGAGTCCTCACGTAATATCCTCATCTTTGGATATTTAGGACTTAAGATTTTTCTCAGAGAAAGCAAGCAAGAGAGACAGAGAAAAAAATACAAAGAGAAGCAAAGTGAAAGAGAACGCTGTAAAACATTTACGAGATTCATCGGTTTGAGGTCTATTTGATATATATGAGACTTAAACAGAATGGCTAGTTCCCTATCACTTTCCCACTAATCAATGTTTCTTTAAGGTCAGTAAAGATTTTCAGTGTGCCTTTATTTCATCCAAGTATGCAAATGTCGATAGAACTCTCAAAAGGCATGCGCTTCAGCCATGTCAGAATAAATAAGGCATAGAACGAGGCTGGAGAAGTAGACACAGGATCCTGCCTGCCTTGTAGGCCACGTGAAGGGGAAGCCTTGTCTGTTGATAAATCTTGAAACAAAGTACGTAAATTATATTTCAGAATATTAGACCACGTCAAATGGACAGGCTGGGTCACTATGTTGTACAATCCTACTGCATATATTTTTGTATAGCAAGGATGTTTTTGAAAAAGAATTTACCTGGATATATTCTAGTTCTAGTTTATAATTCCTAATATATAATTTTAACACTTTTAAAAAGGCACTTCTGTAGTGTTATCAGTCTGAAATAAATGGACTTTATCGTAAAGTATGTTGAGAAGAAATGTCTTCCGCATTTCTCTCAAACTAGATATAATACTTAGGAAAACAATTTAACAGTATATGATAATATTTAAGTAAGCATGTAGAACATGTCTCTCAAACATTTATCTCTGTGCAGCAACTAGGCTTTCAGCCTGGGATTTCAAAATATCATACCAACAATCTTTTTCATGTATAAGAATATACTACATTCAAAAAATAGATTTAGGATATAGGTATATATCTACACAGATACTTATAATTCTATAATATAGCTATACAATATAGAATACGGAACACTCGAAAATATAGTGTTGAAAAAAATTGTTTGCCTTCATTGATATAAAATATTTTATCACTACAAACTTAGTATATGTGTATTTACAAACACTAATATATAAGACAAGGCATGTACATTCTCCCAAAGAAGTAGTAATGAAACTTTGTATGTTCCAACACTATCATATTTTTCCCTACTAAAGTATTTTGGTACATATTTTTTATATTTTATTTACAAGATTGTTTCCCTGCATCATACACACAATATTTATGTTTTATATAAAACCTAAGAAAGTCTTCAAGTTAATTCTTATAAAATATTTCTTTTCTTCTAAACTGCCAACATAAATGCCAGAAAGTCTCTCTTTCCCCCTCCCTGGGATCAAAAGAGAAAAATATATGATATAAATCAAACTATTTTTTTTCCTGGAGAGTTTTATGGACCATGGAGTTTTGTACCAAGACAGGCTTTTCAAATATCGTCTTACAGTGTAGGACGGTACACTTTTTCTGATACAGCCAAACACTATATGGTCACAGAACCTCCCATCTAAAACTATATGTGTGCACACCGTGATTTAATACTATATTTGTAGCTGTCATGAAGCTTCAACGCTATAAGTACCATCATTTTATCTAATAACTAATGTATTTCAATGTAGACTGAGCACAGCAAACCTTTGAAGTAGGACAAAATCCGAAAAAACACTCAACATAAACAAAATACGTGGCAACAGTAAAACAAACTATAAAAATTTTATAGGTGGTAGTTTGGCAAGACCTACATAACTTGTCTGTGTGCAACCCAAGCTGAGAGACTGTAAAACTTAAAGCATTATAAACACAGGCAAAGACACATATAAACACACAGGCACGCGCGCACACACACACACGCGTGCACACACACACGCACACACACACACACACTTTCTATGTATTTGGGATCTCTGAGTTGTCTTTAACATGTCATTCTCCTGTCCTTTTCCATTATAACAACTCCATAATAAGCCAGTTGCCATTTCTCCCTATCCTTCAGGCATGCTAGATCAAAGAACTGGTTTGCTTTTTAATTACTAATCCCTTATGTACAATTTAGTAAACTTCTCAAAAACAATGTGTTATACTGAGTACTTTGTAAGCAGAACCTCCCCCTCTTCTCTTCCCAACACGTTATTCTAGTATGGTTCTCAAGAGGTTAAATATCAGGGCTGTCTCAAGGAAACTCCTATTGGAAATCTGCATTTTATAATATTTTCGATCAGACTGTGTAAGTCTGTAATGTGAGCCATGGATTTTAAGAAGATAAAGTCACAGGCAGAAAAGCCATTAATAGACTGTTGCACTGTCACAGGCAAGACGTGATGGTGGTTGGGATTAGAGTAGGTGGAGTGAACATGTAAAAAAATGAGTAAATGAGTTCATTATGTTGTGCACCTGAAATTAACAATGTTATATGTCAATTATACCTCAAAAAAAGAGAAAAATAAACAAAACAGAAATAAAAGCAGCATATAGTCCATGCAAGAAGTCTGTTTCAAAAAAAGAAAGAAGATAATAAGGACAAAATCAGAAATAACAGACAATAGGAAGAGTAGAATTGACAAGTCCACAAGAATTCTCTTTCAAAAAAATCAATAAAGTATATTAATCCTTATAACAAGCATACAAAAGCTACATGAATAAACTACAATATTGCATTTGTATGCATAAAAGAAGATTTTAGCAGGCCATATTCTTGAATGTGAAGAGCAAATATTCCAAATATGTCAGTTCTTTTGAAGGTAATTTTGTTGTTGTCACTGTTTAATTTTCTTAATTACTTTAGTGATGACAATGGAGAGGCATGGAAACTGGCAAGTATTATAAGGAGGTGAGAAAGAAATGGAACACTGAGAAAGTGATATTGAAGAAATTAAGTTTTCAGAAATGTGGCTAATTGGCATTTCATTTTATAAATGTAATCAAATAAATTCCAGATAATTAAAATTAAAATAAACAAAAATGTTGAAAGTATTAATACTGAACTAAACTCAAAGACAAACTTTATAAGTATCTCAAAGGCCACATGGAGCCCATGGGATCTCAGTGGTTATCTGTCATCCCATCATAGAAACCACTAGGCATCCAAAGGATGCTATAAGGAATCCAGGATCTTTTTGTCACTGTTGCCATGAGAACACAGTAAGCCCATCCTCATTTACCTACGTATTTTCTTGAGGTAGGGAAGGGGTAAAACTTAAATTCTAAATGACTGGTAATTTTCCAAGACAAACTACAATATTGTATTTGTATGCATAAAAGAAGATTTTAGCAGGCCATATTCTTGAATGTGAAGAGCAAATATTCCAAATATTGTGGAATAGTCATCCACAATTTTTTAGACCAAGGCTGAGGGAGAACTAAATTTTGAATAGACTTCAATGTTTGCAAATAAACTGTTTAAATTAAAAGAAATGAAGATATAGTTAACTGGCAAGTCTATTCTCTGTTATTTATTTGTAAGGGTTTATGTATTTGCTTTCTATTGCCGTGTAGCAAATTACAATTCTAAATCCATCATCCAGGGATAACCATTGTTAATATGTTCATATATATATATATATATAAGTATTGCTCTAGTATATATCTAGTCTATTTTTCCTTCTAGTCTTTTTACGTATCAGTAAAAATTCAGATGCAATAATTTTCACTGATTAGTAGCCTACACTTTTATTTAACATTATGTCGTAGAATCACAGATGTATTCATAAAACAACTCAAATAAGCAAGAAAAACTAAGCATGATACCAGGGCATGACAGTCATGGGGACCAAAATTCTGCTTCCCATAGGAAGGCTTATGAAGATGAGAATAGATGTAAAAGATAAAGACACAATATCCCTTCTGGGTGGTAAATTTAGAAGAATTTTACTTTTTCTTTTTTGTTTTCTGTATTTTTACTATACTATTTTCTATAGTGCATATATTATTTTTTATGGAAAAAATCCAATGTAATGTAATATAATTTTCTCAGGAAGGATTTCCAAGAATGCAAAGGAAGCATTTTACACTGTTTAGGAGTGTTGAAAGACAAAAGCACTATGGCACCTGTAGTCTTCATCAAACAAGGTAAGAGAGTTCATCTAAGTTTTGGGGTTTAGGAAGGAGGTTGAGGTGAGTAAAATACTTTCTGGGATCTGAGTAAGACTAGGGTTAAAAGAAGCTAAGAAAAGAACATCAGAGTAAAGCTTTGTCCAGGCTGGAGATTCTACCCAGCCAAGAGAAATGATATAAGTTCTTTTGCGGGACAAAGCCCACTCTTATATTTTTAATTTATTATGTTATGTTATATAAATTTTATAATATAATTTAATTTTTATGCTATATCAATTTATAGTAATTATAATTCTTAATGAAATTATTTTCTCAATGGATGGTATAGATATTCAAGTAAGTTTTGTGAGCGGCATTTTTTGAGTTCCTGCATATTTATGTCCTTTCCATCACCTTCATTCATAAAATATTCATAACCTGGCCCTATACAATAAAGTGGGGTCACAGGCTCTTCCTCTCAAAAATCAGTGGATGTTATTCTATGGGCTTCTACAGGGAAGTATAAGGTTACCCTGGTTTTACCATGTCAAAGAAAAAATACCAAAGCTGCCTAAGTTTTTACTGTTTTCTTTCAAGCTTTTGCATGAGTTCTTCTTCCCCAAGAACACTTCAAGTTATTTGGTAGTGTCCAGCTCTGTGCTTTGTACATCTAACATCTTCTCTCTCATCATTCTGAACATTTTTCACCCTCGTTTAGCATTTGAGATGAGCTTATCATGTTTGCCTTCCACATTACTGATACAATTTCTCAGTGTCAGATCTGTTCTTTTCTGCTGGCTCTGTAGACTTAATTTGGTTGCTTCATTTTAAAATTTCATTATTCCCTGCATTATTCCCTCCGTTTTACAGCATTTTCCCTAAAAGATGATAATTATTTTCTTATGGATTTCTAATTCTGTTTCATAATTAAGAGATTTAAACAGAAAAGGTGGTGGAGAGGAGCAGATGGCAGAGGAGTAGGAGACCTGGATTTTGTCTGGTCTCAGGAATTCAGCTGGATAGGGATCAGACCATTCTGAACACCTACAAACTCAACAGAAGATCGAAGAAAAGAATAGCAACAACTCTCTGAACAGAAAAGCGACCACTTTCTGGAAGGTAGGACGTGCGGAGAAGTGAATCCAAAGCGATATTTGGGAGGATAGACGGCGGGGAGGGGGCCTCTGTCAGCCGCTACCGGCAAGTGATAGAGCCGCGGAGCACAAAATCGGAACTTTTAGAAGTCAGCTCCGCTGAGGGACCTCGATCTGGTGGCTGAGCGGGGGGTGGAAGCCTCGCGGGACAGTGTGGTCTCAGGACCGTCGGGGTCACAGAAAGACTGGGGGTGCCTGAGTGCGGCAGAGCTCCCAGGTATCAGAGTGGGGAAGCAGGCTGCAGAGACGGAGCTGAGGCGCAGGCTCTCAGCTCGGGGTTGCCATAAACCGTGATCCGCGGCACAACTGGGCCACTGCTCCTCCAGCAGGGACCCAACAAGCGGCAGATCCGGGGAGACTCCCCTTCCTCCCCTGGGAGGAGCGGTGCGGGAGCGCACCGCAGGGATCTGCTGGGTTTGGGAGACTCCACACGGAGTCGGGTGCCAAAGATAGAAACGCTCTGTCACAGGCAAGGTGAGTGTGGTGTGCCGCCGGGGATGGGGAGACGGGAGTGATTGACTGCTTTTCTCTGGGGGCTCACTGAGGAGCGGGGCCCCGAGTTCTCAGCTCCTCCGGGGCAGAGATTGGGAGGCTGCCATTTTCACTCTCGGCCTCCAAAGCTGCATGGAAAGCTTGCAGGAAACAAAAGCTCCCGAGAGCAAACCCGAGTAGATTACTTAGCCCGGACCGGCCAGGGCGGGGCAATTTTGCCTCCGGCAGAGACATTTGGAAACCACGGCAACAGGCCCCTCCCCCAGAAGATCAGCAAGAACAGCCAGCCAAGACCAAGTTTACAGATCAATGAGAATGGCAGAACTCCAGCGCTAGGGGAATACAGCACATAGAATTCATGGCTTTTTTACCATGATTCTTTAGTCTTTCAAAGTTAATTTTTTTTAACTGTCTTTTATTTTTTTAAATTTTTATTTTTCCCTTTTTCAACCAACATCTTATCAATCCCTTTTTTAAAAAAAAATTTTTATTTTTCATTTTTAGAGTCATATTCTATCCCTTCATAGTAGTTACCCTTATTTTTGGCATATATATATATATATATATATAATTTGTTCTCTCTTTAAAATTTTGAGATACAGTTTCTTCTAACAGATCAAAATATACCCGAAATCTCTAGTGTATGGCTTTGTTCTAGTCTCCTGCCTGATCACATTCTCTCCCTTTCCTTTCTTTTTTTTCTTAAATCCTCTTCTTTTTTCAAACAACTTCTTACCAATTCCTTTTATAAAATTTTTTATAATTTTCATCTTTACAGTCATATTCCATCCCTTCAACGTATCAACCCTTATTTTTGTACATATGTAAGTTTTTCTTTCTTTAAAAATTTGGGAGGCACTTTCTTCTAACAGACCAAAATACACCCAAAATCTAGTGTGTGGCACTGATCTATGCACCAGCCTGATCATATTTGATCATATTCTGTTTTTTTTGTTTGTTTTGTTCTGTTTTTGTCTGCTTTTACCTTTTTCTTTCTCTTTTTTCTTTCTTTCCCTTTCTTTTCCCCCGGCTTCAGGTCTTTTCTGATTTGTTTAGAGTATATTCTCTGGGGACGTTGTTACCCTGTTAGCATTTTGTTCTCTCATTCATCTGTTCTCTGGACAAAATGACAAGATGGAAAAAATCACCTCAACAAAAAGAACAAGAGGTAGTACTGACTGCTAGGGACCTACTCAATCCAGACATTAGTACGATGTCGGATCTAGAGTTCAGAATCATGATTTTAAAGATACTAGCTGGGCTTGAAAAAAGCATGGAAGTTATTAGAGAAACCCTTTCTGGAGAAATAAAAGAACTAAAATCTAACCAAGTCAAAATCAAAAAGGCTATTAATGAGGTGCAATCAAAAATGGGGGCGCTAACTGCTAAGATAAATGAGGCAGAAGAGAGAATCAGCGATATAGAAGACCAAATGATGGAAAATCAAGAAGCTGAGAAAAAGAGAGAGAAACAACTACTGGATCACGAGGGCAGAATTCGAGAGATAGGCGATATGGTAAGACGAAACAACATTAGAATAATTGGGATCCCAGAAGAAGAAGAAAGAGAGAGGGGGGCAGAAGGTATATTGGAGCAAATTATAGCAGAGAACTTCCCTAATTTGGGGAAGGAAACAGGCATCAAAAAACAGGAGGCACAGAGAACCCCTCTCAAAATCAATAAAAATAGGTCAACACCCCGACGTCGAATAGTAAAACTTACGAGTCTCAGAGACAAAGAGAAAATCCTGAAAGCAGCTCGGGACAAAAGATCTGTAATGTACAATGGCAGAAACATTAGATTGGCAACAGACCTAGCCACAGAGACCTGGCAGGCCAGAAAGGACAGGCATGATATATTCAGAGCAGTAAATGAGAAAAATAGGCAGCCAAGAATACTATATCCAGCTAGGCTGTCATTGAAAATTGAAGGAGAGATAAAAAGCTTCCAGGACAAACAAAAACTAAAGGAATTTGCAAACACGAAACCAGCCCTACAAGAAATATTGAAAGGGGTCCTCTAAGCAAAGAGAGAGCCTAAAAGCAACATAGACCAGAAAGGAACAAAGACAATATACAGTAACAGTCACCTTACAGGCAATACAATGGCACTAAATTCCTATCTTTCAATAGTTACCCTGAATGTAAATGGGCTAAATGCCCCAATCAAAAGACACAGGCTATCAGACTGGATTAAAAAATAAGACCCATTGATATGCTATCTGCAAGAGACTCATTTTAGACCCAAAGACACCTCCAGATTGAAAGTGGGGGGGTGGAAAACCATTTACCATGCAAATGGACACCAAAAGAAAGCTGGGGTGGCAATCCTTATATCAGACAAATTAGATTTTAAACCAAAGACTGTAATAAGAGACGACGAAGGGCACTATATCCTACTTAAAGGGTCTATCCAACAAGAAGATCTAACAATTGTAAATGTCTATGCCCCTAACATGGGAGCAGCCAATTATATAAACCAATTAATAACAAAAGCAAAGAAACACATTGACAATAATACAATAATAGTGGGGGACTTTAATACCCCCCTCACTGAAATGGACAGATCATCTAAGCAAAAGATCAACAAGGAAATAAAGGCTTTAAATGACACACTGGACCAAATGGACTTCACAGATCTATTCAGAACATTCCATCCCAAAGCAACAGAATACACATTCTTCTCTAGTGCCCATGGAACATTCTCCAGAATAGATCACATCCTAGGTCACAAATCAGGTCTCATCTGGTACCAAAAGATTGGGATCATTTCCCTGCCTATTTTCAGACCACAATGCTTTGAAACTAGACCTCAATCACAAGAGGAAAGTCGGAAAGAACTCAAATACATGGAGGCTAAAGAGCATCCTACTGAAGAATGAATGGGTCAACCAGGAAATTAAAGAAGAATTAAAAAAATTCATGGAAACCAATGAAAATGAAAACACAACTATTCAAAATCTTTGGGATGCAGCAAAGGCAGTCCTAAGAGGAAAGTATATAGCAATACAAGCCTTTCTCAAGAAACAAGAAAGGTCTCAAATACACAAACTTACCCTACACCTAAAGGAGCTAGAGAAAACACAGCAAATAAAGCCTAAACCCAGTAGGAGAAGAGAAATAATAAAGATCAGAGCAGAAATCAATGAAATAGAAACCAAAAGAACAGTAGAACAGATCAACGAAACTAGGAGATGGTTCTTTGAAAGAATTAACAAGATTGATAAACCCCTGGCCAGACTTAATCAAAAAGAAAAAGGAATGACCCAAATCAACAAAATCATGAATGAAAGAGGAGAGATCACAACCAACACCAAAGAAATACAAACAATTATAAGAACATACTATGAGCAACTCTATGCCGGCAAATTAGATAACCTGGAAGAAATGGATGCATTCCTAGAGATGTATCAACTACCAAAACTGAACCAGGAAGAAATAGAAAACCTGAACAGACGTATAACCACTAAGGAAATTGAAGCAGTCATCAAAAATCTCCCAACAAACAAGAGCCCAGGGCCAGATGGCTTCCCAGGGGAATTCTACCAAACATTTCAAGAAGAATTAATACCTATTCTTCTGAAACTGTTCCAAAAAATAGAAATGGAAGGAAAACTTCCAAACTCGTTTTATGAGGCCACCATTACCTTGATCCCAAAACCAGACAAAGACCCCATCAAAAAGGAGAATTACAGACCAATATCCTTGATGAACATGGATGCAAAAGTTCTCACCAAAATGCTAGCCAATAGGATCCAACAGTACATTAAAAGGATTATTCACCACGACCAAGTGGGATTTATCCCTGGGCTGCAAGGTTGGTTCAACACCCACAAATCAATCAATGTGATACATTAACAAAAGAAAGAACAAGAATCATATGATCCTCCCAATAGATGCAGAAAAAGTATTTGACAAAGTACAGCATCCTTTCTTGATCAAAACTCTTCAGAGTATAGGGATAGAGGATACATACCTCAATATCATAAAAGCCATCTGTGAAAAACCTACAGCGAATATCATTCTCAATGGGGAAAAACTGAGAGCTTCCCCCTAAGGTCAGGAACGTGGCAGGGATGTCCACCATCACCACTGCTATTCAACATAGTACTAGAAGTCCTAGCCACGGCAATCAGACAACAAAAAGAAATCAAAGGCATCCAAATCAGCAAAGAAGAAGTCAAACTCTCACTGTTTGCAGATGATATGATACTTTTGTGGAAAACCTAAAAGACTCCACCCCAAAACTGCTAGAACTCATACAGGAATTCAGTAAAGTGGCAGGATATAAAATCAATGCACAGAAATCAGTGACATTCCTATACACCAACAACAAGACAGAAGAAAGAGAAATTAAGGAGCCGATCCCATTTACAATTGCACCCAATACCATAAGATACCTAGGAATAAATCTAACCAAAGAGGCAAAGGATCTGTACTCAGAAAACTATAAAATACTCATGAAAGAAATTGAAGAAGACACAAAGAAATGGAAAAACATTCCATGCTCATGGATTGGAAGAACAAATATTGTGAAGATGTCAATGCTACCTAGAGCAATCTACACATTCAATGCAATCCCCATCAAAATATCATCCACTTTTTTCAAAGAAATGGAACAAATAATCCTAAAATTTGTATGGAACCAGAAAAGATGTCGAATAGCCAGAGGAATGTTGAAAAAGAAAAGCAAAGCTGGCGGCATCACAATTCCGGACTTCCAGCTCTAATACAAAGCTGTCATCATCAAGACAGTATGGTACTGGCACAAAAACAGACACATAGATCAATGGAACAGAATAAAGAGCCCAAAAATGGACCCTCAACTCTCTGGTCAACTAATTTGACAAAGCAGGAAAGAATGTCCAATGGAAAAAAGACAGTCTCTTCAACAAATGGTGTTGGGAAAATTGGACAGCCACATGCAGAAGAATGAAACGACCATTTCCTTACACCACACACAAAAATAAACTCCAAGTAGTTGAAAGACCTAAATGTGAGAAAGTAGTCCATCAAAATCCTAAAGGAGAACACAGGCAGCAACCTCTTCGACCTCAGCTGCAGCAACTTCTTCCTAGAAACATTGCCAAAGGTAAGGGAAGCAAGGGCAAAAATGAACTATTGAGACTTCATCAAGATAAAAAGCTTTTGCACAGCAAAAGAAATAGTCAACAAAACCAAAAGACAACAGACAGAATGGGAGAAGATATTTGCAAATGACATATCAGATAAAGGGCTAGTATCCAAAATCTATAAAGAACTTATTAAACTCAACACCCAAAGAACAAATGATCCAATCAAGAAATGGGCAGAAGACATGAACAGACATTTTTCCAAAGAAGACATCCAAATGTCCAACAGACACATGAAAAAGTGCTCAACATCTCTCGGCATCATGGAAATCCAAATCAAAACCTCAATGAGATACCACCTCACACCAGTCAGAATGGCTAAAATGAACAAGTCAGGAAAACGACAGATGTTGGCGGGATGCAGAGAAAGGGAAACCCTCCTACACTGTTGGGGGAATGCAAGCTGGTGCAACCACTCTGGAAAACAGTATGGAGGTTCCTCAAAAAGGTGAAAATAGAGCTACTATATGATCCAGCAATTGCACTACTGGGTATTTACCCCAAAGATACGAATGTAGGGATCCAAAGGGGTACGTGCACCCCGATGTTTATAGCAGCAATGTCCACAATAGCCAAACTGTGGAAAGAGCCAAGATGTCCATCGACAGATGAATGCATAAAAAAGAAGTGGTATATACATACAATGGAATATTATGCAGCCATCAAAAGGAATGAGATCTTGCCATTTGCAACGACGTGGATGGAACTGGAGGGTGCTATGCTGAGCGAAATAAGTCAATCAGAGAAAGACATGTATCATATGACCTCACTGATATGAGGAATTCTTAATCTCAGGAAACAAACTGAGGGTTGCTGGAGTGGGGGGTGGGGTGGGAGGGATGGGGTGGCTGGGTGATAGACATTGGGGAGGGTATGTGCTGTGGTGAGCGCTGTGAATTGTCTAAGACTGTTGAATCACAGATCTGTACCTCTGAAACAAATAATGCAATATATTAAGAAAAAAAAAGAAGATAGCAGGAGGGGAAGAATGAAGGGGGGAAATCGGAGGGGGAGACGAACCATGAGAGACGATGGACTCTGAAAAACAAACTGAGGGTTCTAGAGGGGAGGGGGGTGGGAGGATGGGTTAGCCTGGTGATGGGTATTAAAGAGGGCACGTATTGAATGGAGCACTGGGTGTTATATGCAAACAATGAATCATGGAACACTACATCAAAAACTAATGATGTAATGTATGGTGATTAACATAACAATAAAAAATTAAAAAAAAAAGAAAAGGTGGTGGAGAAAGCAGATGATATATAGAATAGTCTGCTTTCTCCTTGTCCCCTACTCATTATTTCCCCCTGGGATATACTGTCAGTGAATGGATAGACAGAGATATTAACAGGAGTGGAGAGGAGATAGGGGTTAAAGATAGCACTGTGGAGGACTCAAAAGTAGTAGACATGCAGAAGGTAAGCTGCTCAGCCTTTTTAAGGGAGTCTTTAAACTAATGACAAAAGACAGACTGAGGCAGGGCACCTGAATGGCTCAGTCAGTTAAGTGTTTGACTCTTGATTTTATTTCCAGTGATGATCTTGGGGTCCTGAGATTGAGCCCCATGTCAGGCTTTGGGCTCAGCAGGGAGTCTGCTTGGGATTCTCTCTCTCCCGCTCCCTCTGCCCCTATCCCCACTCTCTCTCAAATAAATAAGTAAATAAGTCTTAAAAAAAAAAAAACAGACAGACTGGGGCAATATCAGGAGTCTTTCTCTTCATTCTCTTTCTCACTAGCTTGCTGCAGTTTTAGATGAAATAGCATTAGTGGTCTGTCAATTAAGATTTTCAACCCTGGGTGCCTGGGTGGCTCTGTCAGTTAAGTGTCTGCCTTTGGCTCAGGTCACGATCCAGGGGTCCTGGGATTGAGCCCTGCGTGGGCTCTCTGCTCAGTGGGGTGTCTGCTTCTCTGTCTGCCCCTCCCCCTGCTCATGCCCTCGCTCCCTCTCTCAAAAAAAAAACCTTAAAAAAAAGATTTTCAACCCAAAACATTACTCTAATAATTAGCAACTATGTTATAAATAGTATGTAGTATAATAATAAGGTAGTATGATTTTTTATTTTAACAATGTAGTAGTATGTTAATAGATTTCCATGTTTTGTGAATGGTCGTAATTTTCCAATTTTTGTGTCTTTATAGATTATTTTTTAAATTTTAATTCCAGCATAGTTAACACACAGTTTTATATTCATTTCAGGTGTAGTGATTCAACAATTCCATACATTACTCAGTGCTCATCACAGTAATTGTACTCTTAATCCCCTTCACCTATTTCACCCATCCCCCCACTTACCTCCCCTCTGGTAACCATCTGTTTGTTCTCTATAGCTAAGGGTTTGTTTTTTGGTTTGTCTCTTTTTTTTTATTTGTTCATTTGTTTTGTTTCTTAAATTCCACATATGAGTGAAATCATATGGTACTTGTCTTCCTCTGACTGACTTATTTCACTTAGTATTATACTCACTAGATCCATCCATTTGTAGCTAATGGCAAGATTTCATTCTTTTTTATGGCTGACTAATTCTATTTTGTGTGTGTGTGTATATATATATATGCTTTATCCATTCACCTATTGATGCATACTTGGTTGCTTTCATAATTTGGTTATTGTAAATAATGCTGCAGTAAACACAGGGGTGCATGTATTCCTTTGAATTAGTGTTTTTGTATTCTTTGGGTAAATACCCAGTAACACGATTAGTAGATTACACGGATCCCAGAAGAAGAGAAAAAAAAGAGGCAGAAAATTTATTTGAAGAAATAATAGCTGAAAATTTCCTAAATTTGGGGAAGGAAACAGAAATCTAGTTCCAGGAGGCACAGAAACTCCCCAATAAGATCAACCCAAGAAGGTCTACACCAAGACACACAGTATTTAAAATGGCAAAAGTAGTGATAAATAGAGAATTTTAAAACCACCAAGAGAAAACAAAACAGTTACATACAAGGCAAACCCATAAGGCTATCATTGGATTTTTCAACAGAAACTTTGCTGGCCAGGAGGGTCTGGCATGATACAGATATTTTAGTGAGAATTTAGGCCTGGCTAACTTAGATTGAGTTATCAGGAGTTATTTTTAGGGCAAGGTCTAACTCTAACTTCTTAAATCCACCACATCTATCAAATCCTCGTCTGTGGTTCTCAGCTGAAATAAAGGCACTGTGATGACCTCTAACTCATGCTTGTCTACGGACTTCTTCCTTATTCTACAACCCCTGTGAGGAAGAGTAATCCTCTCCAAACCTTCCATGTGAAATGTGATCTTTACATGACACTAGTAGGAATGGTTCTTAGTGTCCCATAATCTCGAATATAACAATGCTGAGGTTGATAATTCTTTTATGACTTCAAAGATCCAAACTCCCTAAGTTTGCTTATCCTTCCTGGGAATTTGTTTTGCCCATTACATACGCTTAGTACTAGCTCTAGGTAAGGATAATATTGAATAATTTGGCTTACATTAATTCATCCTTGTAGCCAGCTGTTATAGGTAGTCTACTTAGGTTCCTGAACATGTTACAGCTTCTCTTGTCCTGAGACAATACCTTTCATCTCATTTCTGTGGTCTGATTATCCGCAATCTGCTACTCTCAAATATCTATCTTCTGTCTCTCTTTCAATCTTTATTTCCCCTCAATCCAGGCTGTTTTCTTACAACCCAGTTTCCTGTCTGATTTTCTCTAAAATCTAGGCTCTCTGTTTTCTTTTATTTTTCTTTCTCTTACTCCTCACTCAGAAATATAGTATTTGTGCAGTCATTCCTACACTAAAATATACTGTAATACTGCCAGGTTTGACCTGCCTTGTCCATTGTTTGCTCGCTGGTTTAGATCAATACAACATGCTTGGGGACTATAGAGTCCACTGAAAGGGTACACTACTATTAAGTAACTTGGTGTATTAATGTGGACATAGGCCAGAGATCCAAATTTTAGACATTTCACACTTTGCTATGTATTTCAGCAATTATAAATGTTACAAAAATATTTGCCAATTTTCTGAAATTTACAGCCTTAACAGTATTTAATATAATGTAGTATTCAGTATTTTTAAAGTCACTAGAGGTTTATAAGGTGGAAAAAATAAATTGTTTGAGTTGTCATGGCTCAGAGATATTCTTATTAACAATCAGTTCCCAGATCTTTCTGTTTTATTATGGCAACAGATTTAAGTTTGCTGTACGACGACATTGTCCATTCATATAGCATACTTTCTCAGTCATCTAAGGGGGTGCCTGGATGGCACAGTCAGTTAAGCGGCTGACTCTTGATTTCAGCTCAGGTCTTGATCTCAGGGTCATGAGACTGAGCGCCGCTTTGGGCTCCGCGCTGGGCAGGGAGCCTGCTTAAGATTCTCTCTCTCCCTCTGCTCCTCCCCCACACTCTCTCTCTTAAGAAAATAAATAAATAAATAAAAGTTTTTAGACCAAAAATATCTGAGAGTCTTGTTACAGATGAGTAGTCCAAAGAACAGTTAAGTAGGAATTTCTTACAGAAACAGTAATCAAGCAGATGAGGTAAAGACAAAAGGATTATTAGCAAGGTCAAAACTCAGGTTATTAGCTAGACACCAACTATACAATAGAAGTATAATGCAAGCCATAAATGAGAGTCATACATGTAATTTTAAACTTTCTTGTACTCATATTTTTAAAGTTAAAAAAAGCAGGTGAAATTAATAATATATTTTATTTAACCCTAAAATACCCTAAATTTTAATATTGCATTATAAAGTCAGTCTTTTTCTGTTTGTGTGATAAGAATTCAAAATCTGTATTTTATACATCAAGAACATTTCAAATTGGACTAGTAGCATTTCAAATGATTAACAGCCAGCAGGGTTAGTGGCCACCAATACTGGACAGTGGCAAGTCGAGATTTTTATGTTATAATCTTACTTTAAGAAAAAATGTTTTATAGAAAAAATAATGTGAGAGACGATCATAAATTATTTTCTCTTACCTACACAAATCTTCTTTTATGTGAAGAGAAATCAATTCCTTAGGAATATGAAAAGAAAGTATGCTCTCTGACATCTGCTCCCGGATTCGCATCCATTTATTGTCAGATGTGGGAAATCTATATAATTTACACACTGGGTTCTTTAGCACTGGGAAGGAAGAAAAAAACAAAAGGTTAATAGTTAAATTATAAATATATGCCCATTAGAGAAAGATCAATTAATAAAATCATTAATCAGTGTACCACTATAATTATTGATTTAATCATATTTTTATCATACATTAGTGAATTTTATCATAATTCACTAATGTACTTGAATTTCTAAGAATTTTGTTCTTTTTTTTACTAGCTTCTGGGACATGTAGTCTTTATTAAATTAAAAAATGATACATCAAGGGGCACCTGGGTGGCTCAGTCGTTAAGCATCTGCCTTCAGCTCAGGTCATGATCCCAGGGTCTTGGGATCAAGCCCCGCATCGGGCTCCCTGCTCGGTGGGAGGCCTGCTTCTCCCTCTCCCACTCCCCCTGCTTGCGTTCCCTCTCTCACTGTGTCTCTCTCTGTCAAATAAATAAATAAAATCTTTTAAATAAATAAATAAATAAATAAATAAATAAAAAATGATACATCAAGTTCCAATATATAAATGTGGCTATTGTGGGTCTCTAGTTTACCACCTATTAATTTCTTCCTCTTCTAAAGATTTTTTTTAAAAGATTTTATTTATTTATTTGACACAGAGGGAGAGCACAAGTAGGGGGAGCAGCAGGCAGAGGGAGAAGCAGACTCCCCGCTGAGCACGGAGCCTGATGCGGGGCTTGATCCCAGGACCCTGGGATCAAGACCTGAGCCGAAGGCAGACGCTTAACTGACTGAGCCACCCAGGCGCCCCTCTTCTAAAGATTTTGTTAAAGCATATGTATTTATAAGTATATATGAAATATATGTATTTATATATAATACACACAAAAATTATATTACTTAATTTCTTCTGATAATTGTTAGTCAACTTTGCTCACTTATGCAGTAGGTGAGAACTGACATGTTATTTCAGAGGTTTCAAATGGCCCACTACTAAAAATGTTTTATTTCTTAAATGCTAGAAAGGTCCATTCCTTGGCTTAAGAGCTATTACAATTCAAATATTATGCATACTTTAATGCCAATGAGTCAATAACATACTTTCCTAATACCACATATTACCAGAAGCAAGACAATGAGGTTGCGAACAAACTGTATTTGTGGGTGGGAAGTGTTTAGGGAAGAAGTAACAAGATCATGCCATCAAGGATTTTAAAAGATTAAGGGAAAAAGTGGAGAGCCAGATATTAAGATAATATTTGATACATTTTCATGAGGCCTTCTACCACATTCCCCAGCCATTTATTTCGGTCAGAAATTTATTTCCACTGCTGTTGAGCAATGATTGCCTTCGTTACACTCAGATACCAAAGCTTAGTGGGCAATAAAATATCAGTCAATTGCCAGTCAAGTACCTATAATTATTTGACTCCAGTTTACCAATAAAGCTGATTTAAAACAAAATTTGATACTAAAATGGAGCATGGGTTATATGAGCCAGGTCTCCTCAATGTATAGGGTAAAATTCCTTTCAAAAGTTCAATGTTCTTTAAGACCATATCTCATTCACTACTTGGGTAAATATACAATAGCTTTCTGAACATTAAAATGAGGATCTATTCACCCATTCCTCTGCAATCATCCATTCTCAGAAGTATAGTCTAGACATTATCATTATCAGAATTGATGCTACATCAGAAACCTTGATTTCAAACCTCCCATTCTTTAACAACCAGACTCAAAGTTTCCAGTATACCTACTTATCCACTACTAAGAATTAGCCAGTGTTTACTTTTCAAAAGCACCAATAGAAGCCAGAAGACAGATATTTCCAGTATGTTGAGACAAAATATTTAAAATCTAGAGTTGTATGTCCAAAGAGATTATATTTTTAACAAATATTATCTCTAAGTTTTATCAATTAGATTATATCACAGATCCACAGATAAAATTAGTTGTATTTATTTTCTTTCTTTTTTTATTGAGATGTGATTGACATATTACATTAGTTTCAGGTGTACAATGTAATGATTCAGTATTTGTATGCTGTTGCAAAATGATCACCACAATAAGTCTAGTTAAGGTCTGTCACCATCATAGTTATAAATTTTTTTTCTTGTGATGAGAACTTTTAAGGTGTACTCTCTTAGTAACTTTCAAATACAGTATTATTAACAATAGTGATCAATTTATATATTATATCCCCAAGACTTACTTATTTTATAATTGGAAATACGTACCTTTTGACGTCCTTCACCAATTTCAACCATTTCCACCCCCTACCTCTGGCAACCCCCAATCTGTTCTTTGTATCTAAGAGCTTGTTTTTTTGTTTTATTTATTTATTTATTTTTTAGATTCCACATATAAGAGAGATCATATGATATTTATCTTTCTGCGTCTGACTGATCTCACAGCATAATTCCTTTAAGGTTCATTCATATTGTCACATATGGTAAGATTTCATTCTTTTTTTATGGCTGAGTAATATTCCATTATATATATCACACATTTCTTTATCCATTCACCCATCAGTGGACACTTAGGTTATTTCCATGTTTTGGCTATATTGTAAATAACGCTGCTATGAACCTAGGGGTACCAGATACCTTTTCAAGCTAGTGTTTTCATTTCCTTTGGATATATTCCCAGAAATGGAACTGCTGGATCATACAGAAATTCTATTTTTAATTTTTTGAGGAGCCTCCATACTGTTTTCCATAGTGCCTACACCAATTTACATTCCTACTAATAGTGCACAAGAGTTCCTTTTTCTCTACACATCCTTTCTAACACTTGTTATTTCTTGTCTTTTTGATAATAGCCATTATAGTAGGTGTGAGGTGACCATTCATTGTGGTTTTGATTAGCATTTCCCTGATGATTAGTTATATTGAGCATCTTTTCATGTACCTGTTGGCCATCTGTATGTCTTCTTTGGAAAAATGTTTATTCAGATCCTCTGCCCTTTTTTTAAACTGATTGTGTTTTTTTGCTATTGAGTTTTATGATTTCTTTATATATTTTGGATATTAGGCCTCATCAGATATATTTTCTTTCATCTGAAATATAAGCCAGCCAATAAAAGAAACTATGATATCTTATTCATTTTTAAAGTGACAATGTTTCAAAGATGTAAAAATTTTACTACAACCTCTACTGTTCCATCTCTAGAGTCTGAGAAGAAAAAAAAGTTATCTATTGAAGTCAACATAGTGTCAGTCAGGTTAAACTATTTATGGGATCTCATGAATTCTAATATAGCTAACATGATCAGGAATATAAACACATTCTTTTATAGTAAGACAGAAAGTCTCTGAAATGTCCAAATTTTTTCTTAGTACCCTAAGTAAATATTCAATTACTTGGCTTATGGATCCTCGGTATATGTGCTGCTTTTAAACCTCTGAGGTTTTTTTCTTCAAGATTATATGGAATTTTTGTAAGAATCCTTCATTTTTCTTGCCTTTTATAAAGTAATAATTTTTTAGAAAATTTGTATTTTGAATCAAGTTACAAAATACAAAATTTTTCATTTTCTCAATTATCCCAAAGCTAGTCTTTCCACTTTTGATTATATTGTTTTTATTTTAATGCTTTTCAGTGTATATAAATATAAATCTTCACTGAAATAGCTTAAGCAGAAATCAAGGGCAGTTGGATTAATGAGCTCCAGAACTCTCCTCTGACCACCTGGTACATATCATACAAGGACTCTGTGGGAATGCTCCTGTTTTTAAGGAAAACACTTGGGACAAATTAAAAAAAAAAAAATCAGGCAGCTTGATCATCCAAAAGAAAATCCCAATTATGTCTCCCATCTAACTTTTATGTTACAGGTTGTGATCTTCTGAAACTCAAAGGTCTCCAAACATTAGTACTAAATCAGGATTTCAATGTAGCTATAGTGGGATCCACCTTACAACCCAATGTAATCCAGCAGCATTCCTTATTAAACACCTACTATGCATAAAGCAAGAACACCTACTGGGTATCTTAAAATACCATATAATGGAATATGACTTAAAAAATGGAACAAAAATATGGCTCAACTTTTTACTACCATGCAAATTTATTGTACTGGTTACAAAAAAGACCAGATAATATGTTCTTAACTCAAAATTCTTACTGTGTTTATAATGGGGAGATTTTATCATCTTCACATAAAAGTAAGGCACGGTATTCATGCACCAAATACTGAACAATGCATGGATCATAAATGATGAATACTTGTGTCAATTTTTTTTAAGTTTCTTCCCTATAGAAGAGAGACAATTCTAACAATTTTGCACACTCATTCCAGCTATGGGAATGAGTCCATCACTTTCAGCTCTGGCTTTTCATTGATGCCAATTTTCTTTTTTTATAGAAGATGTATTTCTGACCATACAATAGGCCTGTCTACTCAGAATATGATCTAATATCTATTATAAATTCTTTAGAGACCCCTGTGTGTATGCTCTTCATTTTTTTCACTGTTTTTGCCAAAACAATTGCTAAAAACATCATATGACAGATTCTACCAAGAGAAAAGTAATGGAGATATTCTGGACCACATCATGGTCTTGGGATGACTTAATAAGAGTAAAGTTCTAAGCTGGGCCAAATATTGATACATCCCCCTTGAGGTCCACTCCCTATGGTGAGCACAGGAATAGAAAATAAATGGCAGATTTTCCCCCCAGATTGCAGCACAACTCAAATTTCTATATTGTTTCTCTCAGACACTGTAGCAGAGCTTCTTTACCAAGGTAACATGCTCAGCAATTGTGAAAGCTAAGCTGTTTAATTGTGAATTATCAAAATAAAGATGCCAAAGAAATGTTCAACAATGCCAACGCATAGACAATACATAAAGGAAAACAACAAAGCATCGCTGTTAAAAGCAAACTAGGGCAGAAAAGATAAACCAGAGAGATACCACAAGAATGATTTTTTTTTTTTTTTCCTGTGCCTGTTTTAGGAACATCAGTAGACAAACAAGAAATTTACAAATTTAGATTCAGAGACAAAAGGGTCATCAAAAAGCCAAATGCTTATTTCCTCCAGTTGTCTTTAATGTATCTCTCGAGAGGAAGCTCATCTGTGATTATCTTCGTGAACTTTCTCGCATTCAGGAGGTGGTAGACGTCACATGTCACATATTTAAATGGATTCTGACTTTATTGGCTTTAAGCCTTACAAAAATCATTAGTTTAATGTCCTGCAGATTCTTGTAGAGAATTCATTCTGTAGCTTTTAACTATGCAGTTGTTTAATAGTTTAATTATTCAGCTGAATGTACATGCATTGCCCGTTTTCCAAATGTTACATTATACTTACTAAAGATAAGTCTGTGTAATCCAATTAGATACTGACATTCCCTCATTTGTACTTGGAAATATCTTAGATTTATATACATCTGAAATGTAGGTTGGCTCTTTTTAAGATTGGATAAGAACTGAAAAACCTAAATAGAAATCACTAAAACGCTATCCTAAGCATGGTTATGGAAAAGAGGTGGCAAGAAGACATGAGAGGAACTCGGAAAACACTGCAAGGAGAGATCTCTTCTAAGAACAATAAAGATGAAAAAAAAAAAGATCAAATCAATTGTTTAAAAAATGAACTCCTAAAAATGGTTTAGTTACTTTTCTCTAGGTTTGTTATAAAATCTAAATTATATTATTGTGTGTGTTGTTTTTTAAAGAAGAAAAAGAAAGAATGGAATAGAAAATAGGATATGGGCTGTGTTGGACAAAGTGCTGTTTCTGTAGTCTAGCCAAAGCCATAAGTTCTTGGCCCTCCATCTTCAATTTAAGGCCAAGAATAAGAAAAACTATTACAGATGTCAGAATAGGACATAAAGATAATATTTTGTGGGCATTTAGTCTCGAGTTGATGATAATTGGCGAGTTTAGTGTGTAGAATTTGGATTTTAGATTTTAGATGGTCAGAAAATGATTTGCGCATCACTCTTTCCAGTTTGAATGATTTGCTCTGTTCATTCTAATTCCGTAATTAAAGGATACCAGTAGTAAAGGTTGAAGGTGGCTCATAGTTCATGCTGAGCAACCTGAAATGACCTATAATTCTCTGAACTCAAGTTGTTTCTCACCAATTTCCTTCTGTTCAAGGAATTCCCTGCGTCTCAAAGGAACATTCCTCTTTCCTGGCTGTCAGTAAACTCAAGCTGTGCTAGCACCTCTTCCAGGAAGACTTCCTTGGCTTCTACCCTGTCCCTTCCTATAGGTTTGTCTCCTTTGTCCTTCCCATCCCCATCTCTGTCATGGTTCTTAACCAGTCGTGCTACAACTGACTCATTATTCCATGTCACCCACTGGAGTGTCAACTCTGTGAAGGCCAGGATGGTGCTGTTTTTCTTGTCCTCATTTTATCTCCCACACCTAGCACAGTGCCCAGTAAATACAAACATTCCACAGAAAGAAGCTTAACCCTTCCAACTCAGATGTTTCCCACCATTACTTTCCCCAAACGAACAGTTAGATCACCAACAACTGTGTGAACTGAGAGAGAAACATGCAAGAGTAAAGAACATAATTGAAAACCTCACTTGAAGGAAGCACAGGCATCGGAATGAAGGATGAAAAAAACCTGATTAAGAGGAAGGCCTCCTCATATTTGTCCACAAAATGTTAGCTTTTTGGCCATATCATCTTCTTGCCTTTATTTTTCTTCTAGTTTTACCCGAGATGGGCAGTGAAGGAGGTAATGGACTTGCTACAGGGAGTTAGCTGAAGCATTTAAAGGTGTCTAAGAGATGATTCTTTTGATTATTAGACAATGAAATTCACTCTTCCACTGAAGCTATTTAACATTCTAAATATATTAGTACACAGTAATGAAAATACATGGAAATTCCAAAAGAGCAAAGTTAACGGACTCTATCATATTTGTTAAAACAGCAAAGAGCAAAGAAATCTGGTGAGTAAATGTAAAGGATCAAGGGCCAGTATGAAAGGTCAAAATGGCTCCAAATTTTATATAGCAGAGACTTATAAATACAAGGGCAAAATCTATTTAAATTAGTATGGGGAAAATACAACAGAGATATCTTTGGTTATATAAAATGACATCATCTAAAAATCAACAAGGTAGTAGATTTCATAGCTCATGAATGAAAAGAAAGGGGGAAACAGGGAATTTGCTTTTTTGCTGGAATTCATCACGACTTAAAATGAGTAAAGAGGGACATATTTTTACCAATCTCTTAATGTATTCTGAGCCATGAATGGCTTTGGATGGGGGTATTAGTGAGGAGAATGTTACCCCAATATTTAGGTATTGTGAAAGGCAGCTAAAATCTATGGTTGTCATATGAGGCAGGAAACATTTTTTTAAAATAATTTCCATACCCAACGTGGGGCTTGAACTTACAACCTCAAGACTGCTGTACTGACTGGAGGCAGAAAACGTTTAAAAATGAGAATTTGACAGTAATTTATCTGAAGTATAAATTGAAATGATGATACACTTGCTATCAGCCATTTGACAGCATTTATTGAGTTCCTATTGTATTCCTGGCCCTGGAGATACAGAAATAAATAAGCAATGTTCCTTCTTCTTAAATAGCATATAATCTAGCATCTTCTGCAAAGTAGTAGATGGCTTAACTCTAATTTGAGAAAAAGAATCAAAGATATAGTGGCCTATTTTCAGAAAAAGTGTGATTCATCTGTGAAGCAAGAAATGCAAAACACCAATAAATTCTCCAAACAGGAAGGGGACTGCACGGATCTAGGACGGATAGCAGGGAAGTCCCCTCACTTTTAGATTCCAACTTACACGGTCACAGAAATCTCAGCTGTCAGATATACCCTCTGTGAATATGGAGGACGGTATGCACGGTAATATACAGCATGAACGTGCTCTTCAAAGAATATAAAGGATAATTTCACGACTCAAGCAGTATGGAACTCAGCCAAGGAAGATGCTGTATCAGATCTAATGCTTGCTGACAGGGGAAAACTCACTCAAAATGTGAAGAAAGGAGGAAACGTTGTGACAGGGCCCATTAGCTCCCCAGATTTGGCATAGTGCCAGAAGGGTCCATGGGCTGAAGTACTCTGTAGCATTATACTTTTACAAGGAATCCTGGGAGAACTGAGACTCTAGAGAGAATTATCTTTTTCACAGAATTTTGAAAAGGTATCTTTCTGGTCAGGCTTATTAAATAGAAATAACTTCTGAGAAAGACATCTGCAACAATGACAAAAAATTAATATGTGACTCCATGTGAAAGGGATTAAAATGAAGACTTTTATGAAATATTTCTAAAAAGCAGAAAAACAGGATAAGCTAAATTATGCTCTATCGACTTCAAACATGTGAGAGCCAGAAAAGGAAGTCAAAGGCTGTGCAGGTTTCTGTGGCATTTTAAAAGAATTGATGTCCAAGGAGGCTGACCCGTGTATTAGGGTCACGCTGCTGGTTGGCAAATCTAGGCTTTGACACCAGTTCTTCTGACAGCCCGTCCGGTGCTCTTACATTAATACCACAAGGCCCGTTTGTTATTGTTCTGGGCCAGCTAAGTTCCTCAGCTGATGTGACTTAGCAGGGCATGTGAGAGGAGAGGCCTGACTGTACTTCTCTGCTCCCCACCCCACCACCACCAAGTAATTTTAAGCGTTCTTACTACCATTTTGCTCAAATGAATAAGCAAATAATGAGAGACGTAAATCTACCGTTTTAACAACTTTATGCTACGACTTAACATAGTTAGAGAGTCAAACTAAATAAGAACTTCACATTTCTAATACTTACTGTGTCCTCTAGTGTGTCTAGTTTCAGAGAATGTAAATGCACCAGCTGAAAGGAATGTGTCTCCCCATATAGCTAAGGCACTTACATATCTTTCTTAAGGAATTGCAAATTCTGCCCCCCCCCGACTCGTCCTTTCTCTCCTTCTGCCCTCTATTGCCCAGACTCCCAACATATACGTTCAACTTGCAAGGCAAGCAGGGCATGAAAAAGGTGAGAACTTAGGGGAAAGAGGTTTTTTTCTTGTTAGTCTTATAATAGATAAGTGAATTTCCTGAATAATAAATCAAGCCTCTAGAGATATAAATAGAATAGTGAAGAGCTGCTATGAGATATGATATTCTCTTCCATTCACTCAATAAGTACTTCATAACTCACTTGAGGCTGGGAAGTTCCATATAACACATTAATACAAAGACTTGAAAAGAATGTCAGTAGCTCCCTTTGCCTACAGATTAAAAAAAGAAACACAAAAAACCACATGGGACTATAATAGATTAATTCCAAAGTTGCTGAGTTTAGATAGAAAAGTAAATAGAACAAAAGACAAAGGTATGCACAGGCCAAACTCATATGTATTCTAAATCCTGCACAATGCACTTTTGTATTTTGAGCAGAAACATTTCATAGAGAGTACTTAGTTGTATTTTAAACACATTTTTAAAAAATCTAGCTTTTGTGGGACGCCTGGGTGGCTCAGTGGTTGGGCGTCTGCCTTTGGCTCGGGTCATGATCCCGGGGTCCTGGGATTGAGCCCCACATAGGGCTCCCTACTTGGTGGGAAGCCTGCTTCTCCCTCTCCCGTTCCCCCTGCTTGTGTTTGTGCTCTCGCTCTCTCTCTCTCTGTCAAATAAATAAATAAAATCTTTAAAAAAATAAAAATAAAATCTAGCTTTTGTAACATTTGACTCACATTTACTCTAATCCTTCCCTAATGTAAGAGGCTCAAAGAAAATATCTGTGGCAAATATCCTAGGTTCTGAGCGCTCCTCTGGGTGGCGTGGACTAAAGACATTGAGAAATATCATCAGAACTAAGTGGGGTATCACCACTCAAACTGTCATCTCCATAAAAGGAGAAAGGCTGTAAGCAATCACTCCACTAAGTATATTTAAATTGCAGAATGCAGCTGCCTCCATCAGTCCCATGTCAGTTGTCTTTGTCATATTACTATTTATACATCGGGAATGGTATCCTAGTAATCTGGAAGAGTTAGTACACTCCTAAGACTCATGCCTTATGGATTTTATGGCACAGGTATGAGGAGGTGCAGATTTATTTTTCACAATGCTCCTTCCGTCTCTTCTTCCTTAGGTAATATACTTTCTTACTTAGAAAGCCGTTTTTCTCTTTCTCTTTGAAATTTACATTAATCAGTTTTTTTAAATGGCATTTCTTTGTGCATAAAAAGTTACAAGGTTTGCATGAGTGAATTATTAAAAAGTTATCTTATAATTATAGTGTAGATGATTGTGGTGATAACCTGATTCATTCAAACTGTATTTAACATGAATTTAATATGTCCCACACTCAATTTTATTTCTCAAAATTGACACTTAGTAAATTAAATAGATTATCTGGATACCTTAAAATAAAGGATTAAAGGTTTGGTCAATTTTCAGGTGGAAAACTAAATGTGAGGAGGACCATTTGAGGATGTATTAGCTATTTTAACCAGCCTGAAAACTTATTGAGTACTTCTGGAATACATGGCTGTCTGGGTAGACTCATCACTATTCATTGCACATCCCTTTCAATATTGCATCCTAAATGAAATGAAAAAAAATGTCATTTGCTCATAGGCTAAGTAGCTGCTCCTCTTTGGTATAATCCCTCATTCTATGTAAGTATAATTTGTGCTTTTTTGTTATTACATTTTATTTGGGTTCTCTGTCTGTATAATCATAGTCAAAGGGTTGCCTTTCCTTTCTCCATTCCTTATTACTAGAGGTTTCTGGCAATGAAAAACTGCTAATATTTTATATATATATATAAATATATATATATTAAAAATCTTATTTATTTATTTGACAGAGAGAGAGATAGCGACAGCAGGAACACAAGCAGGGGGAGTGGGAGAAGGAGAAGCAGGCTTCCTGCCGAGCAGGGAGCCCGATGTGGGACTCAATCCCAGGACCCTGGGATCATGACCTGAGCCAAAGGCTCAACGACTGAGCCACCCAGGCACCCCGCAGTTATATATTAGTAAGCCTTTGAAATTCAGTATCATTCACTAAGCTGATTATTATGCTAAGTATGCCATTGTTTAAACATATGACATGGCAGGGCTAGAAAAATACTAAGGCTTGTTCTGCTGTTACACCTACTTTAATTAATGGCTTTTTAGTAATAGCATGGCCTAGTAAGTAAGAGAAAAAGGCCTTGGGATCACAACTGGATTTAAATTCTGGACCTGACACTTGCCAGGTAGGTGACCTTGACCAATTTCCTCATCTGTAAAATGAGGATAATGACAGTGCTTTTTTCACAGCACAGGTCAGAAGGCAAGCCAAGACATATGAGGCATTTAGCCTACTGCTTGTCACTGTACTAGTCATTGTTTACTATTAGTATCAATGGTAACATAATGTACATTATCATTAAAAAAGTAGATCCATAATTTACACACACATTTTATTACATTTTTTAATTGTACTATAGGTTTCAATTTTATTCACAAAGTTATTTAATAGATGGTTTAGTGCCTTGTTGAAATTCAAATATATTACTGTAAGCAACATATTCTATACATACACACCCAGGAACAATGAATTTTTCCTACTGAATCCATATATCTAATGGTTTAACAACTTTGTTTTGAATTCTATAATTAGAAAGTCAAATTAGGGGCACCTGGGTGGCTCAGGGTCCTGGGATGGAGCCTGGCAGGGAGTCTGCTTCTCCCTCTTCCTCTGCCCCTCCCCCCAGATTATGCGCTCTCTCTCTCTCTCTCTCAAATAAATAAATGTCAAACTAAATAAGAGTTTCATATTTCTAAACCTTACTGTCTTCTAATGTGTCTTGTTTTGGTTTCAAATAATACCAAATCCAAAGGTAAAAGGAATTTGTTTTGCCAAATAGCCAAAGTATTTTTATATCTTTCTTATGGGATTGTCATGTTGAGTAAGGGACAGGCAAGGCTAGGTAGGGGACTAGGGTCACTCAGGGGGCGATGTAACCAGGCTCACAGAAACCCCACATGTGGAGAAACAGACATGATATTTACAAGAACACCTTGTTTGCACTCATGATATTTACAAGAACAGCTTGTTTGTTCTCATGATAGTTACAGGTCCAACATGTTCATTCTAAATATAGAAATGATATTCATAGGGCGCCTGGGTGGCTCAGTTGGTTAAGCGACTGCCTTCGGCTCAGGTCATGATCCTGGAGTCCCAGGATCGAGTCCCGCATCGGGCTCCTTGCTCAGCAGGGAGTCTGCTTCTCCCTCTGACCCTCCCCCATCTCATGCTCTCTCTATCTCATTCTCTCTCTCAAATAAATAAATAAAATCTTTAAAAAAAAAAAAAAAAAAGAAATGATATTCACAAATCAACCATGATATTGACATGATACTTACCAAGTTCACTCGTCAGTTTCCTATAAAAGACCGACCGTGGAAACTTTCAGTGGTATTCCATTCAGGAACCCTCTCACTCTGGAGAGCTATTTTCTTCCCTTTCTATTTTCACCTTCGCTTAAACTTAACCCTTTTGTGTCCCAGAAATTCTTCGGCTCCATGAGACAAGAATTTGTCAACAGTGTCTACCCATACTCCACTGGCATTTATTTTACTGCGTTTACAAATGATTCTGTGAGGATGTTGCCCAGGTTTAGTATTGAGTTCACAGAAAATTAAAACTTTAGGTTTATATGAAACTAATGTAAGTTTCCAAAACTGAGATACATACCTGCCTTCAAAAAAGGTAAAACTGAGATACATACCTGCCTTCAAAAAAGGTAAGTTATCTTTTCCATTCACACTTTCTGGGGCTGTACATTCACATACCAGTGCACACTAGGGAAGAATAAAAGGAAAAAAAGGTGAAAATAATGAAATTAAGAAATGAAATTCTTTGATTTTGTTTACAAAACATGAGGCTATGCACATGGTTTCAAAAAGTTGAACGAGATTTTTGTAAAACTACTTTCAGTTTTATCTTTATGAAGCTTAACTTTTGATTATTTACATATATATATGATTGTATTGCATAATTAACATATATATATGATTGTATTGCATAATTATAGACTGTCCTGGTTCTAGTTAAAAACTACTTAGAAAAGAAGGCAAAAAAGTGGAAAAAAATTGTCTCCAACATGCTAGAAATCTTCTAGTACAGCAAATCACATTGACAAGCTGGATGGTTTTGTATTTGTCACCTCAGATAGTTTGGGATCAATAAAAAGCAAATTACTTTCTAGAGTTCACGTAAAAGTTTTAAATAAAAGATAAAATATGTTGTACCATCAAATTACATAAGACAAAAGGAGATTTTTGTGGCAAAACAATGCAAACACTTGCCCATAAAAAGCTGGTCCAGAGGTCATGAATCTATAATCCATGATTAAGTTCATGAGCTTTTACAGAACCAACACTGCTCTGGACAGAAGAAACACAGAAGAGCACATTGCCATGTTCCTAGTAAGTGAAGCAGGAATAGACAATATCCCAGACCATGTAGCACTAAATGATGGACTCTCCTTAACTTTCTTTGAAACCGTAATTAACAGAGGAAGCAGCTCTTCCGGCCTCAGAAAGCTGACAAGAGACCTATTTTCACACAGACACCAACATGACTGGCATTTGTTTTTTCAAATGAGTTTCCTTCTATTGCTAGCCACAAAAAAAGGGTGTGTGTGTGGTAGTTTTGAGGAAAGAGAAGAGTGAATTTTTAAAGCAAATATATCAGACATAGATAAATGCAAATAAAAACAGAACAAAGGAAAACCCAGAAACTGTTTTGGTGAGGAGTTCTGAGGGAAGCAGCCAATCTTCTGTAGCATGCATGGCTTTACTCAGACTCCCAAGGGCTCAGATCACCCTCCCCAGGAGAATGTATCAAGATTGTTTGGGCTATTTCTGAACTCTGTTCCCTCCACTCTTCCTCCTCCAGGCACTAGCCCCCTTGGAGAATTATGGCCACTGAGGTCACTGTTAATGATGGACATATCTGTCAAGCATTTTGAGAAGAAAGAGAATTTAAAACATTGATTTAAATGTTACTTCTGTATTCGTATAGTCCACTACTTATTCCCCATCATAAACATTCATCACATTACTCAGGAAATTTCTTCATAGGGAAAAATGTGCTCATAATTTCTTTAGTGTTTCTATTGAGGTTCTGCTTTACTGAAAGAATGAATAACTGTAAACAGCTCTTATAATCTGATGTGCTCTAAATCATTTTCCTGACCAAATCAAAACTCAAGAGGTGATCGTTTCTTTTACTCCACAGTTATTTGGAAAATGGACTTCCCAAATCACTAGAGCAAGGTGCAGTGATGCTTGGACATACTTAAAATTCTTTCTCTTATTCCCAATATTTCCTCTACACTTTTTAGTTCATATATGGCTGTTAAAATAATCTTTCATAAACATTAATATCTTACCAGTGCTCTGCTCTAAAATGTGTAACTGTTATTTGCTGTCCAATCAAATCCAATATTCTCAGACTGATGTTCAAATCCTTTCATCATTTGTCCCTGATATCCTTCCACATAATAACATAATAGTTATATAGCTTTGAGCCATCCTCCTCTCTAAAACAGGATTATCACCTACAATATAATTTATAGAAATGGTTTAGATTAAACCCTTTTAGTAAGGAAGTCCATAATTCATAGGGATCAGGCTATTACCTTGAGAAACTGCTTCTCTACATGGAGGGAGCCCTGCCTCTTCATAATCAAAGTCAACTTTCTGTTTCCTAATAGAAGGCCTGTATTATTTTACCAAATGGATCAGAAATAGAATTTTCATACATTTGTATCTTCCATCTACACTGGAAGGCAGATATTCAGAATAATTTTAACCTAATAACATTCTTATTTTGCAACTTTATTGTATTTTAAAGCTTTACTATTCACAATGCTGTCAAGATTTAAATCCACAGCACATAAACAGAAAATATCCAATAAATATTTATTAAATTAATAAATATTTTTATATTTGGACTAATTATGTTATTCAATTGTTTCCCAAATGTACTGTCTCACTATTTAAATTAAGAGTTTTGAAGCCAAGAACCATAGTTCTTAGTTCCTCAGCCTATTCTGTTTAATTTTTTTACAGTTGACCCTAGAATCATTTTTACACTGTGCTAGATGCTACATAGAATGCAAAGATTAAAATGATTTGGAATCATTAAGCACAGGCTTAAGGAGCCTCCAGCTATGTATACTGTTTATTGCTGTCATTATGATGGATATTTTCAGGGTTACGCCCTTATACTGTGTGTGCTCTTAGTGTAACAACTTCATATTTGTGATTCTGAGCAGGAATAACAAACACCACATGCTTTTTGTTCCAATAGCACTGTAAGGCTATTGATTTTGATGAGTGCTTTAAAAAGTGTCATCTGACGGTAACTGTGACCAAGAAGAAGAAACATGCATAAATTTCTTGGAGCTTAATGATGTTGAGTATCAACTAACATACCAATTTGCCATGCATTGGGCTAGAAAATTAACCAAACTGTAAGGACAAGGATCATAAAGGACAAAGACCGATACTTCTTGGCTAAGCACTTTTACATTTGTTAGTTTATTCCTTAGATCATGGTTGTTAAAGTTTGGTCTGGAGTCTCCTGGGGTCCCTGATAAATTTTGTGTTTGCACCCTCTGCAACATCTGGCACAGAGTGAAGACAGAATCATTTTCATAATACTAAAACACTATTTGTCTGCTTCTCTCTCACAAGCATATAGTGGAATCTTGTAGAGGCCCTATTACATAATCATTGGACAGCTAATGGTATGTGTGCTTGTGTACTCTTCTGTTTTAAACATTTGTTTGAAGTACTAACATGATAAATGTCCACAGATACCACCTAAGTAAGCAAAATCTGTAACATAGTATCAGTGGATAAAATCCACATAAATACCAATTTTAAGAGTGTAAAATATGCAAATTGCTACACTTTGGTGATCTCATTCAGTCTCATGGTTTAAATACCATCCAAATACCATCTGACTACTCACAAATATCTAATTCTAGCTTGAGCATCTCATGTGAACTCCACACACAAACCTCCAACTGCCTGGATGTATGCATCCATTTCAAATTTCAAAGTTAACATCTCAAAATCTCTGGTCCTTCTGCACCTGCTCCTTTCAGTTTTCTTCGTCACTACAACTGGTAATTTTATTCTTTGGTTTTCCTTGGTACCTGGAGTCTGGCCACATTTCACTTTCTCTGATTCAACTCATCAACTCATCTTCATTTCTGCCTTGAGTCTTTGCAATAAACAGGCTCCATTCTTCTGTCCTTGCTTCTTTTAGGCCATACTCAACATAACACCCCAGAACGGTCCTCTTAAAACATGAATCAGATCAATTTGCACCTACACTCAAAAATCCTCCACTGTCTTTGCATCTAGCTCAGAGTCTAATGATCTCTAAGGGAGTATACAATTTGTCTTCCCTCCCTGTGGACCTTATCCTCAACTCCTACCACTTTCCTCTCCAACCCCCATTTCCAGTCATTACAGGCACCCTGCCACCTCAGGGCCTTTGCCCCTGCTGTTCACTCTACCTAGAATTCTTGTTCCTCTCATATACCCACATCTTGCTCCCCTATTTTCCTGCATGTTTCAGCTCAGATATCATATTACCAGTGAATCTATCCTTGATCACCCAGTATAAAAGGGCCACAGCCCACACTCCCTAGTAGTCCTTGTACCCTTATTTTTTTCGATAGCATATAGTACCATCTGATCAACAATATATTACTTGTTTATTTTGTTATTGTTTACCTCCCTAGAAGGCAGCATCTGTGTCTATGTGGTTCATTGCTGAATACCCAGAACCTAGTAGAATGCCTAGAACATAGAAGGCAGTATTGTTTGACAAATGAATGATGAATATTATATTCCTGCAAATATCTTGTAAGATAAGTCAAATCAGTTATATTATTTTCAATTTTGTATTTGGGAAAAATAAAGGGACAAATAGTGTCTGCTTTAAGATGCTCCTTAGCTCCCTAGGACTCTACCTTTTCCCTGACCATGGCCTAAGAATGTCTGATTAAAACACCACTTCAAAATATGGGGGCAAAATGACCTGAGAAGGGCAGCAAGGCATCAAAATACTAGTTAGGTTAGGCTCGTAGTGAAAAGATGATGTATTATTAGTCCACTTATACCATCTCTGTCACTGTCATAAATACGTAAGGCTTTTTCCTTTTGTAGAAACCACCACTACTTTGATCATTAGTACTGTGCCCTGTGCCACATTCAAATATAATACAGACATTAAACAAAAGGGGGAGACAAGGCAGGAGCTGAACTTGGCCCCCGCAGAGCCTCACTGGAGGATGCCTGTTAAAAATCCTCCTCCCCTGACAAAAAGCCAAGTCACCTTGGTGGCAGGGCAGAGGGGAGGGCTATCTCACTTGATCTTGTTGGCTGTTAATTACATTGGTTTTTCTATCTATTACCGGATTTGATCATTTTGCTTCCTCATTCTCCTTTCCCTAGTAGCGTATTTTTTTCTTTTGACTATTTAATTCAAAGTTGTTTTTAAAAAGTTTCTTCCTCTTTCCTTTATAATGCTACACTCTTTACTGCATCCTCACTCTAGTCTTTACTTATGGACCAGTTTGTACACAGCCTTATATGCAGCCAAATATTATCCCTTCTAGGAGACAATTTTGGATTTTATTTCTTCAAGGTAAAATTGACTTCATTTACTCATTCACTCATTTTTCCTGTGCTAGGCTCTGTTCTAGGCACTGGGGGGAGGGGTAAAGGAGAGAAGAAAATAGACAAATATCTTTCGTGGAGCTTAATTCTAGTGAGGGAAATAGACAATAAGATAAATAAAATATATGTGATGTTGGACAGTGATAAGTACTAAGGACAAAAATAATGCAAAGAAAGGAGATAGAAAGTTTCTGGTAGGCATGGCAATTTTGGATACAGGGCAGAGAAGGCAGAGTGAGAAGGTCATATTTTGCAAAAAGACCAGAAGGAAGTGAGCGAATGAAGCATATAGTTACCTGGGGAAAATGCTACAAAGATAGATTGAAAAACAAAGTGAAGGACCTGAGTCGGAAATGTATCTGGAATGTTTGATAGCCAAGAAGCTAATGAGGCTAAGTGAAAGTGAGCAAAGAAGAGTAGAGGATGAGGTGAAGAAAGTAATGGGGGGCCAACACTCACAGGACTTTAAGTGGGTCACTGAAAGGATTTAGGTTTACACTTTCAGGGAGTTGAGAAGCCACTGGAGAAATGAAATGTTCTGTGTTATGTCTTAATAAGTGCTCTGCTGAGAATAGACTATGATGATGGGGGTGTCGGGAAGGAGGAAGAAGGGACATTTAAGAGACTACCATGAACACGTACGTGACAGACAATGCTGTGAGAGGGAAGGGCTCAAAAGTCACTGGGTTCTGGATATATTTAAAAGTCAGAATCAGCAGGATTTGCTGACATACTCACTGTGCCTGAGAGGAAGAAATGAGTCAAAGGTGACTCCAAAAGTTAAAAAAATTTGGATACCTAATGCGACATTTCACCTACTATATGAGCTTTGTAAAATGTCCATGTTACTGTTTCTTTTGTGAATTTTTCTTTCTCTAGCTATGTGATTTTAACACTTTGTCTTCTTTCACTATGTATGTACATATCAAATAAAAGTTTGAGCCGGGGGCGCCTGGGTGTCTCAGTCCCTTAAGCGTCCAACTCTTGGTTTCTGTTCAGGTTGTGATCTCAGGATCGTGGGATCAAGCCCAACATCGGGCTCCGTGCTCAGCAGGGAGTCTGCTTGAGATTCTCTCTCTCCGCCTCCCTCTACCCTCCCCACCCCACTTGCTTGCCTCTCTCCCTTTCTCTCTCCCTCTCTCTTAAAATAAAAAAAAAGTTTGAACCAGTGTGGTATGGTGAATGACCTTCTGAACCACCTTTGCTTGATGAGAACTATATCATAACAATATAATTTGAGGAAACAAGTAAGTTAATGTGAGAGGACAGAGTTTGGCTTTTCATTTATATTTTATTCCAGGCTCTGGAGGTTATATGAGATTAAAGATTCAAATGTAGTATTTTACATCAGGGATATAGCTATGAACTGGATTGTGTTCCTCAAAATTCATTATGTTGAAGCCCTGAGACCCAGTATGACTGGATTTGGAGACAGTCTTTATGGAGATAATGAAATTTAAAGATGATAAGGGTGGGACTCTAATCCTATTGGGCTGGTGTCCGTATAAGAATAGGAAGAGACACAAGAGCTTGTTTTGCTGTCTCTGTGCTAATGTGCCAAGGAAAGGCCATGTGAGGACACAGCTGAAAGTCTGTACGCCAGGGAGGGAGCCCTCACCAGGAACGAAGTCATCTGGCACACCAACCTGGCACTTCCTGGCCTCCAGAACTCTGATAAAATCAATTTCTGTCGTTTAAGCCATTCAGGCTGTGGTATTTTATTACTATGGAAGCCCAAGCTCATTAAAACAGGTATTATAATCTTTTATCTACTTCAGTATACACAAGCAATAACGTGTCACTCACCCACATGACTGGTGCTAATAGTTTCATTTCTTTTTCCTCCATTCATACAAACTCGGGAGAGCAGTGTTGTTTTACAGATAACCTCGATTTCAGTTACTTTGTCTTGACCTATGTTCAGTCATTCACTAACTTCAGGACTTAAGTCCCCATTAGGAGATTGTGTTAATACACTTCATAGAGATTTTGATTTAGCAGATCTGCAAAGAAGTTTGCATATCTAACAAACACCCCAGAAAACTCTGCTAATGCTTTGTGAAACACTGAGCTAAAGTTATTCCCACATAATTGTAAATATTGTGCACAGTGGACCTTACTACATGTTCTTCACGAATCATGACACTTCTGAAGGATTGCCAACAGAGTTTATAATAACTTTATAAAAAATTCGCAAAAGGTCAATGTTTACTAAGAACCCAGACAGGCCAGACTAATGACAACAATGGTACATTTATCGTTTTAGTCAACTTACGACTTGTACGTGGTACATGCTGATGCTGCCACCTCCTATTTCTAGAACAGTTAAGTCTTTTTAAGTTCACATTACTAGGTCAGAAACATTATGTGGGGCTTTGGTGGGGTATATTCCTGGGTATCAAGTTCTCTGCTTACGAAAAAGAGTATGATTCACTTCGCACTATATAATAGCAACACAGTAAAGGAGTCAGGCGGTGGGCAAGCTTTGAGGGAATTGGAGAGGGGGCTAGTAATAGATTGGGAGCAGTCAAAATAGGCCTCCGTTGAAATGGGAAGTGTTTCTGCTACTCGTCTCCTGGCATACTGCCACAGGTCTAGGCACAATTGTCTATTTCTGTTCTCAGTTCCCCACCTGGCCTCCAAATCTTTCCTCCTTAATCTTGAGGCAAGATTAAGATAATCTTGATAATCAGAGGTGTTGATGATTCATGTGGTGGTGACTAATACGCACCTTATATAGAACTCCAAAGGAAAGGGGGACTGATGAAGGGGCCCCATAATTGGGGGTCTCGGATGCACCCATCCTAAGAGCCACACTGGTGTTTTGAATACACAAATCTTGAGAAGATCTGCTGCAAATTCTTGACAGTCCTTACATTATCAGGCAACCAGATTCAAACTTTGAGCCTCCCTGGAATATTTTCATGATCCTCACTATGTTCTGAGGGAGAGTAGAGGAACAGAGAAGAACAAGGCTTGGCCCAGCAGGTAAGACCCTAGCTTATTCTGGGGGCAAGAACAATATTCTTTTGAAAGGCAGTCTTAGATTTCTTTTGTAATGTTAATAATTTGTTTTTTATTTTTACACAAAAATTAATTTGTTGTGTTAGATAAACAGCATTTCTCATGTAGATGTTTTCTCAGCACCCCAAATTCAATATGCTCCTAGATAAGGGCCACTAAGCCAGAAACTAAGTCACTAAAGGCCTTATCCTTAGAAAATGCTCATTTATGAAAAGGTAGGAATTATAGCGTATACACAAAATCTTTCCTGAAAAGATGCAGTTTTTAAGTCCATCCCCTGTGCCTCAATAAAGTAGGCGACTGCATTCCTAGGACAGGAATTTAGTTTAATACTTATATCTAAGTTTCTCTTTCTTAGAGAAAAGAGAGTAAAAAATCCTGGACACATATTGATATGCACTGGGACCTTTATGCTCAGTTCAAGGAAGCTGCTTCCCCTCCAGCTGGCGATGCCCCTCCTCCAAAGCTGTTCCTCCACTTTGCGCTATTTCCTACTTCTCTCTCTGCAATTTTATAAGGCCCAGCATTATTAAATCTGTGCTCCTTCACATACAAATGAAATCTAAACTCAAATTGCATTTCTTTCTAAAGAGCGTTTTGAGAGTAGAGAAGTGGTTACTTTTGGCAGTAGCCCTCCCGGAATCTTCTTTGCGTCTCACGTAGGGTTAATTAGGGCAGAATGCAGCAGTGATCAGTACTTTTGTTCCAGCTGAGAGGAGAGTGTCAACACAGGGAGCCCCGGGCGAAGAAGAAGGCGTTGCTGAATGGCGCATGGCTTTGCAGAGTTCCGTGCAAACAGACCCTCTGGTTCAGCGGACCAAACATGCTTATGGTACTTCAATTCCAGAGCTGATTCTCATTTGGCTTATGAATAATAAGATTTCATAGTGCACAGAGGTGTTGATGATTCAGGCAACTGGCAAAACTGATCGTTTCTAATTTAATTTGTGCATTGAGCTGACTGAGACCCTACCTTTTGTCCCTGCACATCTGTGGTGATGTGGTCGGCTTCCCCATCCTCAATCTCCCCCATCTTCACGACACTGACTTCTATGGTGCCAACAACTTTGCCACCATCTGAAGTTCTGCAACCAAAAATAAATGAAATGGAAAGGTAAGAATCTTCTCTCTCCTTAAAGTATGCTCAAACATGTTTGTTTCTGAAAACCACAAATATTACTCTTTACCTTCATTAGTTTTAATTAAACAAATCTACTTTAAAAACATTAAAACATGTTAATATTTGTTGTGGTGTTGTGGTTAATTTAAAAAAAATTGTTAACCACCAATTTATGAGGTAAATGCACTGACTGTCAAAAGCTACCTCATGATAGTGAAACCTCTTCCAGGCTCTCAGAAGTGGACACAAATATCATGCATCGGTGTCCTGTTTGGCAACACCACATCCCCACAACAGCATAAACCATGGCTTCTCTCTACCAACTGCATGGGATGTTGCGCACATCTGTCATGGAAACCACAGCTGGGGGCACCTGGGTGGCTCAGTTGGTTAAGCGTCTGCCTTCGGCTCAGGTCATGATCCCAGGGTCCTGGGATGGAGCCCTGCATTTGTCTCCCTGCTCACTGAGGAGCCTGTTTATCCTCTCTCTCTCTGTCAAATAAATAAAATCTTAAATAAAAAAAAACAAAACTACAGCTGAATAAAATAGAAAAGAATATAAACATCCCTATACTCTTCTCTGACTGGGCCACTGGCCACAAAATCTGATTCTGTGCCTTTTTCCTAACACTATTTTTCTTTCTAAGAGACTAGGTAAAGGAGGTTCTCTCCCAGCAAACATAAAAAAGTTAAGGTACATGCAGAGCAGAAATTAACCATAGAGATAATTTAGTAAACACTTCATCAGATAAAGAATCGGAGACTCAAAAAGATGGAAAGACTCATCTGAGGTAACCAAATGGGAAAACCAGAAATTCAGGTTTCTATCTTCTTCACGTATGTTGGTCATTGAAAAACTCCATTTAATGATGATGATTATTTTATTAAGATTTTCATCATCATCATCATCTTCAACATATGAATTTTCTGGTGAACAATAATGAAAGAGAAAAATAAAATGAATAACCACCCTCCTTTAAGATTCTCTAATTTCTTTTCCTGGGCAAGAAAATATACAGAATAAATGGTGCCATCATAACATGGGAACAGTGTGACACAATGATATTTTCCCCTCGAATCTCATTTTGAAGATAGGCAGCAAGCCACTCCATAGGCATGACATTTTGCCATAACTTCTTTCTTAACCTAATTGACTAATATTAGAAACACGATGCTGCCTTTTCTTCTGTCATGTCTTTTTCAGAAATTTGTTTTTAATTTTAATTGGGATACAAATGGTGTCTTTCTTTCAACCAATTCCTTCTAAATGTCACTATTTTATCATTAAAGATGTCAGAAAAGAGGATTAGGAAAATTTCTATAGTTTACCAAAATACTAATTAAAATAATGAATACGTTAGGTGAAAAGGAAACCAAATTATGTTACTAGATCATGGCAGGTTTTTCTCAAAATATAAAAAGTATAAATTAAAACACACCCTTTGAATTATGCTTTTAAGGAAATTGAAATAGGAAAATTCTGGTGACATATGCATACCTAATGTCATAATGTAATAAAATAAAAATTGTGTACATAGAAAAAAGTGATTTCTTATTAAAATGAAGATTTCTTATTAAAATATGAAATAGAATGCTTTTTGGTGACTTTCAAAACAGTGGAAATCATCATATTGACTTAATTATTTGCAATTGATATAGAAACTTTAAATACTCATCACAAAGAAGATGTGTATAAAGAGGACACTATAATCTATGATTTTGTGAAAAACTGCATTAGCTCCAATTCTGGGGTAGTTTATTCATTATACCATTCTCCCACTGGAAAATGACATCATAACTTGTCATGGTGTGACTTAACTCTGTACAATTACTCAGTACCTAATAAATAAAGACTTTAATAAGAGCTCTCATTGGCACTACTCATAGCTTTTTTAGAGGTTTGCAGGTTCTTTGTCCCCCAAGCTGATCATCAGTAACAATTACAGGTATCTTTTCCTTTTCGTAGGAGTTGCTTAAAATTTTTTGCTTGAACAAACTGAGCTAGATTCATTTCTAGGAATGCAAACCTATGTACAACTTTCTAAATTTTTTCACCAAACTAAACCAAACTATGCCATAATGATTTGAAACAGAGGGTAGGCTTTTCACAGTCTCTCCTGGGCCTGGGTTATAAACCAGTATGTGCCATAGTGGTCAAAAGTGTGCACTCAAGAGTTTGGGCTACCTGCTAGCTGCATGACCCTGGGCAAAGAACTTAACCCACATGAAACTTCGTTTGTAAAATGGAGATGATCATTTTATTGTAAGGATTAAACTGTGGCATGATGGCTGTAAAGTGCTCAGCACAATGCCTTAAACAAGACGAGTGCGTCTTCCTTCCACCCCTCCTCTTCGTCCTCGTAGTAGGGCAGTGGTACCAGTAGCAGCAACAATAGAATCGCTATGTCATTAATGGTATTTATATATGATGTTTAATTTTATAATGTATTATATTTATATATGATATTTAATTTTATTCTCTCCAGAACTTTTACTAGCATAGGCATCTAAGACGATAGTAAAACATTATAGGATCTCAAACTTCATTTCAACAATGACTGAGTGCTCATTAAAGATACAGAGACTTAGTAATAACAGATATTATGAAGCTTACATCCCTACTAGTGCAAACAACACAGGTTTATAACTAATTACAATGTGGCTGAATCTTTCAAAGTGTGAAAGTGACTGAATAAGTAATGTACTATGGGAGTGACCTTCTAAACTACAGCTCTATCTATTTCTGTTAAAACAATTATCTGGGGTGCCCTGGTGGCTCAGTCGGTTAAGCATCTCTGCCTTCGGCTCAGGTCATGATCCTGGAGTCCTGGGATCCAGTCCTCCCTCAGCAGGGAGTCTGCTTCTCTCACTGCCCTTTACCCTGCTTGTGCTCTCTCTCACTCTCTCTCTCTCTCTCAAATAAGTAAGTAAAATCTTAAAAAAAAACAATTATCTGGCTACTTTTTAAATAATTTTAACGCCTTCACAGTTTCCTACTTCATTTTATCTTCTATAGGCTTCCACTTAGTCCCAGAGTGGAATCAAAGCAAGGAGCTTGCTTAATCTAGTGATGCTAGAATGATTCTAAAATCTTTTTTTTTTTTTTCCAAAACCATTTTGGATAGGCAGTTCTGACTACTCTAAAGCATGTCTCTTCATCTGAGATTTGTGGGAGACAGAATGGGGAATCCAAGTTATAAACTAAAGAGCTGAATTCAAGACACCCAGAAGCATGGTTCATCCTGTCAACGAACTGGAATATAAGATGTGGAAGCTGTTTTCTATTTATCCTGCAACAATTTAACACACACCAAGTATGGATATTCAACACTTCTCTTCAGTCAGGGGAACCATGATTGAAGTATCTACTTCATGTTTTCAAAGGCGGTTTCAAAGGTGATTTCCCACAAATTTAGAAGAAAATTCATTCTTAAATGCTTAATTATGTTTTCAATTTATCACCCATCAGGTTTGTGGGAGGGGCTAGTAATAATAGCTTAACATTATTCATTACCAAAATTCTCCCGAATTTTATCTAGTGGAAATCATATCTTCATGGAAGATATATGGAAGAGACATCTGGGCTAGGAATCAAGAAATCCAAGTACTACTTTCAGTTCAGCCACTAACTAGCTATGTGACCAACGATATATCACTTTAGATCTCTGGATTTCAGTTTCCTCTGCTACACAACGAAAGTGGGTCTCTAACAGCTCTTCTATAATATTAGCACTCAAGCGCAGTGCTCTAGTCACTCCTGTGATTCTATCACAGACCCCACAAGCCATCATGGACCGATACAGCCTCAGGAAAGACCTCAGGTACATTCTAGCCTCTCCTCATTCCTCATCTTCTCATCCTACCTTCCATGCAAACAAACCAAACAAGCCAACTGCATGCCAAACCGGGGAAGTAACTGAACACTTAGAGTCAAATCAAAGGGCTGGTTTTTCTTGTAACAGCCAATGCATACATACAGATTTGACTACCATTATGGCACAGTGTTTTGGTGTTTTTACAAAGATACAAATTTGACTGAACCCAGACAAAAAAGTGATTTTACACACTTTCCTAGCAATTTACATGGCAACAAGAACAGGCTGCAGTAATAAATAATGATTTCAATCTATATGAACAAGAACAACAAAAAACTGTGCCATTTCAGCCACTTGACATGTCATTAGCACAGTTTAATGCAGAAAGCTGTATGAGAAGTAAAAGATGAACAGTTCATGGCCGATAGAGTATTTCGATCCAACACCAAAGTTCCTAGTTAAACTCGGCAAATACAGTAGTCCCCCTTATCCATGGTTTCACTTTCTAAGGTCTCAGTTACCTGTGGTCGACAGATGATCCTCCTTCTGACATATCACTGGAAAATCAACTAATAATAGCCTAATGCTATGTCACAACACCTGTCATTCACCTCCCTTCATCTCATCACACAGGCATTTATCATTTCACATCATCTCAAGAAGGGTGAGTACAGTAAGCTATTTTGAGAGAGAGAGACCATATTCACACAGCTTCTATTATGATACGTTGTTATAATTGTTCTATATTGTTGTTGTTAACCTTTTCCTGTGCCTAACTCATAAATTAAACTTTTTCACAGGTAGGTATGAATAGGAAAAAAAAACATAGTCTATATAGGATTTGACACTATCCACATTTTCCATTGGGGGTCTTGGAATGCATCCCCTGCGAATAAGGAGGGGGGGCTATTGTACACTTAAATATTTAACCATGCCAACAAGATGGAAGACAAAGAAGAGGAAATTTTCAGCAACACGAACCTGTACTCCCTTCTCACTCAGATTTTCAGCATTTAGAGTAGATTAGTGATCAAGGTTCTTCAAAATCTGCCTTTAAAATAACTTCCTGAATAGCTTCTAATGAAATATTCAATCTCACATGCTGAAACATACCAACATTTTTAGAGGACTGAACGAAAGGAGGTGTAAAACAGTCTTCTAACAAATGACACTCTTTCCTCACCTACTATACCATCCTTACCAGAGCGAAAAGAAAAACAAAAACAAAAACAAAAATCTCTGGAAATGTTAAACAGCAAGATGCCTGTAAATAACTCCTCTGTTTTGGAAATGCCAAAGAGATGTGAACCAACAAATGACTCTGTAAACATCCAGGGAGAAACCATCATTACCCCTGTCAGTTTTTGTGAATATAAAGTAGTCCTGGTGTTATGCACAGAATCTTCAGCTGTGAGACATGCCTTGCATTTAAACTGTCTAGACACGTACCTGGGAAATATAAATCTCACCCGGACAGGAAAATAAACAAAGGCCATAAGTAAACAAATGGAGTTAGTGAGTGAGTGAGTACACCCTGACGATCTTTCTGGTGAATACATTTACCTGGCAATGCTAGATTTACTTAGGGCTCAAAGAAGTGAGAGTTCCATTAAGTATGTATAACTAAGCACACCTCTATTCTGGCTGAAATTCATAAATGTCAGAAGCCATATAATACTTTCAAACTCATACTCAAATAAAACTTGCAGTAGTTCTTCACATTATAGCATACACACTCTGAGTTTTAGTCCCTGGTTTTCTCCTCTATGCTCATTATGAGCTCTCCTTCAGAAACTCCATCCATTATTAGGATTCAACTATCCCTTCTATGAGGATCTATCATAATTCTATACTCCTTAGTCTGTCCTCATTTCATGATCTAGAGCTCCAAATTCCTTTTGTCGTGATATTTTGTATTCTATAAGCTTGAAACTTAACTCTCCCTCCAACTCCAACTCACTCACATCAAGAGCATATCATTTTCCAAAGACCACAACCAAAGAACATTCCATCTCCACCTGTGCCTTGCCCCTACCTTCTGATGCATCACTAACCCTACTGACTAGTCCTCTTACAATGTCTCTTGCACACGTCCCTTCATGATAGCAATACCCCAGGCAGTTCTGTCACCTCTTATTACACTTGAAGAACCTACTTCCACCCTCCAGGAACCTTCTCTTCCATTCCATCCGTGTCAGGTTTTCTTCTTAAAGCGCACCTGCCACTGTATTATTTTCTTTGCTCTGTTAAAAGTTCTTAGATGTTGTCTAATGCCTACTCAGAGAGACTGAAATATAGCCTGTCTTTCAAGGCCTTATATCAGGACTTGTCAAGGGTTTTGGGCAGCTCAGTATTTTTGGTTCGAACTGATCCATGCCAATTTACATACCATTAAATAACGGAGTATGGCTTAGTGAAGAGTGCAGTGAACTTTGAGTAACAAAGGCCTTGGTTCCTCTACAGTAAAGAGCTATGGGACTGTGAGCAGGCAATGCAGTATCTATACAGATGTCCCAGCTATAAAATATGAACAAACTAAAATCATCTTACTTATCTCACAAGATTGATGTGACTAAAAACAAAAGATCTTAAGTGTAAGTACAAGAATGCTTTAACGTATGGTAATGACTACTACAGCTATACAATCTGGGCCACAAAGCTTCACGAGCACATCACAAATACATTGACGATCAGTTTTCAGACTAATTGGTTAGTAGGGTCTTCTTTATTGCTAAAAATAGTACTATCCAAATATAAGTAATTATCCCAATACAAGTAAGTTGTTAAAGCGCATCTTTCCAGGGGTGCCTGGGTGATTCAGTTGGCTAAGCATCTGCCTTTGGCTCTGGTCGTGATCCCAGGGTCCTGGGATTGAGTCCCATGTTGGGCTCCTTGCTCAGCACAGAGTCTGCTTGTCCCTGTCCCTCTGCCCCTGCTTGTGCTCTCTCTCCTGCTCTCTCCCTCTCAAATAAATAAATAAAATCTTTAAAAAAAGTACATCTTTCCCTCCTCATGTCTCTATGAAAAATATATATATAATAAGTTATATTTAGAAACTTGTTGATTCATTGTAAATATGAAGTATAAACTTCTCTTTAAATTTAAGACATACCCTGTAAGTGAGGTGAGAAAACAAGATCGGCACCTTGTAAATGCATTTTTCAGGATTCGTAGTAATCAAAATTACATTAAAATTAATAGGATGCCACAATCTGCCTATTGGTACATAAAGATGTTGCAGGTAGAGCGAGTAAGCACAATTCTCCTCTCCTATATCCACTGAACGCAGCTATAAAACCTGGAGAGATGCACAGAGTAGCTATTTGAAGACTCAAAGTAAATAGCACCAGGCATATTGGGGGAGATCAGAATTTTAGATACTACTGAACCAGCAGTGAGTTCACCCGTTTCCCCAACTGTCGTTCCTGCTCTGGACTCAATAGAGCCCCAAGCCTAGAGGTGGTCAATGGTATAAACAGAGGGAGCTTCAGGAGAAGCCTTCAAAATCTGGCACAAAGAACAGAAAAGGGGTTTCCTGACACCCGGAAGAATTGGGAAATAACTTTTCTTTTTTCCACTCTCTCATGTCCCAGCCCCCAAATAATCCAGTGGTGGCAGCAAGGAGGAACTGCAGGAGTCTAAAATGACGGAGGGAATGTCTCCTCTCCGATTGGAATTGAGACCCCAAGGGTGTAGGGTGAATCCCTTTTACCTCTTGCTGTTCTTCTGCTTCTTGGCCCCAGAAGAGAGTGCAGCTGCATAGCAGAAAGAAGAAAATAAAACCCCAGCTTTCTGGCTGGAGCATCTAAAAGGAAAGCCACAGGAAACAGGACCGTGCCAAGGAGGGTGTGAAGAGGAAGGGGCTCAGGAAAGGGACTTCTTAATGTTGTTCATCAACACCTGGCCTCACCTCAAGCTGTGCATGCATGAATCTAAATAGTATATCCGAGATTTTGAGAAATAATTTATGGACTAGACCACCCTCCCGCCTAAGTCCCAGACTGTTACCTGAGTGACAAAGATGAAGGACAGGTCCTACCGATACAACAAAAGCTTTGAAAATATGAGTGATATTGAAACTATCATACTAGGTTTCACAGACACAATTTCAACTCACAAATATCTAGCAATGAACAACTGGAAACTGAAATTTTCAAAAAGTGTATCATTTACGGTAGATCCAAACAAAGTGCTTAAGTGCAAAAATGTATAAAATCCATATGCTGAAAACTACAAATGCTGATGGAAGAAATCAAGGAAGGTCTAAATAGATGGCAAGACATGCGGTATTCATGTATTGGAAGCCTCAACTTTATAGGGATGTCAGTTCTCCCCACATTGATCCATAGATTTAATGCTATACTAATCAAAATCCCAGCAAGATTTTTTGTAGATATTGATAAGCTAATTCAAAATGTTATAAATAAGGGCAAAGAAATAGAATAGCCAGCGTAATTTTAAGAAAGAACAAAAATGGAGCATTTGCATTTACTGATTTTAAGACTTACTGTAAATCTACAGTAATCAAAACTGTGTGGTGTTGATGAAAGGGCAGATATAGTGACAAATGAAACAAGACAGAGGCAATATGACCAATTATATTGTGACAAAGTTATAGTCAATTCAATGGAAAAAGAGTAAGCAGTCCTTTTGACAAATGGTATTAAAACAATTAGACATCCATTTGGGAAAAAAAAAACGACACTTTGCTTAGACTTCACAACTGAAACAAAAGCTAAAATGAGTCACAGATCTAAATGTGAAACATAAAAAATATAAAACTTTAAAAAGAAGGTAAGGAGAAAAATCTTCATAAACTGGGCTTAGTCAAAAGTGTTCTTAAAGGGGCGCCTGGGTGGCTCAGTTGGTTAAGCGGCTGCCTTTGGCTCAGGTCATGATCCTGGGGTCCTGGGATCAAGCCCCACATCGGGCTCCCTGCTCCGCAGGAAGCCTGCTTCTCCCTCTCCCTCTGCCTGCCTCTCTGCCTGCCTCTCTACCAACTTGTGCTCTCCCTATCTCTCTGTCAAATAAATAAATAAAATCTTAAAAAAAAAAAAAAAGTGTTCTTAAATATGACACCAAAAGCATGATCTAAAAAGAAAAATCAATACTTCATCAAAATTGATAACTGTTGCTCTGTGAAAGATAATGTTATGTGAATGAAAAGACAAGCTATTGACTAGAAGAAACTATTTGCAAATTATGTATCTGACAAAGAATTTGCTTCTAAAACTCATAAAGAGTCCTCAAAACTCAACAGCAAAGAAATGAACTACCTAATTAATAAATGGGCAAAGATAGCACATAAGCCATGGAAAATTTTTTAACATCATTGGTCACTAGGGAAGTGAAAATTAAAAGCTTTATGGGATGCCGCTATATACCATAGAATGGCTGATGAGGATGCAGAACCACTGAAACTTTCATACACTGCTGGTGGGAAAAACAGCACATTGGGTTTGTATACAACTCAATACACACCACATGGCCCAGAAATTCCAATCATAAGTATTTACCCTAAAGAAATGAAAATTTAGGGTCAAAGAAAAAGCCTACAGATGGGTATTTTATCAGGTCCATTCATAGTCACCCCAAATTAGAAACAAACAAAATATACTTTAATGTGAATGGTTAAACAAACTGTGATACAGCCATACTATGGAATACTACTCAGGAATTAAAAAAAAAAAAACTGCTGATATACACGACTTGGATGAATTTCAAGGCATTAGACAGAGTGAACAAGGCCAGTCTCAAAAGGATATATACCCTATGACTCAATTTATATATCCTTCTGGAAAAGAAAAAGCTATGGTGATAGAGAACATAGATTGTGGTTGCAGGGGTTGGCGTGAGTGGAAGCATGAATTAAAGGAGCAGCAGGAGGGAGTTTTTCTGTGGTAAGAGAACAGTTCTGTTTCCTGATTGTGATGGTGTTTACAAGAATCTACACATCTACGACAATAAAGAGTCAATTTTGGGGAGGAGCAAAATGGCGGAGGAGTAGGAGACCTAAATTTCGTCTGGTCCCAGGAATTCAGCTGATAGGTATCAAACCATTCTGAACACCTACGAACTCAACAGGAGATCAAAGAAAAGAATAGCAGCAACTCTCTGAACAGAAAAGTGACCACTTTCTGGAAGGTCTCTTCTGATTCGTTTAGTGTATATTTTTCTGGGGTCGTTGTTACCCTCTTAGCATTTTGTTCTCTCATTCATCTATTCTCCTCTGGACAACATGACAAGACAGAAAAACTCACCTCAAAAAAAAGAAAAAGAGGCAGTACCAACTGCCAGGGACCTAATCAATATAGACATTAGTAAGATGTTGGAACTAGAGTTCAGAATGATGATTTTAAAGATACTAGCTGGGCTTGAAAAAAGCATGGAAGATATTAGAGAAATGCTTTCTGGATAAATAAAAGAACTAAAATATAACCAAGTCGAAATCAAAAAAGGCTAATAATGAGGTGCAATCAAAAATGGAGGCTCTAACTGCTAGGATAAAAGAGGCAGAAGAAAGAATTAGTGATATAGAAGACCAAATGATGGAAAATCAAGAAGCTGAGAAAAAGAGAGATAAACAACTACTGGATCACGAGGGCAGAATTTGAGAGATAAGTGATACCACAAGACGAAACAATATTAGAATAATTGGGATCCCAGAAGAAGAAGAGAGCGGGGGGCAGAAGGTATATTGGAGCAAATTATAGCAGAGAACTTCCCTAATTTGGGGAAGGAAACAGGCATCAAAATCCAGGAGGCACAGAGACCCCCCCCGCCAAAATCAATAAAAATAGGTCAACACCCTGACATCTACTACTAAAACTTGTAAGTCTCAGAGACAAAGAGACACTCCTGAAAGCAGCTCGGGACAAGAGATCTGTAACCCACAATGGTAGAAACATTAGATTGGCAACAGACCTATCCACAGAGACCTGGCAGGCCAGAAAGGACTGGCATGATATATTCAGAGCACTAAACGAGAAAAATATGCATGCAGATAGAAGGAGAGATAAAAAGCTTCCAGGACAAACAAAAACTAAAAGAATTTGCAAACATGAAACCAACCCTACAAGAAATATTGAAAGGGGTCCTCTAAGCAAAGAGAGAGCCTAAAAGTAACATAGACCAGAAAGGAACACAGACAATATACAGTAACAGTAAACTTACAGGCAATACAGTGGCACTAAATTCATATTTTTGAATAGTTACCCTGAATGTAAATGGGCTAAATGCCCCAATCAGAAGACACGGGGTATCAGATTGGATAAAAAAACAAGACCCATCAATATGCTGTCTGCAAGAGACTCATTTTAGACCCAAAGACACCCCGGATTGAAAGTGAGGAGATGGAAAACCATTTACCATGCTAATGGACACCAAAAGAAAGCTGGGGGGGCAATCCTTATTTCAGACAAATTAGATTTTAAACCGAAGACTATAATAAGAGATGAGGAAGGGCACTATATCCTACTTAAAGGGTCTATCCAACAAGTAGATCTAACAATTGTAAATATCTATGCCCCTAACATGGGAGCAGCCAATTATATAAGGCAATTAATAACAAAAGCAAAGAAACACAGCGACAAAAATACAATAATAGTGGGGGACTTTAACACCCCCCTCACTGAAATGGACAGATCGTCTAAGCAAAAGATCAACAAGGAAATAAAGACTTTAAATGACACACTGGACCAAATGGACTTCACAGATCTCTTCAGAACATTCCATCCCAAAGCAACAGAATACACATTCTTCTCTAGTGCCCATGGAACATTCTCCAGAATCGATCACATCCTAGGTCATAAATCAGGTCTCAACCGGTACCAAAAGATTGGAATCATTCCCTGCATATTTTCAGACCACAATGCTTTGAAACTAGAACTCAATCACAAGAGGAAAGTCAGAAAGAACTCAAATCCATGGAGGCTAAAGAGCATCCTACTAAAGAATGAATGGGTCAACCAGGAAATTAAAGAAGAATTAAAAAAATTCACGGAAACCAATGAAAATGAAAACACAGCTGTTCAAAATCTTTGGGATGCAGCAAAGGCAGTCCTAAGAGGAAAGCATATAGCAATACAAGCCTTTCTCAAGAAACAAGAAAGTTCTCAAATAAACAACCTAACCTTACACCTAAAGGAGCTGGAGAAAGAACAGCAAATAAAGCCTAAACCCAGTAGGAGAAGAGAAATAATAAAGATCAGAGCAGAAATCAATGAAATAGAAACCAAAAGAACAGTAGAACAGATCAATGAAACTAGGAGCTGGTTCTTTGAAAGAATTAAAAAGATTGATAAACCCCTGGCCAGATTTATCAAAAAGAAAAGAGAAATGACCCAAATCAACAAAATCATGAATGAAAGAGGAGAGATCACAACCAACACCAAAGAAATACAAACAATTATAAGAACATATTATGAGCAACTCTATGCCAGCAATTAGATAATCTGGAAGAAATGGATGCATTCCTAGAGATGTATCAACTACCAAAACTGAACCAGGAAGAAATAGAAAACCTGAACAGACGTATAACCACTAAGGAAATTGAAGCAGTCATCAAAAATCTCCCAACAAACAAGAGCCCAGGGCCAGATGGCTTCCCAGGGGAATTCTACCAAACATTTAAAGAATTAATACCTATTCTTCTGAAACTGTTCCAAAAAATAGAAATGGAAGGAAAACTTCCAAACTCATTTTATGAGGCCACCATTACCTTGATCCCAAAACCAGACAAAGACCCCATCAAAAAGGAGAACTACAGACCAATATCCTTGATGAACATGGATGCAAAAATTCTCACCAAAATACCAGCCAATAGGGTCCAACAGTACATTAAAAGGATTATTCACCACGACCAAGTGGGATTTATCCCTGGGCTGCAAGGTTGGTTCAACATCCACAAATCAATCAGTGTGATACAATACATTAATAAAAGAAAGAACAAGAACCATAGGATCCTCTCAAGACACGCAGAAAAAGCATATGACAAAGTACAGCATCCTTTCTTGATCAAAACTCTTTAATAGGGATAGAGGGTACATACCTCAATATCATAAAAGTCATCTATGAAAAACCCACAGCAAATATCATTCTCAATGGGGAAAAACTGAGAGCTTTCCCTCTAAGGTCAGGAACATGACAGGGATGTCCACCATCACCACTGCTATTCGACATAGTACTAGAAGTCCTAGCCATAGCAATCAGACAACAAAAAGAAATAAAAGGCATCCAAATCAGCAAAGAATAAGTCAAACTCTCACTGTTTACAGATGATACGATCCTTTATGTGGAAAACCCAAAAGACTCCACCCCAAAACTGCTAGAACTCATCCAGGAATTCAGTAAAGTGGCAGGATATAAAATCAATGCACAGAAATCAGTGACATTCCTATACACCAACAACAAGACAGAAGAAAGAGAAATTCAGGAGTCGATCCCATTTACAATTCCACCCAAAACCATAAGATATCTAGGAATAAATCTAACCAAAGAGGCAAAGAATCTGTACTCAGAAAACTATAAAATACTCATGAAAGAAATGAGGAAGACACAAAGAAATGGAAAAACGTTCCATGCTCATGGATTAGAAGAACAAATATTGTGAAGATGTCAATGCTACCTAGAGCAATCTACACATTCAGTGCAATCCCTATCAAAATACCATCCACTTTTTTCAAAGAAATGGAACAAATAATCCTAAAATTTGTATGGAACCAGAAAAGACCCCGAATAGCCAGACGAATGTTGAAAAAGAAAAGCAAAGCTGGTGGCATCACAATTCCGGACTTCAAGCTCTATTACAAAGCTGTTATCATCAAGACAGCATGGTACTGGCCGAAAAACAGACACATAGATCAATGGAACAGAATAGAGAGCCCAGAAATGGACCCTCAACTCTATGGTCAACTAATCTTCGACAAAGCAGGAAAGAATGTCCAGTGGAAAAATGACAGTCTATTCAACAAATGGTGTTGGGAAAATTGGACAGCCACATGCAGAAGAATGAAACTGGACCATTTTCTTACACCACACACAAAAATAGACTCCAAATGGTTGAAAGACCTCAGTGTGAGACAGGAGTCCATCAAAATCCTAAAGGAGAACATAGGCAGCAACCTCTTCGACCTCAGCTGCAGCAACTTCTTCCTAGAAACACTGCCAAAGGCAAGGGAAGCAAGGGCAGAAATGAACTACTGGGACTTCATCGAGATATAAAGCTTTTGCCCAGCAAAAGAAACAGTCAACAAAACCAAAGACAACCAACAGAATGGGAGAAGATTATCTGCAAATGACATATCAGATAAAGGGCTAGTATCCAAAATCTATAAAGAACTTATCAAACTCAACACCCAAAGAACAAATGATCCAATCAAGAAATGGGCAGAAGACATGAATAGATATTTTTCCGAAGAAGACATCCAAATAGCCAACAGACACATGAAAAAGTGCTCAACATCGCTCGGCATCAGGGAAATCCAAATCAAAACCTCAGTGAGATACCACCTCACGCCAGTCAGAATGGCTAAAATTAACAAGTCAGGAAACGACAGATGTTGGCAGGGATGTGGAGAAAGGGGAACCCTCCTACACTGTTGGTGGGAATGCAAGCTGGTGCAGCCACTCTGGAAAACAGTATGGAGGTTCCTCAAAAAGGTGAAAATAGAGCTTCCATACGACCCAGCAATTACACTACTGGGTATTTACCCCAAAGATACAAATGTAGTGGTCCGAAGGGGTACGTGCACCCCGATGTTCATAGCAGCAATGTCCACAATAGCCAAACTATGGAAATAGCCAAGGTGTCCATCGACAGATGAATGGATAAAAAAGAAGTGGTATATATATACAATGGAATATTATGCAGCCATCAAAAGGAATGAAATCTTGCCATTTACAACGACATGGATGGAACTGGAGGGTATTATGCTGAGTGAAATATGTCAGTCAGAGAAAGAAATGTATCATATGACCTCACTGATATGAGGAATTCTTAATCTCAGGAAACAAACTGAGGGTTGCTGGAGTGGGGGGGTGGGAGGGATGGGGTGGCTGGGTGATAGACATGGGGGAGGGTATGTGTTATGGTGAGCGCTGTGAATTGTGTTAGACTGTTGAATCACAGACCTGTACCTCTGAAACAAATAATACATTTTATGTTAAAAAAAAAAAAGAAGAAGATAGCAGGACGGGAAAAATGAAGGGGGGAAATTGGAGGGGGAGATGAACCATGAGAGACTATGGACTCTGAGAAACAAACTGAGGATTCCATAGGGGACAGAGGTGGGGGGATGGGTTAGCCCGGTGATGGGTATTAAAGAGGGCACGTACTGCATGGAGCACTGGGTGTTATACGCAAACAATGAGTCATGGAATGCTACATCAAAAACTAATGATGTAATGTATGGTGATTAACATAACATAATAAAAAAAAGAATCAGTTTTAATGTATGTTAATTTACAAAACAGAATAAATGAGAAAGGACATAGCCATTTTCTCTGATAATGAATAATAGCAAGGAAAAACAGCCATTTAGTCTGGGAATATAGAATCCAAATCACTAAAAGGTTATCCTATTCTATGTGAACTAAATCTGATTTCTGGCAACATTGATTTGAAATGGCAGAGTCCAAGTGTCAATTTATCCCATGTTCTATACTTGCAAGATATCTGCTGACAGAGATGTGTCATATGAGAGAGAATGACCATGGGACATTTCATCAGACTGGAGAGTAAGGTGCTCATGCAGGAAGTTCAGCGATTTTCCCAAGCCAATGACGCCCATTCATGGGATGAACCTACCATCTAAAATTATTTACATTTAGACCTACAAAAGAGGAACTATTGCTAAGGCTTTTTGTTGGGTCAATTTATTTTATTAAATTTACTTGTTTGAATTTTTATTTTGAGTAAGAGAGAGAAGATTAAGAGGAAAAGAGCACCTATTAAGCAAAGATCATTGGAGGAGAAAGGAAATAGTAGGGAGAAAAAAACCATAAGAGATTATGCTTAGATTGCTGGGGAAACCTGACTTAATGCAGACATATTTTTTAAGCAAATACATATATATATATGCACATACATATATATATATTTTATGTATATTTTTATATACATATATATGTACATACATATATATATGTATATTTTTTAAGACCATTTTTTTTCTTACTAAAAGTTTCTTACTAAAAGTAGACCTGCTTGTGGAGCAGAAACTCTTTACAGGAATGGTTTGCAAATGTCACTAAGCCAATCAAAATATTCTAAGACATTTTGAAAACATTCCAAAGATAACAGGCATGGACAATTAAAGGAGACAATTACTAAATAATTAGTATTAAGTACTAGTGATGGGTCAATATTTAATACTCAAATTTTGAATTATATATATTTTTATCAGAGTTGTGCTTTTGGGTTTATGTCAGTTTCTTAGTGGTAGGAAATAGTGGTAAGAGTTTTTTTTTTTTTAAGCTAGCATTAAAAAAGTTATACAGTATATGGTCAAAGTTTTACAGTGTATAAACATAATTTTAGAAGATAATGTATTTCAAACCTATGTAGTAAGAAATTCCCTAAGCTTTAAATTGCACAATGGGGCATGCACTCTGAAACCAAGCAATACCTAGTGTCAATATTTTTATGCTTAATTGCATTTGGATTTGCTTTACATTCTTCTGTTATTAAGCTGTAAAATCTTGTGGTTTTAAAAATAATTTTTCTTTTTTCTCCTTTAATATGACAATTTTAAACCGAAACCCTTTAAAAATAAGGTCAAAACCCAGAAAATATTAATTCATTTACAAAGATTTATTAAGGACCTACTATGTTGTAAGCACTATTCCATACACAAGGATAGTTGCAACAGAGAAGAAAACCCAAATCTGTGTTCAAATTCTCACAGAATTTGAACTTTCATGGTAAGCAAATAAATGAGACATCAGAAGATGATAAATGCCATGGGGAAAAAATTAAGCAGGGTAAGAAGGTGGATGTGCACTGGGTTGGGGCTGCTACTTTATATTCAGTGGTTGGGAAAAGCCTGTCTAATACAATGCCATTTGAACAAACACATAAAGGAAGGAAGGAAGGAAGCCATATATCTTTCTTGTGGGAAAATCTTTTTAGGCAGAAGAAACAGATGGTCCAAAGGCCTTGGAACAGGGTTCCCTATTCAAGGAAGAGCACAGACACCAATGTGGCTAAAGCTGGGTAGGGTAGAAGGAGAGAAGACTAAGTAAGAGAGGTGTGTATTCTTTTTATTTTGCTGCATAACAAATGACCACAAACTCACAATTTCTATAGATCCGAAATCTGGGCCATGTCCTCAACTCAGGGCCTCAAAAGAATGAAATCAAGATATAGGCTGCACTGCATTCTCATGTCTCATGGAAACTCTAGGAAAGAACCCACTTCCTAGCTCATTCAGGTTGTTGGGAGAATTTATTTCCTTGTGGCTGAATGACTGAAGCCCCCATTTCTTACTAGTTCTCAGCTGGGATTACTGACACTCAGCTCCTAGAGGTTACCTCAGGGTCTTACCATGTGGCCCTCTCCATAGGCAGTACACAAAGAGGGCAGTTTGCTTTCTCAAGGCCAGCAGGAGAATTTCTCGCTCTAGTCTGCTAAGATGGTATCTTATACAAGGTTCTCCCAGACACCTATGTATATGACTGGAGTGATTATCCCATCAGCTTTGGCATATGGGGTAACCTAATAAAGGGAGTAACTATCCCATCATATTCATAAGTCCCACCCACATGCAGGGAGAAAGTATCATGCATGGCAAGTACACCAGGGAGGTGGGAATCTTAGGGGATATCTTCATATTATACCTACCACAAGCAATGGTGAATGATATCATCTAGAGCTCCATGGGCCACTGTAAGAACTTTGCCTCTGTGAGTGGGGTGGCAGACTGAAAGAAGACTCTGAATTGACATAAGTTTTAAAGTGGGAATCTGGGCTTCAGTGCAGAGAATAGACTGCAGGGAAGCAAAGAGAGAAGCATGAAAGTGAGTTAGAAGAAATTAGGATGAAGTTGAGACACGTCAGATCCTATTTTTATTCTGAAGGTAGAAAGAACTAGATATTGTGATTGGTTAGATATAAAGAATAAGAGAAAGAGGAATCAGAGACTAGAGACTGCATGAACAATGGGAAGGGCGGAATTGCAATTTCTTGAGATGGGAAGACTGTAAGGATAAACAGGATTTTAGGGGAAAGAGTAGGCAGCAGACAGGAACAAAGAGTTCAGTTTTGAACATTTTAAGTGTGAAATATTTATTTAAAGGTCAAGTAAAGATACCAGGTGACTGGATGTGAGAGTCTGGAGTTCAAGGGATCAGTCAAGGATAGAGATAAAAATATGGGAATTGTCAGAATATAGATGATATCAAAGGCTTTGAGACTGGATGGAAGTAAGTGAATGAATGAAAAGTGAAAAGTCTATATCTAGACTCAGATACAGGGCACCTCAAAGTTTAGAACTCAGGGTGATGAGGAGCAACATGCAAAAGAAATAGAGAAGTAGCCAGCTTCTTATTGGTAGGAAGAAGAAAAGTTCAGTTATCTCAGATACCAACTAAAGAATGTGTTTTGAGGGCGCCTGGGTGGCTCAGTTGGTTAAGCGACTGCCTTCGGCTCAGGTCATGATCCTGGAGTCCCTGGATCGAGTCCCGCATCGGGCTCCCTGCTCGGCGGGGAGTCTGCTTCTCCCTCTGACCCTCCCTCCTCTCATGTGCTTGCTCTCTCATTCTCTCTCTCTCAAATAAATAAATAAAAAAAAAAAAAAAAAAAAAAAAAGAATGTGTTTTGAGGAGATAGTGATCCAGTGCAGATGTGCCGAGAGGAACATTGAGAACTTTCCATTGGATTTAGCAACATGGAGGCTATTTACTCCTGATCATGACAAGAGCTGTTTAGGTAAATGATAGGGATGAAATCTTGGTGAGAATGGATTCAAAAGACAACTAGAGCAGGCAAAGTGGAGACAGCTCTTGAAATGGTTCTTCTGTACAGAAGAGTAGGGAAATGGAGCATAAATTAGAAGATGTGGGAGACTGGGTGACATTTTTCATGTTAACAGACATGATCTAGTAGAGAGGGAATAACATATGAGACAAGAGTAAAAGGGGATAATGTTCTTAGATAGATGAAAAGATAGGGAATCTAAAAAACTAGTGGAGGGATTGACTTTAGACATGAAGCAGAGTTCATAATAGCAAGAAGGCAGGCGGAGTGCATGCTGGTAGGTTGGTAAATACAGCGTGGGAAACTGTCAAATTCCTCTTCTCAGTGAAACAGAAACCAGATAAATCAGCTGAGAATGAGGAAGAGGGGAGATATTGTGGAGGTTCTGGGAATAAGGAGGTGTAAAATAATGGTCCAAGACAGTGGGAGAGCAAATGGACCAGGGAAATACAGGACTATACAACAGTAGCGAGGAGTTATGAACCAAATGAAATTTGTAAGCATGGAAGTCAGGTTATCCTAGCTCACTCAACTGCAAGGATGCATGTATGGAGTAGGTGAACAAAAGGTTGAATTTATCCATTTTTTGTTGTAGCTTTTATTTTTATTTCATCTATCTATCTATCCATCTATCTACGTACCTACCTACCTATCCTCTATCTACATTTATCTATTTTGCCAAGGAAGTATAGTAACAGAAGAGGGACCCAGGAGTTGAGGATATATGTGAGAGAATTGTTTGGTGATTCCTAAGTGATGGACCATGGAACCTCAACTGGGTAAGAAAAGAAGAGTGGATATGAGGGAGGGGGTGATGAAGAGTACAGACATGACTTTAGGATCAATGAGTTGGTACAGCCAAAGAACAATGAGAAGGAGTATGCTGGCACAATGTGAGATGGAAGTCAGAAAATAGAGTACTTAAAATTAAGACTCTGGAGGGGTGGGATTAATGACAAGATCTAGGGGAAGACCACAGGAATGGGTTGCTGAAGTAGGGTAGAGAAAAGCCTGAGAGGCCCATGAACTGAAAAGATAATTTATGTGGCTATTAAATCACAAGATGTATGAGGGGAGTTGTGCTGAAGACAACACAGTGAACTGCAAGTTAAAATCCTTATGAAAGGAGGGGAGTGACGTCATTAGATGACCTTAGTAAGGCGGGGAATCTAATGGTGTGTCTGAGGCCTTGAGCTTCAAACCAGGAGAGTTTTCAGAAGATGTTCATCCTACACCAGGTATGAAGGGCAGCCACTTGGCAGGGCTGCATTAGAGAGAACCAGCTTCTAGTTAAATGAAGAGAACTGACTAACGATAGGGGTGGGGCTGAGGAGGGACCTCAGGTATCAGAAGAGATTTGGGGACCAGAGGGCCCCAGGGCCAGAGTAGGAAGTGGACAAACAGGTAAAATGATGGGTGGCCATGTGGACAAAGGATGGCCTGGTAATTCAGAGCTTCTGCGTGGTCAGAATGAGTAATGGTTACTGCCATAATAAGGAAATGCAATTTAGCTAGGGCAACACTAATTTTAAAATATTATAAAGACCTGAAATTTCCCATTTTCTGACTTTATCTTGTTCTGCTATGTAGTCTTAACACTGCCTTGCTAAATCACCCAGTAATTATTTTAGAGGTCAAAATGTGACTGATTCACAGGTAAAGCAGTCGAGATACAACAATAAAGATTCCCACGAAAATTTTATTAAAAAGAAAAAAAAGTAATTAAATCAAAGTTCAAGACACTGCTACAAGGCAACAGTATACTGCTTTTATTCATGCTAAATAGATTTTGAAGATATATTTGAATAGATCAAATGTCCTGCACCAGTTTTTCAACATAAAGTGCAGAAGAAAGCCATTTATTATTTCTCCAAATATCACCTTTTTAAAACATTATTCTAAGATTTCTGATTATAGGACAATTTACCTACTAGTAGTTAAAAGGTTTTTATCACTTCTCTAAAAAAGAATCCATATAAGAGAAAGAATGGGTTTTGGCAGGAAGTTAGGAAGGCAGTAAAATCTAAAGGTCACAGGAGTAGAATTTTCAATTCAAGAGCAATTGCTATATACCCTTTTGAAAATTTTTGAGAACTGAAGTATGTGTTCCAAATAAAAGTTTCCCCCACTTTAAATAACCCTGGATGCAGCTATTTTTTTCTTATATTCTTAGATAAACTCCTCAGAACTCAGAATTAGGATTGAATAAAATCAGAGAATGTTTAGAGCAGAGAATAAGTATCATCCAATTCATTTTGTAGAAACTGAGGCCCAGAGCCAGGCAACAGGCTCAAGGCCACCTCACAAGTCAGCAGCAGTGTGGGGGTTGGTCCCCAAACTGTAGAAATCAGAAGGCCACATCTGATTTTTTAAACCTGGTTTCTGAAAACCAAAAGATAAAATGGTGGTGATTTATTTTTAGCTGCTTGTCAACGTATTTATCATCCTTATCTGAAAAGTCTTCTCAAAATTGTGGTTTTAGTTTAGTCTTCAACAAAGACTGCTCCTGACCTCTGAGGCAACTTGTCTTCTGGGCTACATGATTTTTCTTCTGAGCAAGAGACTGCTGGGGATCGTTCTCTCTCTTCTTTTAAACTTTATTCTGAGACTGGATTTTCCCCTAGAGCAGCATGAACTTTCTTGTCCATGTCTGGAGTTACTTTCTTTACATGTTGAGAGAATTGTTTCTTGTTGGCAGCATCATCTTCCATTAAGTAACACACAGAATCTGGAACGTTCTTATCAATGATACCCTTCCAAAGTACTTCTGCACTGAGTTTCTCACTTTCTGAATATAACCAGGGACTCATTTGGTACTGTGAAAGGCAGAAAAGCTTCTTCCCACAGCTCCCTTCAGAACCCCCAAAACTTTATTTCCAGTGGCAGTTGTGGTCTGGACCGCATCCAAATACAAATGCTTTCACATTATAATGTGGGAGCTCATGACTATAAGCCACACGGACTGTCACAGCCGCTTCTGTTATAGGCACAAGCAATCTGACAAATGGTATCTTCATCAGTTACATAAACTATTATAATCTATTTAATTTATCCTGGATTACTAAGCATTCCCAAACATAGTAATCAGTTTTACCCTCTCGCCTTCTTCTAATTTTCACTTGGTATCTCTTGAAATAGGTCTTATTTTTAACAACTTATTCTAGAAAACCCTATCCTATAGAACACAGACCCATGTCTGTGGCTCACCACAGACCTACAGCAATGGCAAGAACTTTTTATAATTTAATTCATACTGGTAACAAGAAAACACAGTTGATGAAATAAGAATGTGTTTTCAAAGTCTATTCCAAGAACTCTATCAGAGTCTAGTAACTCTTTGTTTTAGTTTGCTCAGGTTGCCATAAAATACAATTTTCTGTGTGGCTTAAACAACAGAAATTTATTTTCTTCCAGTTATAGAGGCTAGAAACTGAAATCAAGGTGCCAGCATGGTCAGATGCTCGTGAAGGATCTCCTCCTGACCTGTGACAGATGCCTTCTCATTGAGTCTTCACATGATCAAGAGAAAGAGCAAGCTTTCTGGTGTCTCTTCTTATATGGACACTAATTCCATCATGAGGACCCCATCCTAATGACATCACATAACCCTAATTGCTTCCCAAAGGACCAATTTCCAAATAACATCACAGTCGGGGTTAGGGCTTCAAGAGATGAATTTTGAGAGGATACAAACATTCAGTCTGTCACACTCTTAAAACCTTTAACTTTAAAAATTGCTAGAACATAAATCAATATTGGTCATTATTCATTACTTTTGTTTTATTCATAGAGAACCCATTTGGATTACATTTGCAGATGTCTGGAAAGTTCTCTTTTTTTTTAAGATTTTATTTATTTATTTGACAGAGAGAGAGACAGCAAGAGAGGGAACACAAGCAGGAGGAGTGGGAGAGGGAGAAGCAGGCTTCCCGCTGAGCAGGGAGCCCGATGCAGGGCTCGATCCCAGGACCCTGGGATCATGACTTGAGTCGAAGGCAGACGCTTAACGACTGAGCCACTCAGGCACCCCTGGAAAGTTCTATCTTAATATGACTTTGATTACTGAATCTGGCCCATCTTTCTTGAAATAAGTCTATTATTGCATCCTTAAAAATTGCTATGCCTATAAATTATCTTCTCTCTCATCCATTCTATTTTTGTTTATTTTTATCTGGAACTTACCAGCAATGTGGTATTTACTTAACACTTCTAAGCTTAATTTTTTTCATCTATAAAATAGTAATAATAATATCACCTACTTTATAAGATTTTTTGAGACTTAAAATGAGACATCCTAAGCAAACACTCAGTAATTATTATTATTTTGTTGGTGGTGGTACTGGTCATGAAAACAGTGGAAGAAGTGAGGGGATACAATTACTAATAGTATTTTGAAATCTGGAATATTGCTTGGGTTTATCATCTGCCTCACTGATTGTGAAATAATAGAAATAGATATTACATTCTGTGCCTGGTTTCTGACACAAAATTAAAACCCTTGTAATTTCCTAAGTGATAAGAACAGTGGGAGCATCTTTTGTTCTAACATTTTGTCTTTGACCCTGTTTCCTGACACAGAGCTCTTAAATCCCTTGGAATTTCCTGGATGATAAGAATATTTTTGTTCTAATGAGGCAATGTTTGGTGGGCTCCTGGATGGGGGCTGGTCACCAGAAAGATCAAAACATGATTAGAAGCTTAGAATTTTCAGGCCCACACTCTACCTTCTGTGAAGGGGAGAGGGGCTAGAAATCGGGTGAATGACTAAAATGTTGCCTATGTGATCAGCCCTCCATAAAAATCTCAAAAGTCCAAGGTTCAGATAGCTTCTGTGTTGGTGAACACATCCATGTACTGGGAGGGTGGTGCATCCCAATTCCACAGGCATCCCACATATTTGGTGATCAGAGATGTCAGAAATAAAGTGTTCTGTGTGAGTGGTAAAGAAGAAACTCACAGAAGTGTTTTCCTTTGCATGAGATTGTTTTCTGAAGTATCAAATTACTATTCCTTTTCCCAATGTGGTTTTATTTAAGCCATTATGTTTTTAATGTTATTGTACTTTCTCTTCCCCATCCTATTATTGCTTAATAAATTGAAGTATTAAAGGACTTTATTGAGAGCCTTAAACAGATTCTTTCTAAAATATCTTTTTATCAATGAATTTTAAAACTGGATCATAGGGTAGTTTTATTTTAACTTTTTTTTTAAAAGATTTATTTATATATTTGAGAGACAGAGAAAGCACACGAACGGGGTGGGGGAGAGGGAGAGAGAGTCTCCTCAAGCAGACTCCCCGCTGAGCAGGGAGCCTGACACAGGGCTCGATCCCATGACCCTGAGATCATGACCTGAGCTGAAATCCAGAGTCAGCTGCTTAACTGACTGAGCCACCCAGGCATCCTTATTTTTAACTTTTTGAGGAACCTCCATATTGTTTTCCAGAGTGGCTGCCGATAACTTTTCCCTATTTACTTATTCATATATTTCCTTCTCTTGACTGAAATTTAAAACATTTTCTGAGGCTTCACTTGGTTGCTTTTTTTTCTTCATTAGTTTATTAATTCATTCTTGCAAACTTTACTCATCTAAACTTGATAATGTTCAAAAGTGAACTCCGAATCCTTCTCTTAAAACCTGCTTCACTGCAGCCCTCCCCTACTAAGTTAGTGGCAAACTGCTTCCAAAGTTTAAACCAGAATCTTTGGATTCATCGTTGTTTCCTTTCTTTCTTATGTCACATCCATGTTGTCACCAAATCCTATTCATTCTGTCTTCAAAATATATCCAGAATGTGATCACTTCTCAGCACCTCCAAGCTACCTCCCAGGTGAAAGTCACCATCACTCCTCACCTGGGTTAGCGCAGAAACCTCCTACTTGGCCTCCTGCTCCCACCCCTTGCCCTCCTGCAGTGAGTCTATTCTCCACACAACTCACACTGTAAGTCTGACCATGCCACTCCTCGGCTCAAAACCCTGTGTGACCCCTGGCTCCACTCAGAGTAAAGGATGAAGCAAGCACAGTGGCTTTCACTCCTAGGGCACCTAGACCCCTGCCACCTCCTTGGCCTTATTTCTTTGACTGTCCTCCTCGTACTGCTCATTCACCTTCTGCCTCATGGGCCTCTTTACCGTTCCTTACATTGGCTACAGCAGCAGTACCATCACCACTGCCACCACCCCTCCTCAGCTGGTATCTGCAGGGTCAATTTCGCCAAGTGTTTGCTTATATGTCACCTTCCAAATGTGACGGGCACTGATCACTTACTGAACTCTAGGGAGTTCACCTGCTGACCATAGCTAGAGGACGTGTATGACCAAAGACAGGTGGGTATGCACAGCCTAGAGCTGGTGTATATTCATTTTTGAAAGAAGAGAAAGCTATTCAGGCTTAGTGTTATGAGACACTTAGGTTGATGATGATGATGATGGTAAAGATGACCAGTATTTATTGGGTACTATATACCAGGCCCTATGGCAGCGGCATTACATGTATTACTTTCTAAAAAATCTCAATATCAACATTATGAGGTACTCTTATTCCCAATGAAGATTGTGAGGTGCCCTCAAAACTCTAAGCAGTACCTCTGTTTCTAAAGACTTCTTAGAACTGGATCATGGAAGGGCTGTCTTTCAGGAACACAGGAGTTATCCAGTAAAAATCAATACCTTTTCCTTGTATAATTCACGAATTACATGCTCTAAGTAATGCAAAAATTACTCCCTTACCTCCCTTTGCCTGCAACCTTCACCCCTTCTTCTCCATTTCCCCATTCATCCCCCTCTAAGCATGTCATAGTCATGGACAGTGACAATCCTCAGATTCTTAGCACTAAGAATCTTAGAGTTTACCTAATCATCAAATCCAAAGTCTTCATTTTTGAGCCAATAAAACTGAAGCACTCACACACAAAATTCCTTCTTGAAGTTAATGTCTAGTTAATGGCAGAAGGGACCACAATTTTTAGGAGTGATGTGACTTGGTTTCCAGTCCCAGCTGACATAAGAGACAATCTACCTGGCCATCCTACAGTCTGCATTGGACCCTCATGAATAAGCTTTATGTGCTGATTATTAATATGTATGACTCAAAAGTAGAAAGGGAAACTTTTTCCTAGAATGAGTATTCATGTGTTGTTACAAAACGTTGCTTGTTCTCCATTCTTTGCCTCTCCAGCTTCAGTTGTTCATGATTCTATTCTTAAAATCAGTTCCAGAAGAAAACCCTCCTTATCTCTTGGAAATTCATCAGCCCTCCTTTCTGACTACATCTCTCTATAGAGAAGGCATTAGATGGAAGGTTTGTAAAGCTTTCATTGTGGAATGGACCTGGAGTGTATAAAAAAGGAAAAAGACTCTCCAAAAGATATGTATTCCCATCTTTTACTCACCTTAGCCCTAAAACACAAAGAAAATTTTGCTGCCATATCACATCCATGACTAACATTTTTGAACTCAAAGAATTTACAAAAACAACCTCTGAGAAAATAATAAAATTTCATAACACTATGAAACCAGTTATATGTGTTTTTACCATTTCCTCCTAAATATCTTTTATTATTTAAATATAGTCTTCAAATGAATTTGGCAGGAAAGATAAGATCACTTGAATAGTACTTGTTTCAAGGACTAGTGGGGCTTAAGGGAGGAAGAGATGCATGAAAGAGTAGGTAGAAAACTTTGTTTTTCTTATCAAAATATAAAGGGATCTTTTCCTTAAAATCTAGCTTACGAACACAATTTTTAAGCTAATTTCAGTAGCATTATTATGATTAGTAAATGACATTTACTCATGGGGAAATTTAAGCAAAGTAATTAACACTCCTGGTGAAAGTAATGGAACTCTAACTTCCTCCAATGTTACAATCACAGGCCTAACTACCTCAAAGTACTTTAAAGGCTGTATCATAGAAGAAATAATAGAATTGGTCATAGAAGCAATTCATTTTTAGTGGTACTAGAGGTATGTCTCAATAGCCCAGAAATTTAGTGTTAGCTGGCAGTCTGCCCAACAAACAAGCAAACCCAAGGACCCTTAGAGACTGTCTCTCCTATTTATTGTGTAAGTCCTTGGAAAATCTTCAATTTGATTCTAGATAAGAAAAAATAATCCCCACCATACACCATTTTTAAGTTTAGGATTGAAACTTCCAAACCTGCTTTGAATTAGAAAGACTGCATCAATGTTGAGGAAGATAAAAATGAGATAAAATAAAATGCAAGTTATCTGCTCTGCTCTTCAATGGACAGATGGGGATTAGACCAAGTTTATTACGGCACCTTAAATTTGTTTTCAACAATCAATTTTTATACTAAGTCCTAAAGGAATGTGCTTATTTACTTCCCAATTTACATGTGCAAACCTAAGAAAGAAGCAATATTCAGCATATATCTATAGGCGAATTTGGTCATTTCTTTTGCTTGTAATAATGTGACATATGCCCAGTACCATTTAGATCAGGTTAACTTAAATCTTCATTCAATGATTTCAGTTAATTTAAAAAAACTTTATATGCAAGATGTAAAACTGTTCTTAGTGTAACAAATTCATCAGTGCCCCGCAATATTATAAAGAAGACTCTTTAAATACCTAATTTATCTATCAGGCATTTGGGTATTTCTATTAGGTATTTCTTATTCTTTTTTTTTTTATGTTATGTTAGTCACCATACAGCACATCATTAGTTTTTGATGTGGTGTTCCTTGATTCACTGTTTGCGTATAACACCCAGTGCTCCATGCAATACGTGCCCTTCTTATCCTAATAAGCTCACGTACATTGATCAAGGAACTCAACAGATCACCCATACAACAGGCTGGGCCCATTATTGGAAGCAACTATCCCCCATTGTAGCGCAGCCTACAAAACAGTTTGTGTACACTGAAAGCAATTTGCATATATTGTTACTAAATGTAATTAAGTACAGCAAAATAAACTTGTCTATTCTTTCTTCTTTCTCATTCTACGTCTTATCTTTTCATCTTTGATTTCATCTTTCTCTTCTGCATTCTTAGAACTTCTCTTATCATATTTTTTTATATTTTCTAGTTTCCTTAGCTTCCATTAATGAAATCGTATTTGTCTTCCTTTCCTGACAATTCTTTACCTTACTGAAGTCTTACTGCAAACAATCTTTCAACTGTACTTTTACTATGAGACAGCCATACTATGCCACAGAACTACAGACGTCAAAGAATTTTACTTAATAGATTAGGGTAAAAAATCCTTAGCTAGAGCATGCTATAAGGGGGAATACATTGTCAAGGGGCAGGTAATTTTCTTTCTTTTTTTTTTTTTTAACCTTTTTAAAATTTTTTTAGAGGGAAAGTGGGGGAGGGGCAGAGAGAAAAGCACAGAATCTTAAGCTGGCTCCGCGGTGACGCTGGACTGGATCTCATGACCCTGAGATCCTGACCTGAGCCAAAATCAAGAGTCCGATGCTTAAAGGGGCGGAGCAAGATGGCGGAGGAGTAGGAGACCTGGATTTCGTCTGGTCTCAGGAATTCAGCTGGATAGGGATCAAACCAATCTGAACACCTACGAACTCAACAGGAGATCGAAGAAAAGAATAGCAACAACTCTCTGAACAGAAAAGCGACCACTTTCTGGAAGGTAGGACGTGCGGAGAAGTGAATCCGAGGCGATGTTCGGGAGGATAGACGGCGGGGGAGGGGCCTCCGTCTGCCGCTTCTGGCAAGTGATAGAGCCACCGAGCACAAAATCGGAACTTTGAGAAGTCTGCTCCACTGTGGGAAGTCACTCCGGTGGCTAAGTGGGGGGTGGAACCCTCGTGGGACAGTGTGGTCTCAGGACCCTCGGAGTCACAGAAAGACCGAGGGTGCCTGAGTGCAGCAGAGCTCCCAGGTATTGGAGTGGGGAAGCCGGCTGCAGAGACGGAGCCGAGGAGTGGGCTCTCAGCTCGGGGTTGTCATAAACCGTGATCCACGACACAGTTGGGCCCCTGCTCCTCCAGCAGGGACCCAACAAGTGGCAGATCTGGGGAGACTCCCCTTCTTCCCCCGGGAGGAATGGCGCGGGAGCGCACCGCAGGGATCTGCTGGGTTTGGAGACTCCACACGGGGTCGGGTGCCAGAGACAGAAACGCTCGGTCACAGGCCAGGTGAGCACGGAGTGCGGCCGGAGACTGGGGAGACGGGAGTGACTGACTGCTTTTCTCTGGGAGCTCACTGAGGAGCGGGGCCTGAGTTCTCGGCTCCTCCGGGGCGGAGCTTGGGAGGCCGCCATTTTCACTCTCCACCTACAAAGCTGTACTGAAAGCTTTAAGGGAACAAAAGCTCCGGAGAGCAAACCCGAGCAGATTACTTAGTCCGGACCGGGCAAGGGCGGGGCAATTCCGCCTCCGGCAAAGACTTTTGGAAACCACGGCAACAGGCCCCTCCCCCAGAAGATCAGCGAGAACAGCCAGCCAAGACCGAGTTTACCGATCAATGAGAACGGCAGAACTCCAGCGCTAGGGGAATAATGCACATAGAATTCATGGCTTTTTTACCATGATTCTTTAGTCTTTCAAAGTTAATTTTTTTTTTAAACTTTTTTTTTTTTAATTTTTATTTTTCCCTTTTTCAACCAACATCTT
>NW_022589717.1:19335911-19337719 GCF_004348235.1 Phoca vitulina
TTTTTTTTTTTTTAAATCCTCTTCTTTCTTTTTTCAAACAACTTCTTATCAATTCCTTTTATAAAATTTTTTATAATTTCCATCTTTACAGTCATATTCCATCCCTTCATCATATCAACCCTTATTTTTGTACATATATAAGTTTTTCTTTCTTTAAAATTTTGGGAGGCACTTTCTTCTAACAGACCAAATACACCCAAAATCTAGTGTGTGGCACTGATCTATATACCAGCCTGATCATATTTGAACACATTCTGTTTTTTTTTTTTGTTTTTTTTTCTGTTTTTGTTTGTTTTTATCTTTTTCTTTTCCTTTTTTTTTTTCTTTTTCTTTTTCTTTTTTCTCTATTTCCCTTTCTTTTCCCACTGCTTCAGTCTTTTCTGATTTGTTTAGAGTATATTTTCTGGGAACGTTGTTACCCTGTTAGCATTTTGTTCTCTCATTAATCTATTCTCCTCTGGACAAAATGACAAGATGGAAAAAATCACCTCAACAAAAAGAACAAGAGGTAGTACCGACTGCCAGGGACCTACTCAATATGGACATTAGTACGATGTCAGATCTAGAGTTCAGAATCATCACTTTAAAGATACTAGCTGGGCTTGAAAAAAGCATGGAAGTTATTAGGGAAACCCTTTCTGGAGAAGTAAAAGAACTAAAATATAACCAAGTCGAAATCAAAAAGGCTATTAATGAGGTGCAATCAAATATGGGGGCGCTAACTGCTAGGATAAATGAGGCAGAAGAAAGAATCAGTGAGATAGAAGACCAAATGATGGAAAATAAAGAAGCTGAGAAAAAGAGAGATAAACAACTACTGGATCACGAGGGCAGAATTCGAGAGATAAGTGATACCATAAGACGAAACAACATTAGAATAATTGGGATCCCAGAAGAAGAAGAAAGAGAGAGAGGGGCAGAAGGTATAATGGAGCAAATTATAGCAGAGAACTTCCTTAATTTGGGGAAGGAAACAGGCATCAAAATCCAGGAGGCACAGAGAACCCCTCTCAAAATCAATAAAAATAGGTCAACACCCCAACATCTAATAGTAAAACTTACGAGTCTCAGAGATAAAGAGAAAATCCTGAAAGCAGCTAGGGAGAAGAGATATGTAACCTACAATGGTAGAAACATTAGATTGGCAACAGACCTATCCACAGAGACATGGCAGGCCAGAAAGGACAGGCATGATATATTTAGAGCACTAAATGAGAAAAATATGCAGCCAAGAATACTATATCCAGCTAGGCTGTCATTGAAAATAGAAGGAGAGATAAAAAGCTTTCAGGACAAACAAAAACTAAAGGAATTTGCAAACACGAAACCAGCCCTCCAAGAAATCTTGAAAGGGGTCCTCTAAGCAAAGAGAGAGCCTAAAAGCAACATAGACCAGAAAGGAACACAGACAATATACAGTAACAGTCACCTTACAGGCAATACAATGGCACTAAATTCCTGTCTTTCAATAGTTACCCTGAATGTAAATGGGCTAAATGCCCCAATCAAAAGGCACAGGCTATCAGATTGGATTAAAATACAAGACCCATCGATATGCTGTCTGCAAGAGACTCATTGTAGACCCAAAGACACCCCCAGATTTAAAGTGAGGGGGTGGAAAACCATTTACCATGCAAATGGACACCAAAAGAAAGCTGGGGTGGCAATCCTTATATCAGACAAATTAGATTTTAAACCAAAGACTGTAATAAGAGATGAGGAAGGACACTATATCATACTTAAAGGGTCTATCCAACAAGAAGATCTAACAATTGTAAATATCTATGCCCCTAACATGGGAGCAGCCA
>NW_022589717.1:19338119-19376435 GCF_004348235.1 Phoca vitulina
GACCTCAGCCGCAGCAACTTCTTCCTAGAAACATCGCCAAAGGCAAGGGAAGCAAGGGCAAAAATGAACTATTGGGACTTCATCAAGATAAAAAGCTTTTGCAAAGCAAAGGAAACAGTCAACAAAACCAAAAGACAACCGACAGAATGGGAGAAAATATTTGCAAATGACATATCAGATAAAGGGGTAGCATCCAAAATCTATAAAGAACTTATCAAACTCAACACCCAAAGAACAAAGAATCCAATCAAGAAATGGGCAGAAGGCATGAACAGACATTTTTCCAAAGAAGACATCCAAATGTCCAACAGACACATGAAAAAGAGCTCAATATCGCTCGGCATCAGGGAAATCCAAATCAAAACCTCAATGAGATACCACCTCACACCAGTCAGAATGGCTAAAATGAACAAGTCAGGAAATGACAGATGTTGGCGGGGATGCGGAGAAAGGGGAACCCTCCTACACTGTCGGTGGGAATGCAAGCTGGTGCAGCCACTCTGGAAAACAATATGGAGGTTCCTCAAAAAGTTGAAAATAGAGCTACCATATGATCCAGCAATTGCACTACTGGGTATTTACCCCAAAGATACAAAGTAGGGATCCGAAAGGGTACGTGCACCCCGATGTTTATAGCAGCAATGTCCACAATAGCCAAACTGTGGAAAGAGCCAAGATGTCCATCGACAGATGAATGGATAAAGAAGATGTGGTATATATCTACAATGGAATATTACGCAGCCATCAAAAGGAATGAGATCTTGCCATTTGCAACGACGTGGATGGAACTGGAGGGTATTATGCTGAGCAAAATAAGTCAAACAGAGAAAGACATGTATCATATGACCTCACTGATATGAGGAATTCTTAATCTCAGGAAACAAACTGAGGGTTGCTGGAGTGGGGGGTGGGGTGGGAGGGATGGGGTGACTGGGTGATAGACACTGGGGAGGGTATGTGCTCTGGTAAGCGCTGTGATTTGTGCAAGACTGTTGAATCTCAGATCTGTACCTCTGAAACAAATAATGCAATATATGTTAAGAAAAAAAAAAAGAAGAAGAAGAAGATAGCAGGAGGGGAAGAATGAAGGGGGGGAAATCAGAGGGGTAGACGAACTATGAGAGATGATGGACTCTGAAAAACAAACTGAGGGTTCTAGAGGGGAGGGGGGTGGTAGGATTGGTTAGCCTGGTGATGGGTATTGAGGAGGGCACGTTCTGCATGGAGCACTGGGTGTTATGCACAATGAATCATGGAACACTACATCTAAAACTAATGATGTAATGTATGGGGATTAACATAACAATAAAAAAAATCTTAAAAAAAAAAAAAAGAGTCCGATGCTTAACCGACCAAGCCACCCAGGAGCCCCAGGGCAGGTAACTTTCTATATTCCCTCAGGGATGGTACCTCAACACAGCTCACTGATGTATAAAGTAGAACTGACAATGTATAAATAGAACAGCAAAGTCAAACCTCACTGGAAATACAATTTACGATGGCGACTTTCCAGTAATCATGAAGCCTCTGTTAGCTGGGAGGGTGATGCGTTTTGACCTACTTCTTCAGGCACCCACTCAAAAGCCTGATCATCATTCAGTCATAGGAAACTGAGAAGCCTGGGTGGGGGGTGGTGACCAGAACTTTTCACTGACATGCCTGGAGACTATTGTTTCTAAGTTCCCAATGAGCTGGTATTTGGGGAATACCAGGGTATTCTGCTTGGGTAAGACTTATTCCTTGCATAAGAGATACCCCAAAATGGAGGAACATAATTGGTTATCAGTGTGGGAAAGAATCTAAGGCGCACCATCTACACACACACACCATACAAACATTGTTGTGCTCTGTTTGGCCGAGGTGAAACTGAGCTCAAAACCCCGAGAAGAGGGGTTCCAGAGAAATACGGGGATTCGGACTCTACCTTTGCAAAGTGTAAAGTGTGCACAAGCCAGTATAAATGACAGAGGAAGTGGTGATCAGTGTCAAGGGTAACGTGCGTGGTTGCAGATGAGGCTGAAGCAGACTTACTATCTTGTATATCTTGGTTGAGGTTTTTGCACACCAAGTTCATATACATGCTCACGTATGGGGGGTACAGGAAGAAATATAACTTTTAAAGCAGGAAAATAGCATAATCAGATAAGAATTTTAGAAAGGATGACTTGAGAAAAGATGCTGAGATTTCTAGCTTCTGCTACCTTGAGGGTATCTGATGGTTCTTAATTTAGCCAAGAAAGGAAAAGCACCAAAAAGCGCAGCTTTCAGGGAAAGAACAAAGTTCAGTTTGGGGTCGTTATAATATTAGGTAATTGTGAAAATAAGTGTATGTCTGCTTATGCAAGCTGAAAATAAATCCGTTGATGAACATAAAAGAGACAGCATGTATTTTGTCACTTCTTTCCCATAGTTCTGTACAAATTTCACAAACCGGTGTCTACACAGCTCATGGCATGAATGTGAAATGCCACAGGGTTGGTGATGCTTATGGACCAGGGGTGAGGGATGGGGAGAAGGAGGGGTGGGTAATGGCATGTTATAAAGCAGCATGATGTGCAGGGGTGGGGAACGTGTGTGTAAGAGTGAGTGTTCATGTGGATGAAGACCACATGCCTGCCTATAGATGTATGTGTTAGAAAACAGGCTTATGGTGGGGAAAAAGTGGGTAATACATATAGACAGTCATACATGTATTTCTCTGGAAAATACTTGGTTGTTCTTGTTCGAAATCAGCATTTTCTAAATTATGCAGCTGTGTTTCTTGGAACACAGCAGCTGATAAACTGTTAATAGGTGTTCCATGAAGGAAGCTCCTTGTGTTCAGATTAGTTTGGGAAAGCTGTGGGCAACATCTGTCTTCGGAGAGCCTCAAAGGGCCTTGAGGACTAATGAAGGCACTGCGAAGTCCTCCAGGGAAGTAACCCTCTTCATTTTTTTAGTATAGCATTTTCAAACTTATTTGATATAAAACTCCTTCATTTAAAGAACATATATGAATAACTGAAGGGATACTGGTATTCAAAAAAAACAGTTTGGTAAAAGCTGATATAAATGTGTCCAGATTAGCAGAAATGCAGGGTGATAATGAAGAAAGTGACTTTGGTAAATATGGGCAAATCCAATACCAAATTTTCAGGTCAAATATAATTCCTTGCAGGCCTAATCATTCCTGCAAATTATCTTCAAAGTTAAATTAGCTCTCAAACTTCTTAAGCAGGTAGGTCTTTGTGTACAGATATTAACTTTATGTGATTTGCATTTTAAAAAAGGAATGATTTCAGGCTTTTCTATACAAATTGAGAAGCTATTAAAGTGTGCTCTAAGTATGTGCTGTCCCTTCGGTGACTGAAAACTCTAATTTGCAATCTGATGAATATGACATCTTTTGAATAATGCAAACTAAGAAAGTGCTAAGTGGTTTCCATGGTCATACCTACAGCTTCATGAAAATGGATTAGGAACATAAAGAAAAATGCAGAATATATGACTGCAGAGCCATTTAAATTATAAATGAAAGACGGTCTAGTTGAATAAAATGCCAAATAACAATAGCGATAATTTTAATAATAGGTGATGAGCATGATTTGCACCTGCTTTGCATCAGATACTGTTTGATAGGCTCTGTACAATATGTCTACTCCTCATCCGCAAAAACAAAACACGACAAAACCTGAGGCTAGGCAAGCTAATCAATAAAAAATAAATAAAAATTACAGGTCACATTTATTGAGCACTTACTTTGTGTCAGGCCCTGTTGTAAACATCTCACATTAGTAAGTCTTGTGAACCTCACCACAACCCTGTGCGATGGGAACTATGTTGTCCCCATTCCACAGATGAGCTCACACACTGACGTCAGAGTACTCCACCATCCTGCTAAGCAAGAGAAGAGCCAGAGAGCCAGATTCGGGTATGTATGGATTCAGATATGTCTCTAAATCACCTACTCTTTCTACTTCTCCACTGTTCTGATTGCATGATATGTGTACAGTTTACATATTCTGATTTTATACTAAATTGATATAAATTTAACAGTAATTAGAAAGTGGCTCATGATAATTTTAGGCAATTGTGTCCCCAAAGGACATTGATACATAATCAGTAGGAGAAGCAAATGTCCCTACTTCTGTGTTCGATGTCTCTCTTTATTCTCAAGTCTGGTCCTGAGAAATGTCACTTGAATTTACCTCTGTGGACAGTTTATGATATATTCAGGAATAAAATGCATCAGTAAACTCTAACAGCAATTGACATACTGGGTTATATTCATGAATTTCGGTCCTGATTTCAATGCTATCTTGTTAAAAGTTTTAAGTAAAAAAAAAAAAAAAATTTAATTTTTTGGCCAACTCTGTTTCTGTTTTGACCAAACTGCTCTCCATATGCCTCTTGCTGGTATCTGCCACCTGATAAGAAGCCATATCTGATGTTAGAGGGGTTAAAGCCAGAATTTAGGTTTCAGGTATCTATTTCTCAGATAATAAAAATAATACATTTGGATCAATGGTTAAATTGACGCCTCTGCCACTGACCATTTTAGAGAACTGTGGATGTTACATTTTAAGAAAGAACTTCAGGGGTGTCTGGGTGGCTCAGTCAGTTGAGTGTCTGACTCTTGGCTTTGGCTTAGGTCCTGATCTTGGGGGTCACAGGATCGAGCCCCGTGTGGGGCTCCATGCTCAGTGGAGAGTCTGCTGGAGGTTCTCTCCCTCTGCCCCTCTCCCCTCTCCCTTTCGCTCTCTCTCTCTCTCTCTCAAATAATAAATAAATCTTAAAAAAAAATGAAAAAAGAACTTCAACAAACTAAACAAGCAAACGAAGCAAACATTGAGTTACGGTTGAGGGAATTAGTAAGTTTAATGCAAGAAGCAAGGATAACAATATTGATAGAGTGCTTTTCTCTAATGCGAAGCAGTGCAAAGAACTTTACTACATTTATTAATTGCTCAGAATTACCCTAGGAGGGAGGCCATTACTATCTCTATGAACAGATGGTACAGAGAGCAGGCAATATGCCTCGGGTGACACAGCTGGTGGCAAAGCTGGGACTTGAACCCAAGTCCGGCATAAAAGCCTGCTGTTCTTTCTACTACATCACATTCCTTCCTCAGAAAAAAAGGAGAGACGATTTAAAGTTGGACAAGAGCTGCTTTCAAATGTGATCATAGCGAAAAGGCATGAAGCTTGTTCTCCTAAACTCCATGAAGGAGAGTGGGGGCCAAGGCCAGGACATCAAATTCGAGATAAGAAAGGAACACTTTTCTGACACTCACCTGTCTGAAAATGGGAAAGATGTTTGCACTCCCTGTTGCTAAAGGGGTCTATAGAGAAGCTGAAGTGCCCAGATCTCTTCTGTTCTCAAAAATTATTTAATTTTAAGATTCTAAACAAAATATATATAATACCAAAGACACTTCTCTCTTGGTCTCCATTTTCCATCCTGTCCCAGCTGCGTGACCGAAAGGAAGTCAAACCGTGTTCCTCAGTTGACCTCTTAGTACAGCAGGAATATATCACCTTTCAGGCAATGTTATTAGAAGACTGGGTAAGATAAGACATGTGACATACTTAATCCATCATAAAGCTGAAATAGTGTCAGTTACCTCTTCCTGCACGTTTCCAAGGTCAGAGTCTGTCAGAATCTGAGGCGTTTTCTGTTTTCTTCACTTGGGTCATGCCAAAAACAGTGAAGGAGACACTCCGTAGATACAAGGCTCTCCCCTTACATGTGCATCTGGATCAATCATGAGTGTGCATTTGCTACTGACTTGCATGTTTTCCTGCTTGCTCACTCCCAAAGAAAAAAATGCAGAGTTCTTATGCATTGCTCTCAGGGTTTATAATGTACATTTTTAGTAAATTCTATGCAAAAGCATCAATGAAGTAGCTTTTACATGCCATCTTTATCTTCTGACTTTTCCACTGGTGCATTCAATAAAGTATACTACTATTCTGTTTTATAATAATCACAGATACGCTATTCCCTCTCAAAGAGGTTGTTTTTTTTTTTTTTCAGCTGCCAAGGTCTATTGTCCTTATTTAATATACAAAATGTTTCAGACAGGGGCGCCTGGGTGGCTCAGTTGTTAAGCGTCTGCCTTCGGCTCAGGTCATGATCCCAGGGTCCTGGGATCGAGTCCCACATCGGGCTCCCTGCTTTGCGGGAAGCCTGCTTCTCCCTCTCCCACTCCCCTGCTTGTGTTCCCTGTCTCGCTGTCTCTCTCTCTGTCAAATAAATAAATAAAATCTTTAAAAAAATGTTTTAGACATACATAAGAATTAGTGTTGTGGAACCATCAGAACTTTCTGCTGCAATCCTACTTTCTGATACCTAAAAAAGCTAATTGGAAGACTTTTAAAAGAGAACAAAATATATTCAAAATATACGTGACTATTAAAATATTTGGCTGTAATTTTTTTAAATCCTTCTGAAGTTCAAATAAATATTGATAAGAAAAGATGTCATTAAAGAAGTATTCATCATACATATAAGTTTAAAGACTATAATCTGGTGCTTAAATTAAGAAGACTTGCATAACTATTATTTGCATAGAGGAAAGGAGCAGTGATAGGAAATGCAAACTCTATGAAAATTTAATTGCATTTGAAATGAAAAAGAAATTTATCCTTTAAAACTCTTCTGTCAATCTGTGGCCACTGTTCATCACAAGGACTATGGAGGTTCATATGTATTCATGCATTTCAGTAACAAACATTCTGATCCATTGCCCTGTGGGCTAAAGAACATGCGTAGGCTCCCAACCTGTGAGAAGTTCGTGACAATTTCATCTTTTTATCACTCTGAGTATGCTTACGTAGAAAACTGTGTGTCATAGCCCAAGGAACCCCTCCTTATCATTACTTCCAGCTCTCAAGCTAAGAGCATGCCTTTGGGAGATTAAATTAAAAATATGTGTTTGTTTCTTTTATTGTTTTCTTACTTTTAGAAAAAAATTGAAATGAGCATCTGTGTGTGTGTGTGTGTGTGTGTTTAAGAAGGTTAAATTAAGCAAAACACAAAAAACTAAAAATCTAAAGACTTCATAATTTCGAACTTACTTTATCTAAGCACATATATTTGACAACAGTGGGAAAAAAAGTAATCCTGGTTTGTGAGAAAGCAAAATAATCCTAAAATAATATAGATGCACAAACACATACCCATCTACATAATCTATGACATATTTATATGTGCATAAATATATACACTTATAAATGTTACTTAAAACAGGGAAATTGAAGGACAAACAGTAGGCGTCTATTGTTCATTTATTTCATAGCCTCTCCCACACATCTGGATATTATAAAACATAACACCATATGTCTATTTAGGATCATGGGAGTCTAATGTTTTATGTTACATGACAGCACTACTGTAAATGTGGCAGAAGTAATAAATGAAAACAAATTTTCTTTTATGAATAAATTGAAGAATATTTTGTCACATCCATTCTGATTAAATTATATAAATGTTTGTTTAACTTGGAGGGGTTACATGCAAAAGATTACAGAAGAAATAATAGAACACTCGTTAAGTGCTCTATTCAAAGTTTCTGTGACAAGGTAAAGTGGCCTACCCTGAAATAGTAAATTCTAAATAAGGTTTTCAACTTTTCAAGCATATTACAATCTATCCCTCACTGTTACTCTGAAAGTTACTTGTCTCAGATATACTCTAATGCTTTGGCTGCATTATATGCACTACTTTAGGTGGATGCCATTCAGAAAGCAATGGTACTTGGTTTACATTTAAGCATCCATACAAATATAAGAAAGTCATCATCATGAATCAAAATTCCAGCAAGTAATTACTGAACCTCTACTATGTCATGGGCATATGAAATTGAATTTTAAGATAAAGCACTAAGAAAAAAGAAATGAGGCCCCTGAAACTCTCCAAAGGACAGAATATAAACTAGAGAAGGAAACAAAGATTCTATTAGATCATTAGCTTCCTACGAGGCAGGGAAATAAAACAGAACAAGCTCTGGAGTCAAACCAAATTGGATTCTAATCTTACTTGTACAGTTAGCGGCTGCAGGATCATAGACAAGTTGCTGTAACACAGGAATGATAATGTTGCATAGATTGAAGATCATGCATGAAGAGCACTTAATACTTCCTTTGCATGCTAGTAGATGCTCAATAAATAATGAGATTTTTTTCATTAATAGTGTTATTAGTAACATCAACTGCAAAATATTAACTATCACTGTAGTTAGCATATGAAAAGTTCTTCATAAGTGCTTGCTGAATGAATGAGCACCGAACGTAGCCTAAACTTCAAGGAGATATGCAATGAAGCTCATATGCAACAGAGACAAGATCAAAACACATCCATCTGTCTCAATTCTTCTGAGAAGGATTTCCTAAAAAAGAAGTTTTACCCTTCCCCCTTTATTTCTGCCTTTGTGGTTGTTTGAATACTTTAAGAGCAACGTAATTTTTCCCGACTGCTAGTACCATTCCCAGAGACAGAGCTAATCTCTCCATTCTTTTATTAAATCATGAAACAGGATTATGATGTTCCAAATTTCTGCTTGCGTGGTCCTAAGACATTCAGATAAGATTAGCAGGGCAAATGACCGTCAGGTACTTGAACAGCAACCCAGGTTTGGGGCCTGAGGATGCCAAGCTTCTGGGGTGAGAATAGATTCCATGGGTTTCCTTCAGTCTCTCCCTTAACCAGGCAGGCTGGCTCCCACTTTCTGCCATCATGGCTAATCTGTCTGTGTTCTTCACGGCATGCTGACACTCATTCTGTCTTCACTCACTGTAAGATGAGGCACTGCAGTGAAACCGAAGTGGGAGAAACCGTGAACAGGTGGTTCTGCACCTGAGTCCTTGCTTTGTTCCTCCATTACCTAAGTCACATGATGTGTGATACATTTTAACAAGTTCTCGGTTTTCTCCTTTGTCAAAGGAGACAAGAAGCAGGTCACTAAGAGCACAGGCTCTGCAGTCAGAAATGTGTGGCTCTGTACCTTGGCTTTCCCATTTATGAGCACTGTAACTTTGTGTAAATCACTTAACTGCTTTTTATATCTCACTTTCTTAATTTATAAAGTGGCAAAAAGAATAGCACCACAGACTAATCTGATAAGGGTTGATGAGGCAATATCTCTAATATACTTACCCGAGCATAAAGCACGTAGAACCTTCTTCTTCTCCTTCTTCTTCTTTTTATTATTATTATTACTGTTATAAGATTACCCACTGTCTTTCACGCCTACATTTGTAATCCTCTTTACAAGGACCTTAGCTTGTTTACACTGTAGTATGAAAGTCAGGACGATGTGGCAATGAATTAGAGAACAAGAACAGAAAATACAATGCAGATCTAAAAGAAGTCAGAGGAGACAGGAACAACCAAATGCAGACTAGCAAAACAAAGTAAATATAATACAAAAGTAAGAGGGTTAGTACTAAATAAAGATATCAAGTCCAGCTGGGATGCTAGAGCACTCAGACAGTAATTTAGTAACTACATATTTAAAGGAAGATGAGTTAATATATATGAGTAGGCACCACTTTGTGTTTTGGAGGTATTTTTTCTCTAATACACGCAAATAAAATTTATTCAGTAACTTAAAAAATGGACTATATGATATTTCATGAAATTTGAGTCTAAATCTATAAATAAGATGCACACTTCTTGCTCCTTTCAATTTTCTGTGGGAAAAAAGAATTCAATTCCAAATTCTGTTAAAAAATTCCAGTTCAAAGCACAAATGACATAGTAGCCACATGAAACTGTGGTGCTCTGTGGAGTTAGTTTGAGAGTTTTGGAATTGGAATTATCTGATAAGAAACAACTCAAAGGGATGGTGAATACAAAACTACATAGATTTTTGGGAAGCTTACCATCAGAGAATGTTTGTACAAATGTACCCTATTTCTGTGAATTTGTTTCACAGAAATCTGAGAATTCTATTGTTTTAAAAATGACTGGATGGGGCGCCTGGGTGGCTCAGTCGGCTAAGCATCTGACTCTTGATTTTGGCTCAGGTCATGATCTCAGGATCATGAGACTAAGCTGCGTGGGGCTCCGTGCTCAGTGGGGAGTCCACTTGAGATTCCTTCCCTCCCTCTCCCTCTGTCCACCCCTGCGCTCTCTCTGTCTCTGAAATAAATAAATAAACCTTTTAAAAAATAATGACTGGAATCTAAAAGGAACAAAATGCAAATATTGTCAGTGCAAAGTGATATTAAAACAAAACAAAACAAACAAGCAAAAAAAAAAAAAAAATACTCTTATCCCTAACCTAATGTTCTTCCAGCACAGTACCTCAGAGACTCACAAGCCAGGGGAAAGAAGATGAATTACATCTGAAGTAAAAAACATGAAGTGTCAGAAATCAAAAGGCTATGGTAAGTCTATAATGTGTCTAGTTCACGGGGAGAGATATTCACAAATTTGGCAAAGCATGAAAAGGGAGGGAAAGAATAATAACCTAGCCATTTCAAAATTAGTTTTTTTTAAAAATTATTGCCTCTAGAAAACTAAATTCTTTGTTGCTAAACTTGTTTTCCTTTTATACAATCAAAATCAAATGAGTATTAGGCAGAGGTATTAAGATCAAAAGTGGAAATATGTATTGATTATATTCCTTTTTTGCTTACAGAGGTAGTACTCTAAACTTGACCCTTCTGTTCCTGTTCTATCACTAAGATATTCTATGTGTTTACTAATCTTCATTTCACTAAGAATTCATGGTCCCCTGATTTCTGTTTCAAAGGTAGTGTCTAAAGGTACAGTGTTGTGCTGATGTTAACGGCAGTTATGACAGAATCCATGCGAGTCAGCAAGAGGAGGAATGAAGTGCTATGCATCTTATCTAGAAAACACATGGCCTGCTAGGGGTCCTAAATTAACTTAATGCTTGACATCACATATCATGAATCCAGGGATACTCTGGTCAGGCCTCACCACCACGCTAGGGCACTAACACATATTTTCTAGAGGATCTGTGACATTGCTAGCTAGACTTTTTAGCTGATCCACACAAACTTCAAGCTGAACATCACCACAGCAAAACTTTATTGGGAACAACACCACAAAGCTGTGAAGATTTTAAAATGTCTTCCCAAATAAAATTTAACAACAACAACAACAACAAAATAACAGATATTTAAGAGACATAGCAGAGAGTGAAAATAATGGCCTCATTAGAACCCATCAACACTTATTTTTCTGTATGAATATGAGCTACTTTAAATTACTTTGTACTCCCCTAAGTCAAAATGCAAAACTGTAAGGATCAGGAAAAATCAGAAAAGGAGACAGCCCACAGTATAGATTCCAGCATAAGCCACAGCATCTTTACTGAAATAAATTGGTTGCAAGTGGGTCCTTGCCGGGGCAAGGCAGAGCGCAAGCACTTAAGACACTGTCTCTTCCCTGGGAGTGGTCTCTATGTTTCATCAAAAGAAGAACGTCTTGAGATTTCCAAGTAGTGTCCTATACAATTTTTACATTTGTTTATACCATACAAATATTGCAAGGTATATATTATGTGTACATAATTATGGGAGTTATTATACACTTAGAAAACAGCATACTATTGTTTAGAATGTATAATGAAGTTTTAAAAAAAAAAAGTTTATTCTATTTAACACTCTTCTTTGCCTTAAAATACTATGTAACTTCCTAAAGATTGTTGTCTGGTCTATATCAAAACAAATTGTACTCATACTCAAAATTACCTCTGATCTACTGCCTGCTTCAATATGAGTCTGTTTTAACTTATGTTTTATATTTCATAGGATAGCAACAAAATAAACTTAAAAAAAGACAATAATCAACTTACCCTCTATTATCATAAATTTGCAATATTGCCACTAACAAACATAGTTCCAACCTAGAAGCTTACTTGACTTAGAAAGTCATTTTAATAAGAATAGAAAAATTATTTAATAACGTGCTCATCATTTCTATTCTGACTATCAAAGAATTTCATCAGTTTACCGATCATGTAATTTTTTTTCCCATACAGAATGATAACCTTTGACAATGTGAAACATGAACTTCAATGTGAACTTGAATAATTGCTGTTTCTCTATAACTTGCTGCCGTGGAGAACATGAGCCATTTGAGAGCTGACATCTAAACATCTGCAAGAACTGGGACTTTCAAGCCCCGCCATCCTTCAGTGAGTATCATCGGCTGTTCACTTTAAAGCATTTCTGCAAAGACCCACCTCAGGCTCAGGACTAGCAGCTGCTCCTTCGACTTCAGTAGCTCCCCCACTTGAAAACTGGCATAGCCCAGGAAACTTCGCTGAAAATAAGAAAAAATGGTTTTCATTAACTTCAGAAGTCCTTAATATTTTTGCTGTCACACCAATCATACAAAATTAGAAGAATGAAATGTCGACTCCATGAGCCTGAGAAATATTTCACTTGCAGAGATACAATCATCACTGACAGAGATACAATAATAGAGCCTTCTCGTGGGGTGAGGTCCAGGGGTGCAAATGTATCCTTTTCATTAAAAACGGAGAGACCAGTAGCCTGGAAAATAACGAAATGTGTAATACCGAAGCCAGGACTTTTCTGCGAACTAATTTTCTTCCCTTATGAAAACTGGGATAGAAGAAAAGAGGATAAACTTTCAATATTTACCAAGGCTGTCGTCGTTCTTATTAGAATTCCTCAAGTCACTGGCAGCAACAACTTTGTATTCCAGATATGAGCAAATCTGTTAGTTGGAGCTATTTTTATGTGGGACTCTGTACAAGTTATAAATAGAAATGCTATATTTCCCCCCCATCACAGCAATGTTTAAAAGCATTTGTTTCCTTTGTTATTTCTATGCTAGCATGGGACAACTTCATTCCAATACACAAAACAGAAAGGTACTTATTCTGTTACATTTTCTAAAATTGCTTTTTAAACCTATCATACTGGCTGTTGACTATCTACGAATATCTCCTTTCTACACTCTTTGACTCATAAGGTAAACAATAAAACTCTAAATTGGTTTTTCTTTTCCAGGATACAAATCTTTCATCTCTTTTTAACATTCTGGGCTGCTTCTGATTTAAAAGTCAAAATATTATGGTATACCACACTCATGCTCCCCTCAAGGTCAAGAAGTAAACATGAAAATATCAAACCCATATCATCTAGGCCATTGCTGCTTAACACACTGTAACACTCTACAAGAAGTCAACACTACATCTTCCAGAGCATTCTCTCTTCATGGGTCTGTTGTAGGGCTGCACTAGAATGAGAGCCTGGACTTCAGGGGTCTGAGGACAATTGGGTCTTTTCAGTGAAAAGTGTGCGGTTATTTCATACACGAAAGGCTGCAACCACACTTAGCAATTGTAAAGCATAAGAAAGACAAGCTTCAGGTCCAAATTTTTCTCCTCCTTTTCAATTTAGAATTGTTTCAAAAAAACTCAAGGGCAAACATTGAAAATACAACTCAGTTCTAAAGTGGGAGATGCCTGCATGTTAGCAAGGATAAACCCAATGAACTAACTTGAAACTCACAGAGCTGGCTTAGAGACACCAAATCACCTAAAGCCAGAAGAACATGAGACTAAATTATCAGGAGAAGGACGTCAGGTGAAAATACTATTTGTGGCGAAAGCTCTGATGATACGTCAATGAGTGATGAAATGAGAATGAGTCAAGGCAGAAAAGGAAGTCCAAGTACTGTATGGACAAAGCATGAAGGAATTTCGGGTCACTTTTCAGCAAAGAGCAGAGAAGAGCCTGGGAGAGATGTGGCTGAACAAAAGCATTAATGTCACCTCATCAGAGATAGCTACTAGAACATCCTTTATGAGCATGCTGCCCCATCTATATACTCTGCTATTCTCTATTTCTTATCCTGTTGTATTTTTCTCTATTGGCACTTATCACCATATGACATATTATATATATATATATATATATATATATATATATATATATATATATATATATATTTGCTTATTTTGTAACTCCCTTGGAAATAACTGAGATTTGAAGCTCCATGAGGAGCTTATTTTGTTTTCTCACAAACTCGTACTGCTTAGTGCACAGTAGGCATGTGATAAATGTTTGCTGACAATAAATGAATGAACGACTGGCATAAAAACTAGCTTTCAGGTTAGTCACTCTACTAGATATAGATATTAGAATGTTCTTTCCGCAGGTATTTACAAAGTACTGTAATTTGCTGAAATGTGGGAAATCAAAATAATTTTAGTGTGCGGATTGTGTATCGTTGTAGTGAATTTCATTGTAGGATTTTGTAGTTAAACAGATGTCTATCTCACTTCCTCTTTCCCTGATTATCAGGGTTTTTAAATTCCTACTCCTCATTCTTTATCCTCATTCAAAGAAAACTCTTCACTGAGGAGAGGTTTCATGATGCCCCAAAATTTCAGATGATTTTCTCTCTGCCTTTTGAGATTTTGAAGGTATGGATGGTTTGGAAATTAATAAAACAAACTGCACATGTCATGAATGTTACTGAGGTCTTTTCATCAATAAAAGTGACAGATGCCCCAGAGTGGAATGAGAGACAGGTGGAGTGGCTATTTTCAGACATGAGCTACACACACCCCATGAGGCCCAGCTGCCTGTAGAGTTGTGACCACAGCCACTGAATGTCTCCTCTGTCCACCAGATCAGGAGCTGCCGTGGAAGCAGGACTCTGGCTTGTCCATCCCTGAGCCAAGCCCAGGGCCCCGAACAGAGGGGCTGCAGGGTATGCCTACTGCCTCACTGTACCTGCTGGCAGCGGGCCCAGGACAACGCCCAGGAGTCAAACTTTTTCTACCATAACCGGCAGCCACAGGCTTCATCTCAAAGGATAGTAAGAGATTTTACGGAACTCATACGACTTGTGAAAAACTAATTTAGGTAATGACATTACAGCACTGCATTATGAAAACATGTCAAACCCGAGGAGGTGTTATTTAGGTATAAAGATTATCTTCTTTATTCTACAAATCACTGTCCATGGGGACTCCCTGTGGCATAAAGCGCATTAATGAAATCTCCAAAGACAGGGTATAATTGTCCCACGTTGCAACACTAACAATGGAATTGCCTCTATATTTACTTTCTGGCAGGTGTTTTTGTATTTGCTTCCCCTCAACATAAATAAAACACATCACTCATATACATGGATATTGACTGGACTCCTGTAAAAGAATGAATTAGAGGGAAACAGTCTTTTCTGTTGCTGGAACCTAAGTCCCCATGGAGGGAAAATAGCACGCTAATGCTAACGTAAAAGAATAACTTAATATAAAGCTATTTTATCTTTGCTATCACTGTAATCATAACCATGGAATTTGAGAGACATCTTTAAAAATTTTTATATTTCAAATGTAACTCAAGGAACAAGCTTTTCCATCTCTTCTTCAGGGCTGTTTCTAAAATTCTCATCTTTAAACTGGGAGCTCTAATATCAGTGGAAAAATGTGAAAGACAAACCAAAAAATTAGTCTCCCTGGAGTTGGAGATCAGAGGTCTGGAGTGTCATTTTATTCTGTCCAAAAATGGAAATCTGGGCAATTAAATCACTTCTCCCAGCCCCCAGACTAGCTATCCACTAATGGGTATTGTCAGGCCTTGTTTCTCTGTCTTCTCTCTTACAAATCTGTGGTCTTGAACGAGTTACTTCACCATTCCCAGTTATAACTGCTGTAGGAAAAAGTTGCATGTGATAACTCTATCATTCTCATAGTTTTAAGAATCAAAGTAAGCTAGGCAAAGCCCTCAGTACATTGCTGGGAAGATAGGAAGTTAAAGGAAGTTAACTGGCTTACACTTGGTCCCAGAACTAGTTAATATGCAGAGGCCAAGTTGGAATCCAGGTTTCTTGCTTTTCAGTCCAGCATTCTTTTATCCCCATTACACTGGGCTTTATTTCCAGGACAGGTGGCCATTCCCTCTCCTTCTGCCAGGCTCTCTGTCTGCTCAGCATGTGGCTCCGACCTTTTTTGCCTGCTCATGGGAGTATGACACTCACAAGGATCATTTTGGTGCAAGCACCCAAAGCAGAGGATCACTCAATGGCTTCCTGCACAATTTCACTCACTCACCTGGCTGGAGAGTGATATCAAGCAGGGCGAAAAAAAGTGGGGCATCTGCCTCAATCCTTGGTTGCTCTCTATACAGAGTGTACAAATAAACAGTTTATCCTACCAGCCCTTGCAGGGACTCTGAGCAAGTCACAAGTATTCAGAATGCTTCTGGGGTTGCACACCTCTCTGCAGCAGGCCCTCAATGGTCCCTGGTTGAGCTGTACTATACAAGGGGCCAGAAGAGGTACAGCCCTGTACACCTTGCCGCGAGCTGGCCAAACCTCCATCACCTATGTTCATCTCGCAAAGCCTTTAATCAAAGCATAGGTTTCCTTTAGACGACAATTTCTAAGAGCCTCCCGAGCTTTTCCAAGTCCTGTCTAGAGCTGTACGATCCAGTGGGTAGCCACTAGTTCAAGCACTGGCCTTGTGGCTACTTTGAATTGAGATGTGCTGTAAGTATAAAATACACATCACATTTAAACAACATGGTATGAGAAAAAGAGTGTGAAATAGAGTATTAATAATTTCTTGTACTGATTACATTTTGAAATGATTACAGTTTGTATATATTGGGTTCAACAAAATATTAAAATTCATCTTGCCTGTGTCTTTTTAATTTTTTAAAAGCCTGTAAAATTACGTATGTGGCACACATTTGTGGCACACGTATTTCCACGGAAAAATGCTGGTTTAGAGGTTAAATGAATATATCAATACTACTTTACCTATTCTTATAAAACTATATACAGGAACTGTCGTACAAGTTTGAAAGGCCTTGGAAGAGCTGAAGGGGATAGTATGAGGCCGAGACCCAACACCTCCTACATGTAACTTACAGCACAGGCCTTTTTTTCATAGCCCGTGTACTTTTTCTTCCCTGTCAACCCTAACAGATATGGTTACATGGTTCCCCATCAAATAGGAAGGGAAATAAGACACATGAACTACTCACAGCGAAAAAAAAATAAGGAAAAAAAAAAAAAGACTTGGGAGGAAATCTATTAAAAGTGGACAAACAGTCCAAAGAGAACATTACAAAGCATTTTAGGGTAAAGTCATATATTTAAAAATTACATATTTACTGTGAATATACCTCAAAAGGTCTCAGCACAGATTGGTATCTGCTTCACTAAGACATCAACAAAAGGTTTGGGTGCAGCCAATGGATACTGCTTAAGAATGCAAAGAAATGTACAGAACATATTTGAACTATTTATAATAAAAAGTTTCAGCTCATTTTTAAAATCAGTAGTCAAGAGCTAGAGTCCTTAGCAGGTTGTAATGGCAGGGCCAAGTCTTGGCCAAGGGCTCAAACTCTCAGACCCCTTGTGTAGTGTCCAAAGAAATATTTTGAGGATTAAGTGATGAGATATATATTAACCAGGGGTACATGATAGGTGCTTAAGATGTGGCAATTCTTCTCTATCTAGAATATTGTGTACTCTGAGGGTATTAGAATGCCAAGGCATGTGGACTTGGATTTGTTCTTATTTAGGCTCATTCTTACTATACTTGAGATTTAAGTCTACAATATAATTGCCATTTTATTGAGTTCTGATGTGTCATAAAGTGTACTAGATTTTTACTATTATTAAAATTTATATACTATTGCAATTGTTTTTAGATGCCTCCCCCTTTCATTCTGGTGGTTCTAAAATATTTAAGATGGTTGGCAAACCAAAATCATGGTATGCTTTCTAATTCATTCAATACATATATCATAATTTACTAGTTTCCAGGCACAAAGCTAGGGCTGTTAGAGTGAACAAAATAAATAGGCTCTTTGCTATCATGGAGTTTAACATGTAGGAGGAGTGTGCAGACATTACCAATATCTAATACCTATTTTGCTCACTTTTCATTACTAATAGCACCTTGATTTTGTTCCAATGGGAACTGACCCAGATTCTCTTCTGCTTGGGGACTCCTGTCTTCTTAGTGATAGGTACTCAGCAGTATAACAATTGAAATTTCATCAAAAGTTACTGTTTCCCAGAATTGAAGGAACAAGATCAGCTGCCTTTTGTCCTTCAGTTTTCTGAAGGTTCAGTGGTTAGACTGAATAACAAAGTGGTTAGGACAATAACAAAGGAGGAGCAGGAAGGTAGATAGAACCTGGTTGCTCGAAGTCATTTTTGAGTAGTTACAGCCTTGGGCAATTACCCCAAAACTTTTTCTAACATGAGAAAAATTAGTCTGTTACTTTTAAGCCACTGTTTGTCAGGTTACTTGCTTCTGAATGCATTCCTAACTGATATAATAGATATGTCACAGAATGTCAATTGAGAATTTTCTTTTGACCCAAGAATTATAGCTGAGTCTTTGTCAAAGACAATATACCAAATGCACCATGGTATCAGTTAGAGAACCTTTAGTGCTTGGAGCTAGCAACCTCCTCACAATGCTTAAAAAGAAGCCAATTTAGGGGTGCCTGGGTGGCTGACTCAGTTGAGTGTCCAACTCTTGATTTCAGCTCAGGTCATGATGTCTCTGCTATGATAGTGAGAAAACAGCCGTAGACAATGCATAAATGAATGTATTTAGAACAGACAGTTGGTGAATTTGACCCATAGGCTACAGACCTTTAACTCCTGGGGATCTCTTAATCAGTCCCAATTGGAATATAGTTGAGAAAGTGATATGTTTAAATGTCTCAAATTGTCCTATCATTAAGGGTATCAGCATTTTTTCAGTAATTACTTTTAAGCTGTTTTCAACTAACTGTAATATAGAATTTTTAAATACAAAATTGCATTAAACACAATCTGTGTTCAATATTAAAGCTAAAAAAAAAAAAAAAACCAATATGGACTACGTTACTATGGGTACTACTTTGACTTTTAAAAATTAATTCATGGGGTGCTTGGGTGGCTCAGTCAGTTAGGCATCTGACTCTTGGTTTTGGCTCAGGTCATGATCTCAGGGTCGTGAGATGGAGCCCCGCATCGGGCTCTGTGCTCAGCTCCCAGGGTCTGCTTGAGATCCTCTCCCTCTGCCCCTCCCCACCGCGCATGCGCCCACACGCACCTTCTCTCTCTCTTTTTCTCTCTCTCAAATAAAAAATAAATTTAAAAAAAAGAAGCCAATTTAGAGAAACTGGCCTATTAGTAACCATGACACACCCAGTTGATATAAAGGTAGTGTTAGAGGAGAGGGAAGGTGAGCGTTTCGGAAGATGCACTATTTAGGAAATGAGGCTAATCTCTTTGTTATATCACATTTAGGAAGACACCTCAAAGTCAGAGGAGTCTGGTCCCAAAACATCAATTATCAAGCTTGGGGGTGTCCAAAGCATCTTTAGTTCCACTACATTGGGGACTAGAGATTGTCTCTCCTTTGAAAATCACTGATGGTCTAGCCCCTGACACTGGCAGGGCTTGTAGAAAGTGTCAGCAGAGAGATGCTGAGCCAAGAGAGGAAACAGTGGCAGGACAGCCTGCACCTCTTCTGTGTGGCATGGCAAATACACGTGCCTTTCATCTGCGCCACGCAGCCCTGAGAGTGGCCGAACACGCATTACATGCTGGAAAAGTAGGTCTCAGCAGCAAGAGAGTGCAGGGTGAGCCTGGGCGGTGGAGAACATCGAGCCAGGACAAATTCCCCATGGTAGGGAAATATGCCATAGGAAGGAGCCCATAAGGTCTCCAGAAATACCTACAGCTGTGCTCGTAACAGATACAGCATTTCAGTATCTGCCCCATGCTGACAGGCAGAGTTAGCCTGAGCAATATCAAAACCAGCAGAAAGGGAACCACAGTCTCACTGTGGGCAGGAACAGAAGGAACCTCTCCCCATTCCTCTCTCCTTGCCACCATATGAGCAGTGAGAGGCAGGACCTGTGTGAGAATCGGACTCTGCGCCCCCTGCCACTACATGAAGCTAGAGGTACGTGGATGTCTACCCTATAGTGGGAGATGATGGGAGGAGAGGGGGGAAGAAAACAATTTAAAATCAGGGAAGAAACTCAAGTTTTAAAATGAGTAAGATGTATTTCAAGAATTTGAATGAGAGAAAAAATGGAAATGTACATAGTTAGGCCAAGATGTCCTTAAAACTTCAAGCAACGGGGATTTAACACTGAGCAGTTGTGGGAATGAGCAGCTGGAGGAGGAAAAAAATTAAACCAGCTCATCTTTCTTGAACCTCAAAAATTAAATAAAATTCCTTATGAAGTAATGCATTAAGTTAATAGTTAACAAATTTCAAAAGGAAGTAGAAAGGGTGTGATGACAGCTTGCAGTGGAAGTTCCCATTTGAAGGAACACATCTGGGGTGGTCAGAGCCCTGGGCCCCCAGCCCTGAGCAGGGGGAGGGAGGTAGGCGGGAGCAGCGCTGGGCAGGGAAAGGTTCCTGTGACCTGCAGCAATGAAGGGCCTGAGGCTGGAAAGAACTTGCTGGTCCCTTTGGAGAAACTAAGCTAAACATACAAGAAGTTTGAAGGGCCAGGTAGGAAAGAAAGCATGAAAATTCACTTGAGTCAAAGAGACTCAACCTGTCCCCAGGAAAAAACCAGAAGCTCCTGATAGGCATGAGAGAACACAAAGTGCCCTATTCCTTCTCCTTCACAATCAAATGCAGAGATGGCTGATATTCTTCTCAGTCAATTCAACTCACGCTTTGGTGCATATATTTGAGAGCTCCGTTGGCAGGTTCAGACGGTGGCTGTTGCCAATGACGAAATGATCAGTACATAGGACACTGCTCCACACATCAACTTTTGGAAGAAGGCTGTCAACTGCCTATAGGATTGCTGGGAATTTCCAATAGGCCTTTCAGTTGGCTCAGTCCCATGTCCTCTTTAGACCCAACTTATTTCTAGGCTTTTTCCATCTCTCTGCACAGATCCCAGGGACTCAGCCTGCTGGGCTCTCCCTCAGGAGCCGCCACCACCTACTCCTGGCTTACCTAAGCAAAACGTACATTACTCTCTTCCCGCTCTTCCAATTTCTAAAAGCAGTAGATGTGCTGTTCAGATGCAGCAGGAAAACTTTTGCAGGATTTTGCAGCACTGGACTGCACTTTGGTGGCAGCTTCTGTTTGGACCCGCGTTACAGTGTTGAAGCAGCAGGAAGCAGAGAACAGCACAGTCCCGCGGCTAGTTAGTTCTCTGCCTCCTTCCTGAATGGCAGAGCTCACCTCGGCTATTTCCCTAGCCTTCCGTTGGTCCAGTAACGTTGGCTCCGACTGGTTCTCGGCTGCCTGCAGGGCAGTTTCTAGACTCGTCTCTAGCCAGCGAAACTAAATATGAATTCATTTGAGGATGATTTTCAAGAGACAAGGAGTGAATTCCAAATAATTCACCAAATACGTGACAGTGCCCCCTTGCGTAGTCAACCCCTGTTAATTTCACTCAGTTTCCTTTGTCAGCTATCAAACAACAGAGAGCCAGCGAAAATCCAAATGATAAACTTAGAAGTGATACATGTGCTTTTTGGAAACATAAGAAACACTTACCCCAACCTCTGGCAGGGGATCCTTATGTTCAGGTAGGACACTGGTTCGAACCTACAGAGAAAAACAAACATTCTCTGTGTGATTTTGAAATAGAAACCAGTGCAGAAGTTTCGCACAGGTGCTGGATGTCATTTTCCGTCATCGGGCATCAATTCAGACTCTGGGGTTAATCATTACTGAAAGTACCTGTGTGTACTACCTGCCGCAGCACCGCAAAGGGGCGCTTTTATGGGCACTAGGCTTCCTGCTTTTCCTAAGCAGACAGAACTGCCAGGTCCTCACCCCAGCACCCCTCGTCAAATACAGAGATATCTGGGCTTAAGGTGAATCACCTTTAATCTCCTCAAAAAGCAGCCCTCATTCAATATTCAAGGGGAAGGAGAGAGTTGATATAGAGAAAGTTATTCCATGCAAGCTCAATAAATATTTATTTTCCAAATGAGCACCAAAACCCACAGTCTTTATAGGATATCCCTCCCACTTGAGAGTTCTGGGCCAAATTGTCAGATACCATTATCTAAATTCATTTGAAGACTAACTCTCAACTCGGGGAGAGGGAAATAATATAAAATAATCAGTCATCTGGGGAAGCTTTTCATACGTTTGAAAGTGTTCCAAGTGAAATATCAACTCCTTAGATGGTAAGTAGACATATATCTTCTACTGAGCAGTGATCCTTAATCCTGGCTGTGCATTAGAGCCACCCGGGGACCTTTCAAACTCCTGGTGCTCTCTCCTGCCCCCAGATATTGATTCTAATGTACAGCTGAGTCAATGTTTCTCTATTTAAGAAAAAAATGTTTCAAATGAAATCACGGCGCTCTTTCTCACTTAAGAAAAAGCTAGTAAAAGCAAGAAACACATAAAACCTAAATCTAGTATATCTTAATTTAAAGTAAGGATTAGATAAACAAGTTAAATGAATACAGGGCAATAGACAAGCATACTCTAACTGGAGAGCAGAGGAAATGGGGGATGGATGGGAGAGAGGAACCCCAGAAACACACGATCAATCAATATTTTAGGGGTCATTTTCACAAAATCCCTTTGGAGGTGCAACACTGCCAATCATGATTCTCTTGAAATCCTTTAAGTCCTGACATACCTGACTACCTGGTCAATTCTCCCAGGTTGAAGGGATACTTATAATACTGCTCATAATGTCAAAAGACTTGAACTAGCTCCTAAGGGCCTACTCATCTTTAACACGGTTTCCATTTCCTTGGAAAAAGCCTCAAGCCATGGGTAAAACAGTGCATTTTAACTTCCAGCTTAATGCTCTTTCTGTCTTTATGACAGATCTAGCACTATCACTTGCACAATTTGTCAGTCATTACGACTCAAAATTGTTCACCAGAGCACAAAATAAATGACGGTAGAGATCCCAACAGAGTAAACAACACAATTTGCAGAACACACTCAATTCAGGATTTCGTAACAGAGTGCTCACCGGCTAAGAGCATTTGCAGTGTGGTAGCTGCATTAATGTTCTTTGGTCTAGAATGTTCAGATGTACCATTCAGTCTCATTATCTGAAAATCATTAGCTGGCCTCAAAGGATGAGGAATCTATGTATTAACAGGGGACTGTAATGGACCATATAGTGTGTGATCCATATAGAGTATGATCCATCTCTCTCTCTCACACACACACACACAGACTATATACTTTCTCTCTCTCTCTCTCTCTGTGTGTGTGTGTGTGTGTGTGTGTGTGTGTGTGTGTATGTTCAGGTAGGACAGTGGGTTCGAACCTACAGAGAAAAACAAACATTTTCTGTGTGATTTTGAAACAGAAACCAGAGAGAAATAGAGAGAGAGAGAGAGAGAGAGAGAGGGACTAGTTCTTGCCCTCATCCACAGTTTCACTTTTCATGGTTTCATTATTACCCACAGTCAACCACCCTTCTCTGGAAGCAGAGGATCCTCCTTTTGATGTATCATCAGAAGGTCAATGTCAATGTAATGCTCCATCACGATGCCTATGTCATTCCCCTCACTTCATCTCAGCACATAGACATTTTACCATCTCACATCATCATAAGAAAGGTGAATATAATACAATATTTTCAGAGACACACACATAGCTTTTATTACGGTATATTGTTATAATTATTCTATTTTATTATTAGTTATTGTTAAACTCTTATTGCACCTAATTTAGAAATTAAACTTTATTATAGGTATGTATGTATAGGAAAAAATACAGTATATGTAGGGTTTGGTATTATCTGTGGCTTCAGGCATCTACCGGGGGTTTAGAAGTATCCCCATGGATTAGGGGGGACTACTGTATACACACACACACACACACACACACACACACACACACACATTATATATATAAGTTGTATATATACGTATATAATATATTAAGTGTACATATATATACACGTGTACATATATATAGTGTACATATATATGTATATAGTATACATTTTGTATATATAAAAATGTGTATCTAATATATATTAGAATGGACTATGTATATAGTGAATATATATTCATACACATGCAATCCATTCACACACACATATATATGTTTATGCATCATTTTAAGAAAATATTTGCCATCCAAATAACATTATCCAAAGGATATGCTTGAATTTAGAAATAAAGTGAAAGAAGTCAGACCGTGGTGGAGGTCAACATATATAGGACAGCATAAAGTGTATGTATATGTATACATACATACACTTTATATATAAACATATACAGTGATATGATATAATGATATACTGTGTAATATAATGTTGGATATAATGTTAAATAAGGTAGAATAATATAGACAATTACTGCAATATGGTCTTTAAATTGATATTGATTTTATCAGTAGAACACTTATTCCTTATAAAAAAAAATAAACTGTTACAGAAGGGGGAAAAAAGATTCTTAACCCAAAGTTGTATATTATTAAAAATTGAAAGATATTCATAGACTAGTTTGCCATTTCCAATGTGTGTACATGTATGAAGAAGAGAGAGATAAAGAATGAACTTCCCTTTACATGATACAAGTATTTTTAAAAAATACATGTATGTCATAATTTCCTAAATCAAGGCATGCTTAAAACACTAGCAGAGCTCCTGATTTAGAGGAATTGAAAAACAGAACTTTTACAAACCAATTTTAAATTTTATAAAGTCAGATTTTCAGGGTGCCTGGGTGGCTCAGTTGGTTAAGTGTCTGCCTTTGGCTCAGGTCCTGATCCTGGAGTCGCAGGATCGAGTCCCACATCAGGCTCCCTGCTCAGCAAGGAGTCTGCTTCTCCCTCTGACCCTCCCCTTCTCATGTTCTCTGTCTCATTCTTTCTCTCTCAAATAAATAAATAAAATCTTTTAAAAAAAATAAAGTCAGATTTTCATATGAAACATTTAAGATAGTCTATATGTATAGGTCTAAAACTTTTATACTTATGGTCAATGCTACAGATGCGTGGTATATAGGTTACACATTGATGGTGCTTTTTCCTGCATAATATATATCCCTCATTACAGTGAACACATACTAGGTGGCAAACACTGGGTTTGCCAGTAAATAAGGTCCCATTCCTTCTCTTTGGAACTTCAGAGACTAGTGGGTGGGGCAAATATATTAATAAATCCAGTACAATGTAATACATGCTATTACAGAAATGTGAGCATTTTTCTGTGGGCATGCAGAGTAAGGAATCATTCAGACTGTGAATGTCAGGAGAGGCTTCACAGAAGTAGTCTGGGTTTTGAAGGATGAGTAGGAGTTTTAGGCAAGAAAGATCATGACAAAGCAAACAGGGTGTTGTATAATGGGCATGTGTCATGGAGTTGTAAAAGACCATTTGTGTTTAGGAAAGAGTGAGTATTCTGATAATACCATAACAGGGGGGCCTTCGGGGAAATGGCAAGAGTTAAATATGTTTGGGGAGAAAAGTTGCAGCCATTTGCTACCTATCATGTTATAGAATTGGGGCTTTATGCAATTCATAGGCAATAGGAAATCATGTAAGACATTTGAGTAGAGGAGTGACATTATCAGAGCCCCTTGAAGCATCCCAACTCTGCCCCGAGTCATAGTGGGAGAATTATTTAACCACTTTATGCCAGTTGTCTTTTGTCTTTATGTTGGTTATCTTTAGCATAGGGTTACTAACAGACCTCATAGGTTGTTGTAGTACATCTTTTCAGCACTTGAAACAGTACCTGACACTGAGAGGGAAGAAAGGAGGCAGTGAGAGAAAAGGGAAGAAGAAAGAGAGGAAATGAGGGGGGAAGGGAGAAAAAGAAAGGAGAAAGGAGGCGGGAGGAGACAGAGGAGAAAGAGTAGGATAGAGACGGGGGATAGGAAGACTGGAGGAATAGGTCACTGAAAACAAAACAAAACAAAACAAAAACAAAACCCTGGACAGATTTAGATGAGGCCTCTTGTTGAGGAAGGGATGAAGCAATGGCTGTCACTGTAACATTTGGAATATTCCAGTTCATGGGCAATGTCATGCCTCCTGAGATTTACTGGCCTTCCTTTGGAATTCATTTTCCCTTTTTTGGTCTTATTAGCAATCCTTCTCTCTGGTTTTCTTTATCATACCCCACCCCCTGTCCTTCCTGGAACATAAGAATGTCTGCCTGACTACACATTTAAAGTTCTTATAACTTCCTCTTGTCTAGACTTTTATGATACCAAAGAAAGAAAGATCACTTAATAGAAGTGATCATGTAGATTATATATTCCATCTTGAATATTTCTTAAGTTTCTTGTAAAACCAATTCATTTCTTTTTTCATAAGCTCAAATGTCTAGATACTAAATTTACCTTGAAGAAAGGAAAAAAAAAAACCAGGTAGCATATAGTGACTTATACTCAATCTTTCATAAAATCCCTATAGACTGGTTCATAAACTTTAATGGTTCCCAAGCAAGAAGCTACCCCTGCAATGGATGAATATAGCACTCCAATGCTCTAATCCAGGGAAAAACACTCCTTATACTGCCAGCCTTGTTACAAAGAGCATGGGTACTGCTGCCCGGAGTGCAGGAGGATGGTGGGGACCGCTGTATTCTTCATAGGTGAGAAGAATGCCAGGCATCGTTGAGTATCCAGATCCAGAGAAGGGGAAGGCCATGCTGCCATGACTCTGTGCACCAGGGTGTCCATGCCTGGCCCTTGTGCAAGTGCATCTCCTCACTATTCGGTGAAGAAGGAGCAACTTTTCCTTGGAAGGGCTCAGCTGGAAGGCAGAGGGGATGGTGTTGCTACAGCGTGGAACACCCTCCGGGCAGGGAAAGGACCCAGATCTTCTTCTTAGACCACTGTCACATCTGATGGGGCCTCTGATAACGAATGTGTCATTGAAGCGCATCCTTCTTTCCTAATAAAAATGTTACTCTAATTCTCTCTGTATCTCAAATTAGAATATATACTTTCATCACGTTTATTTGTTACTTGTTCCACTTGGAATGAGACACCAAACTGCCTTCATATTCAAACACATGAAAACCTGACTGGGACAGAAATGTTTAGCCCCCTTCCACAATATTAATTTTGGGAGAGGATGCTGCTCAAATAGGACTATATTCCCAGGATGCCTTGTTTTGACAGATAGCCATGTAACGAGTCCTCACCAATAAAATATATGCGTAAGTGATGTTTGCTGCAACCAATCTGGACTTTTCAAAAGTGGATAGTGTATGTTCTCTCCAATGTCTCTCTCTCCTTGCAAGGAGTCCAGCCCTTGGCGGACTGCAGAGCCACACATGAGAGAAAGCCATTTGCCAAGCCTCACTCCCAGTATTAGATTATTAAATGATTGCATCAGTTTGCCACTGCTGTGTAACATATTGCCACAAACTTAGCTGCTTAAAACTACATCCACTTATTAATTCACACTTTATAGGTCAGCAGACCGGGCCTCAGGTGGCTGGCTTCTCTGCCCTGGTCTTACAAGGCTGCATCTTCATCTGCAGGCTTGTCTAGGAAAAGGTCTGCTCTCAGCTTCTGCAGGCTGCGAGCAGAATTCAGTTCCTTGCAGCTCTAGGACCAAGGTTCCCATTTCCTTGATGACTGTCATCTGGCAGCTGCTATAAACGCCTGGAGGCCACCCTTATTCTATGCCATGTGGCTTCCTCCATCTTCAAATCCAGCAACAGAGAATCTACTTTGCACCAAATTCTTCTCACACTTCCGATCGCTGGCTTTAGAATCCACTCTCCTTTTTAAAGGCTTACCTCATTAGGACAGACTCCTCCCAGATAATCTCCCTTTCTTAGGCAACTTTGCCCTGTAACATGACAGGAGTATGTCCCAGGGACTAGAACATGTACAACGTGGGGCAGCAATCCTGGGGCCATTGTAGAATTCTGCCTTCCACAATAGTCAAGAAATAAACTTCCCCTGTGCTAAAACACTGAAATTTGGATGTTTACATTTGTTTCAGTAGCCAGCATAATTTAGATCCTCCATTTATTTTGAATAAAAATTTGGATTCCATTTATGGCTATGAAGAAATAAAGCAAAATAGCTCATATTAAATCCTAATTCACTCTTTTAATGTCAGCAGACTTGCATTAACTACTTATTGTGATCCAGTGGACTATTATAAACACTGGCAATCTCAGAGATTTAAGAAGACAAGGTATTTCTCACCCTTAGGTAGTAACGATAACAAGGCAAGGGTCAAAACATATAATAATAATTGTTAAGCATCTTCAGTTGTGTAAAACTTACCAGCCACTCTCAGATATTGACTTTCCAACTGTTTAAATTTTCTTGTGGATAGAGAAAATGACCCATGTAGAAACTGAAATGATTCATACCATAGAAACTTAGAGCTGGAAGGGATCTTAAAGTGAACCTAGAAAAACCACCTCTGTGATGTGAAAATTTTATACGAAATATCCCTGGGGGGTACATTTAAATTTTCTCCTTGGAAAGGTTTAATCTCTAGCTTACTACGTTACTAATTAGTGTTGTAGAGACAGAGATAGAGATTGCAAACTCACCTACCCAAAGGCTCCAAACAGATTAAGTTAATGAAAGAAGTGGGCTGGGTGTGAGACAATAGGGGGTGGAGAGGAGTTTGGCAAAAAATGGAAATCACAGTCCTAGTCTATGGAGAGCAACTTATCCACCTCCAAGTGATTAAAAAATTCCTGAGGAAAATTTCTTCAGTTGTCAACAATGGATAAAATCTAAGTCTTTTGCAGGTGGGCCATTATTAGTATTTAATTACTTTTGCCAGAAACTAGCCTGGTTAAAAAAAAAAAAAAAAAGGTTTCAAAATAGGCCCAGTACTATTTTTAGTGGGGTGAAAAAAGTCCTACCCTAAAGCAATTGTTCTTAATCTTGACAACACGTTAGAATCCTCTGGAATATTTTTTAATGTCAGTTTCCAGGCCATGTTCTAAAATAATTAAGAATCTCTGCAAGAAGGATCCAGGCATCAGTAATTTTTTAAGGCTCACTCCCCACTGAATTCCAATGCACAAAGTTAAGAACTACTGCTCTAAAAGAGATGAGAGTGCTTTGAGTGTGAGCCTCATAAACTAGGTCCAAATCCTATGAAAGTTTGCAAAAAATGTAGGAGGCAATGGTCAATCAATGGAATAAGGCACTCTTGGAAAACAAATTTAAAAAAAAAGAATAGACTCTCAGAGCTGGAAAAGGTCTTAGACATTATCAGGCAATGTTTCTTAAACTTCAGTGTGCATACTCATTACCTACTGGTCTGCAGCTGGTCAGGATGGTCTGAGGACCGTCCCTTACAAACTTGTTATAGAAATGCAGAATCTCAGGCTCACTTCACAAATCACAGTCTTCATTTTAATAAAGCTCCCAAGCAATTCAAACTCACCTTCAAGTTTGAGAAAGTCTGGTCTAGAAGACTACTTATGAGTGAAATAGGTCACAGATGAGAATGGTAGACAGTTATTTGCACATAAACATGCTTGAGATAAGGAATGGGGTTTATTCTTCTGGTTATGAAGATATTTAGTATTGTTTTTTTTTTTTTTTAATGTCAAGCCATCTGTAAAAGCTCCCAATAATATTTTCTATCTGAGATGCCCTTTCCTTTCTTATGCAAGTGGAGAAAGGATTGCTCTCATCAAGTCAGGGACTGACTTGGAACAAAGCTTAGCTGGAATTTTTGCGTAAGACCCAGTGTTGTGGGCTGAATCTCCACTTCTCTAACCCCTTCATTCCCCCCCAAAACCCTCATCTCAAATTCACATGTTGAAGCCCTAACCACCAGTACCTCAGAATGTGATTGTATTTGGAGATAGGGTGATTAAGTTAAAATGAAGCCATTAGAGTGGGGCCCTAACGCAATATGGTTGGTGTCCTGATAAGAAGAGGAAGAGACAGCAGGGGTGTGAACATGAAAGGATGACCATGTGAAGAGCTGGCAAGAGGGTGGCCATCTGCAAGGCAAGGAGGGAGGCCCCAGAAGAATTTATCCCTGCCAACACCTTGATCTTGGACTTCCAGATTCCAGTACTTCAAGAAAATAAATTTCTGTTGCTGAAGCCACATAGTATGGCAGGATCTTATGGCAGCTCTAGCGAACTAAGTAAGATACTCAGTCTACCCATGTTGTAGAGCGTATGATTCCCACCCCCCACCCCCCCAACAAGGACTTTCGACCAAGAACCTCTAGTTGAGGAGTCTTTGGCCCTCAACCTGAAAAGAATGCTAGATTCTCAGAGGTCTCTGCATACCTGTTTTGCACTGTGCCCCATTCAGCTTCAAACACTGGCAAATGTTTTTAGAGGCACAGCAGCCACGAGTTTGAGTCCCCTTTGGTCTCCAAATTTGTCATTTCAGCTACACATAAAAACCAAAATCTCTGCTGGGTTCTCTGTCTGCCAGCCGCCACCCTGTGTTAAGCAAAGCCTTGATGCTCCGACTTCTAGCTACGGGAACAGTCTGTAAATGCCTGCAGGTGAAAAAGAGCTTTTGAGTCCCTCCCTGACAATTCACCACCACTCCCTCTAGGGCTTTCTCTCTTGCCTGTCTCTCTGCCTGTTTCCTAAGCACTGTGAAACGGTGGGAGGTTTCACTCCGCTTTGTGTAAGACTTTGGCGGGGCTCTTTGGCCTCCTGCAAAGCTCAGAATTCAGCAAGTCTCTTCTGAGAAAAAAATGTTCATTGACTTGAAGCTGATGAAGTCTCAGTTTCTTACTTCCTCCAACATACGTGCTGAGAGTGTCACTGATTTTTCTTTCTGTGTCCAGGCGAAGGCATGTTCTTCAACTTCCTCTCCAAATCAGCAAATGCCCGAAGAGTCACAAGCTCCTGATAGCTCAACTCCAAAAGGTTCTCCTTTCTCTGGGATTTTAGTTTATCTCATTATTACTTTCACAGCTTACTTGATGATGCATTCGAATGTGATTTTTGCAGTATGTCGGGCTTGTCTCTAGGTAGTGTCAGAGGAAGCATTGCTTGCCCCACCCACCACATCCTACCCAAACTGAACTTCTTAACATCTGAAAGTTACTGGAAATTGAAGGAATCTTCCAAATGTGTGGTTAAGAGATAAAAAGTGATATTCAACACAGCATAGTTAAATATGATTGGAGAGGGGGGAAATGCCATTCATTACACTTTGGTCTACTGAGTTCAGTCTTTGGCAAACCAGTTACAAATGCATAATTACAGGCAATTCTCCTAGTAAAAACAGAGTTTACCCTGAAGCCTGAGCACTATCCAAAAATAATCCAATAATCATTGACATTTGTCTTGGTCTTTACTAGGTAAATGTGATCATCTTTCACATGTCAAAACATATTAGAGGGTCTGGGTGCTCAGTCAGTTAAGCATCGGGACTCTTGGTTTCAGCTCAGGTCATGATCTCAGGGTCTTGGGATGGAGCCCCTGTGGCCTCAGTGTGGAGTGTGCTTGAGGATTCTCTCCCTTTGCCCCTCGCCCCACTCATGCACTCGTCCTTGTTCTCTCTAAAATAAATACATAAATCTTAGAAAAACATACAAAATTGTGTACACAAGAACATTCTTTCAGCTTCTAAGCCTAAAAGACATAATAGTAAGACAAATATAAGCACTCTTAGTTTGGATGCATCTAGTCCTAGAGTTCTCTAAGGCCCGGATGTTCACACCACAGCTCTCTAGTCACATGGGTCCCTTTATGTTTAATTGGTGGCTCTTTAAGACTTCTAATGTCGCTACATGAATGCGCCATTATACTAAATTCTACCAGTCATACAGGAGTCATGTGGTTCTTCGGGTTAATGATGACGGCAAATGCGGCTCCAGAGTCACATAACTCTGAGTATCCCCGCCATTACCCACATTTTATTCCATTTCCCTTTCCAACTATTACAGAGATCTATTACAGGCAGGTGAAAAAATACTGAACGGCAAAAATCTCTTCAGACATTCCTTTCCTTTGTCAGAGAGTGTTGGAAAGATACACGTTCTGTGAAAATATGAGATGCTGAAACTCAGGTCTAGTTTCAAGGAAGTCAAGAAGTCCCTCTACTGCTGTTCTGAAAGTAGGACCCTCTGCCTATCATACTCTTCTGGATCTTCCAGAAAGGGACGCCAGGCTGGGAGAGGCAGTGCTGTTCGGACCCCGTCAGGCTTCTCGTACTGCACCTATGAGCCAAGTCCGATCCTGGGCACTTACCTAAAGCAATAAGGACAAACCTCCAAAGAGCTGTATGATGTCAGGCCACAGACTTTTTTTTTTAAGCGTTAAGTGTTAAGATGTTTGGATATTTTTAAGACAGAAATAAAGAATAAAGGAACTCCTTGCACTACAAAAATACAATCTTAAAAGGTGTTACAGGCACCGAACACATTAACTGATAATTTGCTAAATAATTGCTCATTCTCAGTTGAGGTCTTCACTCCTGCTGACTTTCAGAGCCCCACAGGAGGCTATGATGGTCATACCAATACATAAGTGCTCAATTCAAACATCATGTATCCATATGAACAGTTTTTTGTCAGGTCAAACCTCCATTACTACTTCCTCCTTCTATCACCCTTTTCTTCTTCTCTACTATCCCAATATTAAAAAAAAAAAAAAAAAAAAAAAATGTGCTGCCATTCTGAAAAGTGGAAAAAGTCATCAGAACTGATCCCTTGATCCCATTAGACCTCGACTGAGTATGAGCTACCCTAGAAACTTTCAACCCTGGAAAGAAATAATATAAAGCTTAAAATTGATAAGGATAATGGAATCAAAGGAAATAACAACTCTTTTTCCTGGACCTACGGGTTAATTATTTCAGAGGTACATGCATTTTTTTACTTGTATTACTCGTTTAATTCCTGCAGTTAGTGTTATACTATTATTGCTTTGTCCATTTTATAGGTAAGAAAACTTAGTTTCAGAAAACTGGATTCATCTGCCTAGGGTCACTTCAACAACAAGCTGCGGATCAGACTTTAAATTGTTTAAAAGTCTTCCAAAGTGTGCGCCCCTTCCACTGCAGTGCACCTCTTCGGAACCCAGACTGATGGGGACTTTAATTGTCTTCCCTAGGGCTGCTTAATGAGAGTTTTAAAAGCCAAAAATCTATTAGCCTCAGGGAATAGAAACAGACCCAATTTATCACATTGCCAGACTCAAAAACACCATCCTTACGTATTAACAGCCCCCAATTAAGACCACAGTCATGAGTTAATGAACAAGCCATTAGACGGAGAACAGTAATATCAACACAGGCATATGTCTATTAATCTGTTGCTCACTGAAAAGTCATTAGTTCCTACACTATAAGGCTAAATAATTTCTAGGTAGCTTTAAAACAAAATTATTGTGATATCACTCAGTATTTTAAGAGATCATTTACAACCCAGGTTTTCCTAACCCCAGCCAAACGAAGATGACCAAGCCCTGGGTAAAGATCAAATTGATTTATAGTATCAACCCCTGGAGAGAGAGAGAGAGTGTGTGTGTGTGTATGACTGAAAACAAATGGTGTGTACAGGCACAGAGGGGAGGGGCTTTCAGGGAGGTTATCCAATGAAGACTGTTCATCCCTGGGCAAAAAGGGGTAACTACAGTAACTCTATTCTACTACCACACTAGTTTCTTCTCTGTAGAATTCTACCAAAGTATCTAAGAATCTGGTCAGTGGGTCTCAGCATTGGCTCTCCATGAGAAATCACCGGGAGAAGCTTTCAAAATGCTGATACCAGGGCCCCACTTGCTTCCGTTCCTTTAATTGATGTTTCTAAATCGCTCCGAATTTTCTTTCACTGCTTTGCCTTCCCATTTAATCCTCAAAACAACCATATGAGAAAACTGAGGCTCACATTTTTTTTTATGGGGGGAGGGGCAGCAGGAGAGGGAGAGAGAATCTTAAGCAAGCTCCATGCCAGGCATGGAGCCCGAGGTGGGACTTGACCTCACAATGCTGAGATCATGACCTGAGGCTTAAATTTTAAGTAACTTTCAACCTGCAAGTAAAGGAGCTAATATCTCAATTTGAATCTGCAGTGTTCCAAAACCAACACTTTCAACCCCTCTTGTGTTGCCTGCAGCTTGGGCTGAAATCATACTACACATCTACTACACAAAAAACTATGGGAAATTGAAGCAAAACTGCCAATTTCCCTGCAGCTGAGGGAAATGGGCTTGAGGCATTTTAAACAGGAAGTGCAGATGACTCTTCTCCAAGGAACACTGTTACAAAGTGGCCAGTCTACTGCATGGCTCACTCAGTCTTGTCTTAACAGAGCAAAGGTGTTCAATTCAATGTTGTAAACTCTTCCCAGGAAGGTAATAACTATACATAACAATGTTTCTATAGGAAAAATGTATTTGATGTTTCAAAAGATTGATTTACAAAATTGGGAACACAATCTCATTAAGTTGAGGGCTCCTTTTACTCTCATAAACCAGGCGCACACTGAATCCTGTGACATGTGAGTAGTAGCTAGGACACACAATGCCTGCACTTTACATCTTATTCAAACCATAGATCAGCAGTTCTCTAGTGTGGGACAATCGGAGGATCTGCAAGGTCAAGATTATTTCCATAATAATTCTAAAATGGTATTTTCCATTTCTACTCTTCTTTCCTGAGTGTACAGTGGAGTTCTCCAGAGCCTACAAGAAATTCGAACTCACCAGAGATCACATACAGAAGCAGACAGGACAACGCATCTCTGCTATTAATTGAACATTCAGGGGCACCTGGGTGGCTCAGTTGGTTAAGCATTTGCCTTTGGCTCAGGTCATGATCTCAGAGTCCTGGGACTGAGCCCCGCATCAGGCTCCCTGCTCAGCAGGGAGTCTGTTTCTCCCTCTCCCTCCGCCCCTCCCCCCAGTTGTGTGCTCTTTCTCTCTCAAATAAATAAATAAAATCTTTAAAAGAAATTGAACATTAAAGGGATTTGCAAAATGGTAAAACAATGCCACTCTCTCAGTACACTTCTTTAGTTTTCCAAAATACAATAACTTTTAAAACATGCATTATTTATGTTAACCTGTAAGGGGTTTATTATTTGCTATTTTAAATAAATTGATAAGGGTTTAAAAATCTTCTGAGCTTTATTTTTTTTAATTTTCTGAGTTTTAATTTCTAATGTGGTAAGCATGCAGTTACTTTAGTTAAAGCTGGTTCATGTTTTATTCATTTAATTTTTTTATTTGAGTACAGCTGACACACATTACATTAGTTTCAGGTACACAACACAGTGATTCAACAACATCCATAGTGACTAACCACCAACATTTTGAGAAACACACTGACTGCTACCGGCGATCCTCCATTTGGGATCTGCCTTTCATGTTTGCTAGGTCAGTCTTAGGTTTTTAAGCGGATTTTTTTTTTTTTGCTGCAGAGTCTCCTTCAGAGATGGATGTGATGTTTGCTACATTTACCCCTAATCTAGCCACTCTAAATCACTATATTTCCCTGAACCTGTCTTCCTCTTACCTCTCTCCATGCCTTTGCATATGTTGGTCTTTTGTCATCCCAAGTTTGAGGAATATGGTTGTGAACACAGAATAATCACTTCTTGTACTTTTATTCTGGCCATCAGTAAGAGAGAGAAAATCCCAAACTGGATAAAGTAGTAAGTATGCATGAAAGTGAACTAGGGTGATGGAATAAAGTGATAGCTGGATGGGGATACTTTGCCTACGGTAGTGAGAGTGGGCTACTCTTCACAGGTGACTTTGAGTAAGACCCACATAAAGAAGAGCAGCCAGCTCAAAGAAGAAAAAAAAAAAAAGAAGAAGGGCAGCCAGCTCAATGAAAAACAAGACAGAATAGTATTCCAGGCCAAGACAGTATCAAGGGCAAAGGCCCTGAGGCCAGAGTGACTGAAAAAAGTGGCTGAATAAAGGGGAAAGAAATGGGAGGTAGAGTCAAAGAAAGGCAGGGCTCTGGTAATGTAAGGTCTCCTCTAATTACAATGGAAATCTCTAGCAGGGTTTTTTTTTTAATTTAATTTTATTATGTTATGTTAATCACCATACATTACATCATTAGTTTTTGATGTAGTGTTCCATGATTCATTGTTTGCGTATAACACCCAGTGCTCCATTCAGTATGTGCCCTCTTTAATACCCATCACCAGGCTGACCCATCCCCCCACCCGCCTCCCCTCTAGAACCCTCAGTTTGTTTCTCAGAGTCCATAGTTGCTCATGGTCCGTCTCCCCCTCCGATTCCCCCCTTCATTTTTCACTTCCTGCTATCTTCTTCTTCTTTTTTTTTTTAACATCTAATGTATTATTTGTTTCAGAGGTACAGGTCTGTGATTCATCAGTCTTACACAATTTGAGCTAAGAACTGATGTGATCTTTTTCATATTTTAAGAATATTACACTGATTCTATATGGAGAGCAGACTGCAGAAGGTCAAAATGGAAAAGATGAACAATTAGGAGTCACTTGCAAATCAGAGTTTTATTACTATTATTCTACTTTTTCTCGGGTACAGGTCAAGCTAGGTATTGAGGTTTTAGAGGGCTAATCACTGGGTAGCCTTAAGTCATTTATTTTGTTCCAAATATTTATAGAAAGCACCTTGATACTGACAGATAAATAAAGTTGGTATATAAATTTCCTGTGTATACAATTACATTCATCTATGAGGATAATAATGCTCAACTGGTCATAAGAATATTTGTGGATGAATAATTATTTAAATAAATTTAGCGCTAAATAATAAATGTTGTACTAGTTACATCCTATTTACATTATGGATATTGAAGAATAGCACAGCTCTTGAAATACAAGAATATTCAGAAGAAGCTTGGTACCCTAATGCCTGAGGGAACTCAATGCCCTGAAAAAAATTTATGAACAAACTGAATGAGGATAACAGAATTATAATTACTGAAAAAACTTTATGAATAAGATGGTTTATGGATGGATTCAGCACATCTGGCAAGTACCTGCGGCAGTTGTATTTGGAAAATATCTTCATTGTTATACCTTTGCATTTGAACCATATCAGCAAGCAGTGATTCAAAGGCCCAATGGCAAATAATGATGCACATATGGAAGAATATAAAAGAGAAGAACAGCACCTTTAATTTTTAAGCCAAACCTCTCCTTTTCTTCACAAAAGACCTATTAACAGGACTTCTGAAAAGCATCTTTCTACATAGACACAATTGTGCACATCACTGGGCCTGACTTAAAATACGCGTTGGAAATCCAACTCTGGGTTTTTTAAGTTAAAGTGTGGCACATTCTACATCTCCACTGGAACAGTAGTTGTCTGTGAGGTGGCTTTTCCATTGCTTAATCAAATTTTTTCTGTCTTGGGGCGCCTGGGTGGTTCAGATGGTTAAGCATCTGACTTCAGCTCAGGTCATGATCACAGGGTCCTGGGATCGAGCCCCACGTCCGGCTCCTGGCTCAGCAGGGAGCCTGCTTCTCCCTCTCCCTCTGCCTCTCCCCCTGCTCATGTTCTCTCTCTCTCTCTCTGTATCTCTGTGTCTCAAATGAATAAATAAAATCTTTAAAAAAAAATTTTTTTTTCTGTCTTTTACAACATGAACTGGTAGTCAGAACCAAGTATGTATACACATACACACACACACACACACACACACACGAGTATTCAGTAAAGCAATTCAATTTCATTAAACTATAACTATTCAACAAACACCAAAATATTCCTATTCCCTCAAACCATTCACGACTTTAAAATATATCTTCTCAGATGTCTAAGGACCTCACTGTCTCAAACTTGAGACAAATCGCAAACCAACACCTAAAACGTAGAATCTTAACACTTAAAATTCTTAACAATTGGCGTATAATTCATGTTTTGTGCTTACAGTAAGTTTAGACTTAAGAATCTTGCTGCCCCAATGCCTAAACAGGCAGGCTACACTGGAGCTAACAGGCTCAAAAAATTTGAGAGGAAACTATTTAAAACTAAGTGCATGGAAGCAAAGTCCATTCACAGGGACATGGGAGACAAGGGACATTTTCATAAATTCTTCTTTTCAAAAGTTGTACTTTTACCTTTTGCACTTCTTAGAGTGAATTTTCCTTTGATGTTTCCAAGAAGAAACTCAAACATTCTCAGATAAGGGTGTTCATTCTTGCACAGACTAGATGAGACCACAGGCAAGAAAATTCCAGGGGCTTTAATCTAATCATGCTGAATGGGATTCTGCCTTTAAGGACAGTAATGTGCACCTTAATGTGTAACAACTGCTTCTCTGGGGTGGGAATGGGAGGGGCAGCGGTGATTTATAGAGTGCGCCAATTTCCATAGAGTAAATACTCCCACCCTGGCCTGTTTGGAAGCTACAGACTTGAAGTAACTGAATATGGGCATTAGGAAGAGATTTTGCAACATGAGGTTTCCAGGACTTGTTCCAGCCCACAGCCCACTGGGGGATCATGGCGG